>NW_008331650.1:1411615-1438900 GCF_000622305.1 Nannospalax galili
TGTTGTGTGTGGTTGAGATGGTTAAGGTTTGTCAGAACAGTAGTAGAACGTGTAATTATGTAGATTTGGAAAATTAAAATGCGGAAGGCAGAGCGGCGGGGGGGGGGGAGAGAGGAGGAAGGAAAAGAGAGTACCTTTTATTATCTTTCAGTGAAGGGAGGCAGAAAAGGGACATACTCAGCTCTGTTTTTAGCGAAAAATAAATGAAGGAACATCTCTCCAGTGGCCACAGGGCCTGTATCAGCAGGAAAGGGAGGTGGTTTGGCAACTCAAAGAATGGAAAGCTAATTATGTATTTAAACTACAATAATCTCTGCTTGCATCTTTCAGGTAGAGAGAGGAGAGACCTTTTAGAACTGCTGAGATGTATGTCTTAAACAATGAATTTAGCACAGAGGGATGAATACAGCTCCAGGCAGCTCCAGGAGGTCTACCCACATGCAGATTAGGTGCCTCTTCTTAGTGCCCACAGCCTTAGGGACAGAAGCCCAGTCTGGAGACAATGCACAGCAGAGGCAAGGTATCCTTGCCTGGGGGAGGGGGTCAAGTTGTAGCCCCACACCAGGGTGCAGGTTTGGAAAGTTAGCAGTGGGGCAGACTGTGGTCCCCCCGGCACCCCTGTTCCTTCATGTGGGCATATTTGCATATTCCATGAAGATGCATCACTGTACAATCAAGTGACCCAGAAACTCTTGCTTTCTTGAGTCAAGCTACCTCAGGAGCCCCATCTGTATACAGAATCAAGCAGGGCAAAGCTTGCTGTATAATTACTACACAAGCAACTGCTTTAACTTAACAATTGTTCTAACTCTTGTTTCCCATAAAGAGTGAAAAGGTAGCTTTTCCAATCAGATACAGACCTGAGCAGCACAAACAAGTTCCCTGGGGAAAACAACCACAATGACAACAACGACACCAAAAAGTGCATCTTCAAACCAAACGTTTTGCAAGGCTGATCAACTGATTAGATGTCAATGATTGTGGGGAGTTTGGAATGCTGCCAATGCAGAAACTAATTACAGTTTAACTTAGGCTGTCTTCAGCCCCCTAACCAGCATGCCTTGCCCATCTTCATGTCAGTCCTAACATCCCCTAACATTTAAAAAAAAAAAAAAACCTTTTGGAATGTATTAACTTAACAAAACCCTAGCTTCCACCAAACCCAAAAGCCAAGCGCCATCAGATAAGCCAATAGCTGGGACCTCTGCTTGCTGTCACTGCCTGCTTGATGTTTCCACCAACGTCTTTAGAAAGTGCCTGGATTCATGACTCTCTTTGTTCTGTTACTATAAAAACTTCATGAAACTGCTTCCACATTGGAATATGGAATTTGGGGTCACCTAAATCTGTGTTCCTGGGCCATGGTGACTCATATTTGGCTCCAGAATAAACTACCTGCTGCCCCTTTGAGGTGAGAATTGTGCTTTTGCAACAACAGCAACAAAGATTAATGTTTCTCTAAGGAATGATTCTCAGTAATATCACAGCAAAAGTCCAACACAGGAGTCTTCATTCTGCGAGCCTGGCCACAAGTTTCATATTGTTAACCCTCATGACTTCTTCATGAGAGAGTTCTTTAAAATCATCTTCTTATGGAGGGGGGTGGAGAGAGAGAAAGAGAGAGAGAGAGAGAGAGACCCCAACCTGAAATCCCAAACCATCCACGATCTGTTTCTGAGTACTAAGATGATGCTGCAGGCAGAAAATTTTCATACTCAGATTCATATGGCAGGCTACAGTTCAAAAAAACTCATGGTAAAATTTTGTATGAAATTCCATTTTGGCTGCGTGTAGAGAGTATAAGAAGACATGAATGAAATTTGATTTTAGCATTTAAGTCTTATCATCAAGATAGTTCATAATATATTAGCCAAACTTCTAGCCTCCCACTCCAAAATTGAAACCTAGACCACTCTGGTCCTAAGCTTCCAGACAAAGGACCTTCATTGTAATTGGGAAGATGTGTGTATTGTGTGTGTGTGTGTGTGTGTGTGTGTGTGTGTGCTCTGTGTGAGTGGTATGTATGTGTATGCTGTGGGTGTGATGTGGTATATGTGTGTGTTTGTGGTGGGTATGTGTGGAATTATGTGTGGTATGTGTGTGTTTATGAGTGATGGATGTGTCATGTCTATATGTATGTGTGTAATGTGCATGGTGGGTATGTATGAGTTGTGTATATGGTATATGTGTGGAGTGTGTGGTGTGTGGTCTATGTATGGATATGTGTGGTATATGTGTGGTGTATGTTTGTGTATATGTTTGTGTGGTCTGTGTGTTGTGTGTGGTCTATGTGTATGGTGTGTATATGGTGTGTATGTGTATGCATGTGTATTTGCTATGAATGTTGTATATGTGTATATACATGTGGTATGTGTGTTTATGTGTGGTGAATGTGTGGTATGTATGTGTGTGTGCTCCGTGTGGTGGGTGCATATGTGGTACATGTATGGAGTATGTTGATTGTGTGTGTGTGGTGTATGTGTAGTGAATGTGTGGTATATGTGTATGTTTATGTGTGTGGTCTGTGTGTATGGTGTGGGTGTGATGTGGGTGTGTAGTATGTGTAGTTTGTGTTTGTGTAGTGTGTGGAGTATATGCATGGGGTGTGTGGTGTTTATACTGTGTGTGATCTGTATGGGTGGTATGTGTATGTGGTGTGTTTGTCTGGTATGTGTGTGCTGTATATATGTATGTATGTGGTATATGGGTAGTGTATGTATGTGGTTTATGTGTGTTGTATGTACAGAGGGGTGATGCTCACATGTGATCTCCCTCTCAAATGTGTTATTTTTCTGTTTGTTTTATTCCAAACTGCCTGACCTAGAATATCCTCCTTGTAATTAAGTCCTATGTGTGGTGATTGATTTTTTGTCAACTAGCCTGGCTTGAAGGATACCTGGAGAACTGAACAGCACACTTTTGGATTTATCCAGAAAAGATTGGCATGTAGGGCAGAGAACAGAGTGGAGAAGGGCCATTCTGGACGTGAGCCACAGGGCCCAATAGGCAGAACACACTCTGACTGGAGGGCTCTTACCCCATCAGGTGCCTTTGTCCATTGCTCCCATCAGGGGCTTTGGCATGTTTCTGGGCCTGTGAATGCACATCTATCCCTGTGGCCCTGCTGGGCTTTGTGCCTGTGTCCTCAGAGGAGGGAGGGCAACACTACTGGTCTCTCTTGTTCTGGAACTCTAACTTCTAGTTTTTAGCCTCTGATCACATGAGCTAATCCAATCAATCCCCTCTTATAAATTGCTTATAATTTCTGCTGCTCTGGAAAGCCCTAATGCAGTAGGAATAGGAGGTCACAGTGATTGTTTATTCAACACTAAAATGTGAAGGGTTTTGACTACTCAGCACTGCTATGCAGCCAAGGATTCTGCACGGTGGAGAACCTGTTTCTGAGTCTAGATGGATTATTCCTACGGCCCAATTTAAGATGTAAAGAACTGCCTTATGCTTATTTTAGCAGATGGGGGTTCTTTGTAAGGTCATGTGAGAAGGAAGGATAGCACCCAGTCTTCCCATAACCTATGACCCAGGTGGAGCTTTAATGATGGCCGGAACTGTCAGTCACTGCCAAGGTGATTTCTTAAAAATTATTTTGAAATCTACAATTGTTATAAAAATCATTTTGCTTTTGTTTCTCAAATAGCTCTATCTGTATTTTCAGATTTTCAAAATTTATGAATTCCTACTCTCCAGGGAACTAAGGTGTTGAACCACTAATAATTCAGAAAAAAACGAATCACTTCCCCTGAGCCATGATGGCATCCCACTGAACAGACTGCTGGTCAACCTTTGTAGCTGTCTTAGTCCTGTGACCAATCAACTTTGACCCAGTATCACATTCTTGTAGTGATCTATGTGTAAAAAGCACATTGGAAAGGTTACCAGGATATGATAGACACTCAAAGCTTTACATAAAATATGGCAAAATAATGTAAGTCACCTTTTATTTGTACATTACCTCTAAGTAATCTCCTTATGGATACATGATGTTGCCATCTTGGTAATACAGTCTCAGAATGAGTAGAATTACTTCAGATGCTCCTATCACAAGTCTTTCATTTATGATAGCTCTGCTATTATATAAGGAGTCTTACACTTTTCTGGTGGAAGGCACTCCCAAACTCAAACCCAAACCCAAACTTCTTGCTTCTCTCTGTTCCAGCCAGCTCAGTGGTACCAGGAAGATGGACTAGGCCCAGTTTATCATAGTTCATAGGTGACAAGACCTGAGATGGAGAAACTGGGCCCCAAGAAGTTATTGTGGGTTACTGCAACTCCATCTGGGGTCACATGGTCAAGTTTGCTGTACCCACTCAGTTTTATTCAAGATATTTCTTTCTATATTTCTTCTATAACATGAAATAAGAATTGAGATGTGTCTTGGAGGGAGTCTGGCATGTTACTACTAAGGAGCTACTTGCTAATAGGTTTCCTCATGCTGACTCAGGTAACTTGATATTTTTGGCATCAGTCTGAGGCATCATGTGAAACAAGGTGCGGGGTATAATTCCAATCTTAACTTATAATGGAAAACATAAGACCTCAGTGAGTGCCGTCCCTGCCAGTCCTAATCATGCTGGATAAAGATGTAATAAATTACAGGCAAGTGAACAATACCCATGTAAGTTTAGTTTTCAAGACAAATACTTTATGTATAGACTTATGGCATATGGATAGACACAGAATGTAAGCGTGGGCCATCTGAATGCATAAAAACACAAATAGATAACTCCACTTAAACATGAACATCTTTAAACATAATAAATAGCTCAAGAATTCATTAGACGATGAAGCCATCATTAATTTACTGAGGTGCACTGTAGGATATTTGGTAGCCGTGACAGGGTTGAGGAACAGGAAACTTGATTGTTCCACAAACAGAACAGAGAAAAGTGTTCAAAGGTGGACGTGCTCCATCTTATAACTTTGTATTTTATAAATGTGAAGGCAAATGGCAAGTCCCGCACCTTTATTTAGTCTGGAAGTATAGATGGGGTGCCTGGTGCGTGCCAGGCACTGAGGATTCGAGCTTATATTACACAGAACACACGGGGCAGAAGGATGAAAAGTAAACAAATAGACCACACAACTTAAAGTTGTAAGTCCTCTAAAGAAACACAGCTAAAGAGCAGAGCGTGTGGGAGGGTGTCCAAACTGGTTTAGGGCAGTTCATTTGTTGTCAATTTCCATAGTTGGGATTAACATTAACTGTATTATGTTAGAAACTTCCTTACTGAATTATAGACTCTAAAATCCCAGTGAAAGTACATTTCATATAGAGACTAACATCAGGAACAAATGTTTGGGGATGGAATGAGCCGCTGTTAAAGAGTGAGGAGGCCTGGATGGCTGGGATTTTAGGAAACAGTGCAGAATAGGAAAGCAGCTAGGAATGTAGGGGGAGGGTCATAGTGACCTTGTCAGTGAGAGTGTGCATTTTATTCCCACCACAGAGACACCACTGAACAGTTCACGAGTGATAAGATTCCGTTTATATTTCTGGAGGATCACAGTGATGCTTGAGAAAGGAAAATCCAGTGATGAGCATTGATGGAATACAGCCTCCTACCTAGGAAGGAGGCGGTTGCTATCAGACAGGTGAGAGGCTGTGACTGTATCAAGTGGGTGAGAAATGGTTGAATTGGGTGTGTAATTTGAAAACAGGAGGCAGACAGATGGTTGGGTGTGTGTGGAACAGAAAAAAATCAAAGATGATTCCTAAAACTCTAGTTCCACAAGCTAGAAAAATGGTAATAGCATTTTCTGAGGAGGATAAAATTGCAGGCACAGGTGTGGCCAGGAAGAGTTTTGTGTACTTTAAATATGAGATGCTTTTTAGATATTCATGCTGAGTATTGAAAAGACATTTAGGAAATTGATTCCAGAGCTGAAAGGAAAGATCAAGCCTGGGAGCCGTTGGGGTATATGGGGCAGAAAGAACTCCACCCAAAGCCCATAATGGAATCAAAGCAGGAAATTGGAGCATGAAATGACTGGGGAAATTTAACCAACCATCTCACCCCACCTGCTCTCTCTCCAAGAATTCTTGGAGATGTCACAGGTGACATTATATGGTGTGAGGATTTCAGCATTTTCTCCACTTCAGTTACTAAAGAATTCCAGATGTCAGGATGTTGGGAGACACTCAGGTGGCACACACTTGGGTCTGGATAATAAGAGGGATAATAAGAGGGACCCCTGCTGCAACACACTTGTGCTTTTTATAGAAGAAACATTACTATGATATTTTCATCAAGGTGTTTTGAACAGGGTACATCTAGACAGGCAAGCCTTATGAGTTAAAATATTGGATATTTGGAAATATGCCTCTGGAGCCCAGAAAAGGGGTCCAAGACATGAAGTGAGCTTGGGAATTATTTGTTTAAGCCTGGGAAGTGAATTTTAGTCTGAAATCTAGGGAAGAATTGATAAAGAAAGAAGAAAAATGATCTTTGAAGGACATGTGTGCCTAGGGCTTAGAGAAATCAGTGTCAGAGCATGTGAAAAAGAAACAAATATCCATCATGAAGAGTGCATTTGCAGGAAGGGAGAGAAAATAGCTCACATTGTATAGCAACACCCCTCAGAGGACAGATATACACACACTGGAGGCCCGAATGAATTTGACCTATACGAACTTTGATTCTGCTTTTTGCTGTATGGTCAGCGAAGTGCTGTGTAAGGCTACCTGTTCAGAAAACACATTCATAATAAGAGCTATAAAGCATGCTCCTGGTTAAACGTCTGTGTTGGGCTCACCTACGGAGAAAGCAAAACAAGATGCCAGCTCCTGTGTCTTGTGATGTTCACAATAGTCATGAAACGGCAACCCCCCACTCCCCCCACCCCCCACCTCCCCCCTGTGATTCTCTGCCAGGGATCAAAAATAGAAACAGAAAGTCAGCAACCCACACCCAGCCTCCACCCTGCTCCTGTCTCCCTTTGTTCCCATGTGTCCATTACTGGGAGCCCCCATCTAAGGAGGGTTCCCATCCTTTCTAACAACCCCTGACCTCTGGCATCCTTCCCAGTGCTGAACAATATTCCAGAATTCCTTTACCAGAGACATGAATAAAATGTGGAAAGGATGAAACACAAGCTGCTTTTCGGGATCCTGGGCTCACCATGAGTAAAGAAAGCCAGCTCTGGATCCCAGGGGAGCCATTTATGCAGACTCAGAACTGATGTCCTGGAAGACACCAGAGGTTTCTGCTTTAGTACAGCCTCAAAGTTTCTGCTGTGTGTGAGACAGAGTCTCCGTGTGTGAGTGTGTATGTGTGTGTGTGTGTGTGTGTATCTGTCTGTCTATGTGTGTGCATCTGTATGTGCTGTAATGTGGGCGTCTGTGTGCACATGCATGTGAAAACCAGAGATCAATGTGTTTGTCTTCCTCAATCCCTTTCCACCTTATTTTTGAGACAGGGTCTCTCACTGAACCTGGAGTCACTGACCAGACTAGATTAGTCAGCTTCCTATCTCAGCGATGAGCTCACTGACTTGGCTATGAGCCCTGGGGATCTTCTTTGCCACCCCAGAGGAGATTGCGGGGGCAGAGCAAGGTGCTGTGGTCAATGTACACTTGTGTAGATGTAACTAGTGGGGACCCTTTTCTGCCTCATTTTGCACAGCTGTTAATTTAATTAGTTCTACATTTCCTCCACTTAGGACGGTTTACACACAAACATCAAATCACCACAGGACTGTGCATGTTGTCTATCCCATCCTCCATGTTCCTAATCCCTTTTGAAATACAATGTTCTGCCTGTCCTTCTGTAGGCTTTTACTTTGTAAAGCCCATACTAGTGATTTTTTGAAAGAGGTGTATACGGAATTATCAAAAGCATTTATTCATACAGTTTGGGAGGGGCAAATATGAATCATTTCATCCTTCACTTTATCTGTTCTCTCTAATTGCTTTCCTTTGTGGATTATAAAAACTTATTGACTAATTATAAAATTGCTTTTAAAATTGATGTCTTATAGCATTTAAGAAATTAAGTCATGGAGAATTACATTTGGTTGATATTGAGTCTTCATATCTAAGACTGAGGTAATGATATATCTTTCCATCAATTCAAATATATTTTCTTGTCTTTCCATAAGGTTTGAAAGAAGCTATTATATAAATTTTAAAATATTTCTTGTTATACTCTTTCCTAAGTACATATTATTCTGTTATTACAAAATGAGGAAATGTTACAGTTGACTTTCTGTTTGTATAGAAAGCAGGACAATTCTGCTAGTTAAAATCATACACTATCTCCTATAGTTTAGATCTGGAATGTGCCTCAGATGCCTGGATGCTAAGACAACCTCCAACTTGTCCCTCTGGAGTGTTGGTGTTAACATGGAGAGGTGAGGCACAGTAGGAGGCCTTCAGGTTTGGGGGAGTGTGTCTTTGGATGGATTATCACACCTGAGGTTCTTTCTCTTGTGCTTCTAGACCACAATGAACTAAGCTGTCTTGCTTCACTGTGTATTCCTGACATGATGTCATATCACAGACTCAGAGGAGTGGGGTCAACTGACCATGGCTTGAAGCCACTGCTACCATGGTACAAAATAAACCTTTTTGATTCGTAAGTTGCTTTGCTCAGATAATTATTGTAGTGGTAGGAAGTTGACTAACACAGGGCCCCTTTCTTTTTTTTCTTAAGGTTTTTCATTGCCATTTAGAAGTCAAAATTTGGGCAGTAGATATGTTATTTATAAGCACAGAACTATTAAAATACTGTAATTATGCAAATATAGATAAATATATACATGTATGCATCTCTATGTGTCCTAGATAGCTACAGGCAATTGAAGAAATTGGGTTAGTATTTCGCTATTGCACTTTCATTTCTGAATGTAATAGTGTTAACAATGATCAAATTGCCCTAGCATTAAAGTGTTACATAAATGCAGTAGGTGTAGAAACAGTTTCAGGGGCTGGAGAGATGGCTTAGCAATTAAGAGCACTGGCTGCTCTTGCAGAGGACCCAGGTTCAGTTCCCAGCACCCACATGGTTGCTAACAACCATCTGTAACTCCAATTCCAGGGGATCTGATGCTCTCTTCTGACATTGAGTGACAGGTGCATTTGCATATTGTAGACAATATATTCATACACAAAAAATAAAAATAATAAATAAAATGCCTTTTAAAGAAAGAAACTGTTTCAGGCATTGAAAAGCCGGCAGCCTAGGTATGATGACCCTCGGAGAAAGGAACTGATAAGGTGGCCTCCACTGTCATGCTTGCTAACTGCCCAGAGCACACAGAGGAATCCCAGGCAAGCATTTGTAGTCATGGTGACTTGAAGAGGCAAAGATAAAAATTCCTGATGGCTTAAGGTCCTTTTTTCCTAGGAAAGATTACTATGGGGAGAGAGCCATGCAAGGGGGAGGAAAGAGACAGGGGGGAGTAGAGGCTATATGGAGATTTGCTACATACCCTTCTTCGAGGCCTGAGCTGTGTTCGTCACAGCAAGAGACATACTGGATTGAGTTGAACCACAATAGACAGGATGACTTCCCTGTCAGGAATAATGAGTGCTAAGTTTTCATAGACACATAGTGTATGTAATATAATGCATAATATAAAGCATGTATATAGCATATCACATGTAACTAACATAATCTCTAAAGTGATGAAATTATAATAGCACTGCCAATGAAGTCTGGATATTAAGAATCATCTTCAAAATAAGGGGTAAAGTGAAGAAAATTCATTGTCTTAAATCTTAAGCTCATCAAAAAATCTTCAAGGGCCAGTGAGATGCTTGAGGCCGAGCCTGATGACCTGAGAATGGGATGGCTGGAACCCACATGGTAGAAAAAGGGAGAGACTGACTCCCGCAAGTTGTCTGCTGGCCCCACATGAGGCATAGATGTAATAAAAACGCTTAAGGACATATTTCAAATTGAAAAGAAATGACGCTAGTTGTAAACTTGGGTATGCAGAAGTAAAGGGGGAGCACAGGGCACGCATCTTCTTTGGTTTTCAATTTCTTAAACGGTCACGTGTGGCTAAGAGAAACAACAGCTCTAATGGGAAAGTAACATAGTGGAACTTTTAAATGTGTGTCAAAATAGATGAGAATTAGGTGAAATTATACTACTGCAATATTTTATACTTTGAGAAGTTCAAAAATATAATGTATGAAATAGTATAACACTTATTTCAAGTAGATTGTGATAATTTAAGTAAATAAATGCATGTATACCCCTAGTCATCAATAGAGATAAAAATGCATATACCCATAAAACCATTTGTCCCTGATTGCTCATAGCCATTAATTCACACAAGTGTCAAAGGAAGGTTAACTCAAGCAGCATCAGTGTGTTTATAAGTGGACAATGGAGATGCAGTTGATGTGATAGAACGCTTCTCAGGCATAAACGGCCAGAAAATGATGATTCCTGCAGCAATATGATGAGTTTCACTGACATTATGTTGAGGGAAAGAAACAAAAATTAACAAGGTGACATTAATCTACAGTGACAGAAATCAGATCAGCATGCCTCTGCAGTGACTGGATTGACTGCAAGAAGAACAAAGGAAAAATTTATAATATGATGAGACAGTTCCATTTCTTAGAGTATTGATTACCTGAATTATGTATTCATCAAAATTCATGAAAATTTCTATTTTTACTTTAGGGATTATCAAAGACTGGTTTTTAAAATGATTAGGTCACCTCAACTACAGAGCCATAATTAATTCCCAAGGGTTTTATTGGGATATATGATTTAATACATGTATGTATTAGCTCTGACTACTTTTAGAGCTAAGAGAACATAAATATGATTCATATGCCTAATATGTAGAGGCTTTAGATATGAAATTGTCTGGGTAACATCATAAATATATTTAATTTGGAATATAAATGCATAATCTTTTGGTGAAATTGATTCAATTTCACTGAAATAAATGTCAAAGCACTCTCAAATCTTCGGAATAAATGGTTTGCTCCTTTGAGTACACCTTCTGATGTCTCAGCAGAATCATATAACCAGTAAGAGGGGAAAAGAATACACATTTGCTGAATATCCACTGCATGTCTGGTCCTTACACTTAGGACTTCGCAGCAATTCTAGAAGGTACGATTCATCCTGCTAGCCACTTCAAGGTTTGTAAACCTTCAGTCTAAAGAACAGACTTTCCATGTGCTAAAAGTCCTGAGGAACAGTGTATTTGATCTAACAAGATCATAGTATATATATGGAGGCTCTCTATACTTGATAATCAGAATTTCCAAGGATGTATCTAGGTAATCCAAATCTTTGACAGATTCCCCAAGTCATTTCTCATTGGCTCAGAAGTTTAGAAACTGTAGTTGCACATAATACTCAACACATGGTCAACACTCAGCAAAGGTCACTAAATAGCAACTGATTTCATGTCCACTTGTTTTCATTTGGATTAGCTATTTTTCTCATTGCGACAACGAAATACCTGACAAAAGCAATTTGAGGAAGGAAGGGTTTATTTTGGTTCTCAATTCCAGGGTGCAGTCTGCCATGACGGTAGGAACCTGAGCTGCTCACACTGAATCCACAGTCAGGAAGTAGCCAGAGATGGATGCTAGTACTCAGCTAACTTCCTCTTTTTCATTCATTCCAATACCTCAGCCCTGGGGCTGGTGCCATCCACAGTTAATGTGGGTTTTCCTCCTTCACTTAACCTATTTTAGATAATCCCTCACAGGCCTGCTCAGAGGCTGGGCTCCTACTCCTATAAGATTCAAGAACCGTCAAGATGACAACATTAGCTATCACTCCACTTGCACCACATATGGATGTTGATTGCCCTGCTCACAGTCCAGCTTCCTCCATCAAGGGTTTCTCAGTCTGGGACTCACGCTGCCTTTGCCATCTTTGCATTGTCTCTGTGTCCCTTTTTCTCACAAGAATTAAAGAGAATACTGCTTTTGTAGATGTCAAATGAGCTTCCAGCAGGTTCAGTATAAATAACCTGTATAACCTCATACCTCTAAAGAGACAAGCAGGCCTCTCTGAGGACTTTTTTTGACTATTTTAATTTTTTACTTCAGTTTGTTTTCATGTTATCACTCCAGCTTTTGCCCCAACTCACTGCCAGAAAGAAAGTATTTGACTTTCGTGCTTTTTACATGGGATTTTTCTTTAGTGTCTTTCCACATCGGGGAGAGGAGAGGAGCACATTCCAAGCACATTTAGCTTTCTCTGAATAAAATATCTTTTAAGTTTCCTGAGCATTGGTCCCTTTGCATGACAGTAAGCTCTTTGCCCACTGTGTACTTACTGCACCAAAAAAATTGTAAGTTATTTGGCCTGTCGTTTGAGCTCTTTCGTTCCAAATCAGCATGTGCACAGAGAGCCACAGACAGGCAACGAAACTCGGGCTTGCTGACAGCATCCACGAACCTTTGCTCTGATTCTCACGATATGTGTCAACTCTTCCTCTACTGCAACTTGAACTTCATGTAAATCATTTGCTTGTCGTTTTTGACATTGAAGTGAGAAAGGCTCACTTCAACGTGCAGGTTACAGCCAAACTATGATAAAAACATTGAATGTCATGATTCTCCAGTATGATTCTGGAAAAGAAATTACAAAGATGAAATGATCAGTTGATCCTTTATATCCGAACACTAACTTTCTCTCTGCATGAATGTATATGTGTATGTGTTTAAATATAAAAGCAGTCATTGAACCTTGAACAGGATGCTTGTACATAGCTCGAACATAAATGCACACTTAACTGTTGTAGGAGATTAACCTCCAGAACCATCATCCCAGAACCGCATGTCTTTTCTCTAAGGTGTTGTGTTTGATGGTCACACTGGGGCAAGTTTTAGGTTTCCTTGTCAAGTCAAATGGATGCACTGTTAGAGTTCTGTGATTTTGAAATTTTTCCAGGTAATGTAATCCTCACCCAAGCCAGTAACATGTTTGTTTCACGATCATAAATTCTAATAAAAGCTTGCAACGTGGTGGTGCATGCACCCAATCCCAGTACTCATGAAGCTGAAGAAAGGGTTTGCATTTCACTTCAGTCTTGGATGCAAAACACAGTAAATTTCAAAAAAAAGGGACACAAAACAACAGAAACGAACATTGCACTCAGGAAGAGCTGCGTGGTTTTGCTCATAGTTCTTGCACTGGATCTCAAGAAACTTCCATTTTCTTTCATTTACCCTTTAAATGCCACTCTTAGTCTCTGGGTTTCTTTATATGTGAAACAGAGTCAGTGGCTAGGGAGATTCTTAGTTGGTAAGGTGCTTGTTGTACAAGGATGAGGGCATGGGTTCAGATCCCCAGCACCCACACAAACAGAAGCTAGGCAAGATCATGCACTCCTGCAATCCCAGTACTGAAGATACACGGGGCTTGCTTTCCTGCTGGTCCTACCAAAGCACTGAGTTCCAGGTTCAGTGAGAGATCTCAGAGAATGAAGTAGATCTAGGGAAATACTTGAAATTGATCTCTGACCTCCAAATGTATGCACACATGTGTGTACACACCCACATAGGCACAGATGCACACACAAAGGAACATATACACACATATACCACATAAATAAGTAAATACATAATAAATAAATAAACAAGGAATATTGGTCTTAATTGTCACAGTCTCTCTGGGGAGTATGTGAAGATTAATTATTTTTATTTATTATTTTTATTTTATGTGATTCGTTTATTGCCTGCATGTAGGTAAGTTCACCTATGTCATGCAATGCCCACAGAGGACAGAAGAGGCCATCGGATCCCCTGGAACTGGAGTTACGGACAGTTGTTAGCTGCCGTGTGGGTGCTGGAATTCAAACCCGGGTCTTCTGCAAGAACAATCAGTGTTCTTGACTGCTAAGCCATCTCTCCAGCCCCAAAGATTAATTTGTTAATTGCGAGAAGTAGTTTGGGATCTTAGACAAAGAATTTCCATAATTGAAGTGTACAGATGTTGTTATAATTCGTGTGAGGCTCTGCTTTCTGGGTGGGATGATTTCCTCTTTAAAAGGTCACAGAAGTGGCCCGTGCATGCAGAATGACACTAGCCTAATCCTCCCTACTGTTCCGTTCCATGTACTGTGACCATTGATCCCTGTTTCCTGGCTCTCCGCTGGATGAATCCTTAAACATTGAGCAAGCTTCTGGCTTGCAGAAGAACTAAGTGCATATTTGCCTATATTCCAAACCAAGATGACGTACTCTTCCAATTGAACAGATGCGGTCAGCCGTTAATTAGACCCAGTGGAGAGCACTTCAACACATCCAAGACAGCAGAGAGGAGGAAACAGAGGTGAGCAGAGGTGAGCAGATACAAGCTGTCTCTCCCTCTCCATCACTGTTTCCTCTTTCTCCAAGTTTTCCCTTTCACTCTGTAAGAAAAAATTTTAAGTCTTTTTATTTTTCTCTTGGCTTTCTTTGCATGGACGTTAGCAAAGGTGTGCCCAGTGTAGCAAATCTTTCTCATAACCTTCCAAACATTCACAACCAAGCAGGAATTTGAACGGTGCTCAATAAATATTGCCAATTTCAATAAATCAGAGACTCATGTATCCGTTAATGGGCTGTCCAGGTTTCTTGCTATTTCTCGTTCTGTTTCCGGGTGCTCCCTGACTGTCAGCCGTTTCCTTGAAAACTGCTGACTACATTCACAGAATCACAGAATGATTGAGTTGGAAGGTGATGTGAAACCTTCTGTCCAAAGTCCAAACTTCCTCCCTCCCTTAACCCAAATAAACCCACCCCTCATGGCATAGAACCATCCCTCACAGCATCTCTGCCACATCATGCAGCCTCCGCACTGAGGCCTGGGGTCTTAAGCCCTTACTTGACATATTTACCCAGTATTCATGATTAGAAAGTTCTCTGTCCTAAGCCAGAGTTTCTCCCTACGATTTTAGATTCTCCCTGTAGAGTAACCTAAATGAAACACAATTCTCTTCCAATTTTTCTCCCAATTCCTCACTCACTGGGGCTAAGCATCTCCGGTTCAACTGTATGTGTGGGAGGTCCACTGCTACCCAGTCAGGCATGCTTGACGCTTTCAATTTGTCAACGAAAAGGCCTTTGACTTTGCCTCAGACATCGCTGCTAATCTCCCTCCCTGTGTCATATCGGTCTAGGAGATGTTGTGAGGCTGAGTGGGTGGGAAAGGTTTCCTCTTCAAGTTCTGTTCTGTTCTCTTTCTAGCTGCTTTAAGGATTCTTGCTCCCTTGGAGCTATCCACAGAGTGAAAGCCCACTTTCTAGTTCTCTGATTGGTTGGAGAGAACACGGGGGCGGGGGGGGGGACCAGGATGCAGGCACACCAGGGAGAGGCTCACCTTTGAGGGAATGTCACAGCAGCTGTCAGCACACAGTCACCACCCCTCAGGTCCCTTTTCGTTTTTCTCTCTATGGCCAGGTAGCTGCTCTCCTTCTTCAACCAGCCCCTTCCTCTGACTGCCGGAGCCCGAGCCCGTGCTTCCCATGTTCCTTGAGGCCCTTCCCGCCTGCGAAGTCATGAGCCCTTCATCAGTGACTGCGCAGTGCAGTGCAGTACAAATAATCCAGCTCTCTTTCACTTCACGTGGACAACTGAGGTCTGACTTCTGTTGGTTTCAGAGACCCTGCAGGTCTAAAGGATAAGAGTCTCCAAAGTTTTTTGTAGATACCACACTGTTGCTTGGCCTCCCAGAGTGTACACACGTGTGGAAATTACATAAAATTCAACTTTCAACACTTAATCTGTTTCTAGCCCGTTGATGCATATGCCTATCCGTGCATTTCTGCACGCCTCTGTTTGCTTTTAATAGTAATCTCTTTCTTCACTTGATTGAGCAACTTTCTGTGTCAGTTCTATACTGATGGAAGAATATATGTTAAAAGTCCTTTCTGATGTGATGCTTTTAACAACTGGCTTATGAATGTTTATTTAACCTGAAGATCCTCTAATAAGGAATATAACAAAATTGAAATAAAATTGGCCTTTTTATTGTTTGTTTCTTAATGTGATAGTATATGCAAGAAGTCTTAAGATTCTATTATTTTCTTTTGCTTTGAATATTATTTTATGGAGCATTCTAGACATTAGTAGCATTTGTTATGAACCGAAGTCACCCGACATATATCATTCCTGACTATTTTTAACATCTGCTAAGTAAAATGTCCATCAAAGCAAATGTCAAGGAAAGTCTATGTGTTTATAGGATGAGGTATCAGAGTTAATGGAGTTCCTCTCCTATACTTCACGTTTCTGTACTGAGAACCCCCAGTCTCCTCCTTCTGACAACAGTGTGCACACCTCTGCATTAGCCGCCTCGCTTGTTGCTCTGAAAGAATACTAAACAAAAGTAGCTTAAGGAAGAAGGATTTATTTTGGCTCAGATTTGAGGGGATACATTGCATCACGGTGGGGAAGGTGTAGCTGTGGCTATGGAGCAGCTCAAGACTGTGCCAGGTGGACCAAGAGATGGCTGCCTCACATCTGGTTATGCTAAGAATCACAACAGGGAGTGGATCAAGCTATAAACCTCAATGCCTACCCCAGTGACTCACTTGCTTCCCCTAGGCTCCACCTCTCAAGGATCCCACAACCTCCTGAAATGGCACTACCAGCAGAGACTGAGTGTTCAAACATGGGGGATGGGCATTTCACCTACTCCCTTGATAAAAGTTAATTCCCATTTTCCTATAGTAAGTGCTTTTGACTGCCATATTAAGAGCTTCCTTCCTATCCTACTTTAATTTCTGTTGCTGTGAAAATACTCTGACAGAAAATAACTTGGGGGAGAGAGGGTTTATCTTAGCTCACAGCTCCAAGTTACAGCCCATCACTCTGGACAAGTCACAGTGGCAGAAGCTGGAGACAGTTGGTCACATTATGCCCATAGTCAAGGGCTGACAGAGATGAATAAAGCATGCTCATGTGCCTGCTTGCTTATTCTCAGCTCAATTTCACCACTGTCATTACAATACAGGATGCCCATGCCTAGGGAATAGTGCTGCCCACAGTGGGCTGGATCATCCCACATGGGTTGAGGTAATCAAGACAATCCTCCCGCAGACATGCTCAGAGTTCAGCCTGATCTGAGCAGTTGAGACTCCCTCCCCAGGTGGTTCTAGGTTGTTGAACATTGACAGTTCCTAGAGACAATGCTTATAGATATGGGTGCAAGAGTTTGTAAGCAACAGGATAGCGTGAACCCATTTTCCCATTTCTAGATCACACCACTTACATTTTTTAAAACATTCTACACCCTAAACTCATCATGAGCAAGCTGTGGGTGGTATGCCAGATGGTAGCTGAGAAAGGTCTCTGGAAGATGGAGAATTAATTAAGAAAAATCCTGGGATTTTTATTTATAAATTGAAGGAATGGATGGAGAACTTTGCACTGAGGCACTGGCTTTGCTGAATGTGAGAGATGCCTCTGTACTCATTTCTAGTTTATTTGTTCATTTTTATTTACGTGTATGGGTATGTATGTGCACAGGCATGTGGTTGCCTATGGAGGCCAGAAGAGGGCATCAGATCCCTGGATCTGGCAGTACAGGCAGCTGTGAGCTGCCCAATATGGGTACTGGAAATCAAATTCGAGTTCTTTGCAATAGCAACAAGTGATCTTCAGCACTGATCATCTCTCCAGCCCCTCATGCCCAGCTTTAGAATGGACCTCAGGGACCTGACTGGGTCCCCAACACCATGATTAAGCTGAGAAAAATCCATGATGCATGTATTTTTTTCTCCTTTTACCAAGGCACCCCAGTTACAGAGTGTTCTTAGATTCCCCTGTTAATCTCACTCACATAAAAGGTCCTTTTGGTTTCAAGTAATCTGTGAAATGACCTGCAACACTCAAAGTAAAATTTCTCATACGTCCCTTGGCTATTCTAAAAACCTTTGTGCATATTTCTATGGCAAACATATTTATCACAATACAGTGCTTTTCCATTGAAGAATAGCAGATTCTTTTGCTAATCAAACTTAATATGTATATTTTAGAATTTTTCAATGTAGAGATGATTGAGTTAAATAAGGATTTTTTTTCCCCACTTAATCAGTTAAAGACTAGGGGGTGAACAATTCATAGAGTGGGACTTAGATATAAATGGTAGAAACAAATGAGACCCCTATTTGAAATGAGATAAACATCTAATAAGGTACAAACACATCTCATACGGCAGAGAGGTTGTGGGCAACACATTGGTTTGTTTTATTAGTTGAAGAAACAAATGTTGAGCACGCTGTCCTTGTTTCCCATTGGGTTGTGAAACTGTCTTTGTTTTGCTTCCAGACAATCAACTTTTCTAGACACTGAATCAAAGGAACAAGAGTTTGTGAGCCATCTGAGCTGTTCCCAAACTAAAATCAACTCATTTTTTTTCTTCCTCCTGACAAATCAGCAAATCATTTTTATGAGCCCTTATGTGATTCATTGAGCCATTGGGAAGGGTCAGAGGGCAAGGGTTCCATTCACCAGAACAGGTTTAAGCTGGGGAAGGTAAGGTCAGAGGGGAGGAGAGACCTTTATTATTGCAGGAGAATCCTGGGGCCAACTATGTGCCTGCCCAGCTGGGTTAAGCTCACCCTGGGTGTTTGTTAACACAAAGCACTGAGCTGCAGGTGTTCTGCTCACTAGTCTTCAAAGATCAGCCTCATGTGTTTCTGTTACTATAAAGAGGGCTAAAAGGATTTAAAATCATAGCAGGCCTGTCCAACTGCTGCTAACGTATTTGCCAACATTTGCCAAGACAGAAGGGTAGGTCATAGAACCCCAAAGCCCTATTCTTTCTGTTTCCCCGTCTCTTCTTCCCTCCTCTCATAGTCAGAATGCACAACTGTAGTGCTTTCAACTGGAACTCATTAGGAATTCATGGGGCAGAAAATATAACAGGTTCTGGAAACAGAGGCTTTGAAAGGCCAAAGTGAGCTATAAATAAACTGCTGTTGATACTCATTTTCTCTGCTGGTTAAATATGCTTATTATGCTAGAATGCAAGCTTGAAGTGGAGCAGGTGCTATCTGACTTGAAAGCCTACTCTACGTGGAGAGGCATGCTGACACTCACAGACTGACTAGTGCATGCAGGTGTTGCAGCACATTTCCAGCAGAGCTTTTGCCATCCCATGTATGGACTGCAGATATTGACAGAGGTCACCTGAAGGCAAAAATGCAGACCAGGCATCTGGAATCATTGTTAGGGCATCATTGTCACTACTTACTGTTAATGTGTTTCAGGATCAAATTCCAATTTCTTTGCTTGCAACTTGGTCTTTCCTCAGTACCGTACCTGCAGCAGTCCTGACTCCCGTGCAGAACAGACTAGTTTGTAGAATGGTGTAGCAAAGGGACCGTGAACTGTGTAAGCTGTGTGATCTTGGCTCCATCGAATAACATCTCTTGAGTTTAATTTTCTCATTGATTAAACAGATAATAATAACCTCCATGAGTCTACTTCATAAGGCTCGGCATGTCTGACAGGTATAAGACTGGATTAACTACAGCAGACTAGCAGAGAGGCATGTGTTCACATTGGACCTTTAGGTGACAACAGCCCAGGTCATTTTGAGTAGGAAAGTTGTGTGATGATAACAATGTACTCAAAGCATTCACTTGGCTTATGTGGACAGGGTGGAGTCCGGTAAAGAGAGACTGTGATCAGGGAATAGAAGAGAGACTGTGCCAATAATCAAGGTGCTAGATGATGGGAACCTGCTCCAGTGGGAATATTCACAGAACGTGTGTGGGGACATTGTTTCAACCTTCATTGCTTATTTGTTGCAATTTCAGCTTCCAACCACAGTTTGCCTTGGCTGGTAAACCTTGCTGACTCTGAAATACACACTCCGCTCTTCCAGCAGGAATAGGAGGAAAGGAGGAAGGGAAAAGGCCAGTAGCAGGGAAGAAGGGAATTATTGGAACAGCCAGGCTGGCTCCTCTGTCTTGAGGATCAGATTTTAAACTCTAAGTATTCCCAGGGAAAGGAGGCAGAGCAGGAACATGGATGCTAATCTGAACTTACTCAATTTATGAACTTCCTTGTAAAGGCTCAATGAGAGTGCAGAATGAGTTACTTTCTCTGTTGACATCAGAAAGCATCATTCTATGGGGCGGGGGGGGGGTCTTGCTCTTCTAATTGAGCCCTATCTCGGTTTCAAGGATAGTTCTCAGACGTTTCTGAGTAAGATTAAAAAAAAAAAAAGTTTTACATTATGTGCACACACATCAAATAGCTATTCTCTAGAGTGTTCTTACTGCTACTTCTTGTGATAATTGACTGTGTTCTTTTCCAATTTTTTTAAAAGAGACAGGGTCTCTGGCCTGGAGCTGCCCTATTAGGCTAGGCTGGCTGGTCAATGAGCTCCAGGTATATGGCTGTCCCCACCTTCCCAGCACTGAGGTTACAAGTGAAGGCCACCTCATCTATCTTTTCCACATAGGTCTAGGGATGGAAGTCAGGTTCTAGCACCTTATCAACTGTCTCCAAAGCCCATAGGACATTTTAATTTGCTTCTGTTTCCTACTTTCTCCTTCCGCATTTCATGAACTGAATAATGTTGTCTACTGTACATACTTGACTATTCAGGGAAACATTTAAAATCAGGTTACATGTGAGATACCATTATTTTTAAATGTTTTTTTTAATTTATCTTAGTGTGTATGTGTGTGTGTGTGTGTGTGTGTGTGTGTGTGTGTCTGAGTGTATGTGCACCTTGTGCGTGCAGGCATCTGCGAGCTCCTTTGTGGGATGCTGGGATCTGAACTTGAGTCCTCCGGAAGAATAGCAAGTTCTCTTAAATGTTGAGCCGTCTCTCCAGGCCCCTTTATGTATATGACTGTTTTGACTGCATGCATGTAAGTGTACCACACGCATGCCTGGTGCCCGTGGAGGCCAGAAGAGGGTTCAGATCCTGTGGAATTGGAGTTATAGCGGTTAGCTCTCATGTGGGAGCTGGGGCTCAAACCTGGGCCCTCTGCAAGACCAGTCAGTGCTTAACGTCTGAGCCATCTTTTCAGCCCACAGATTACTAATCTTCAAAGAAGGATGACCCCTGAGAAATGCCAGACACCCGCTCCTCACAACTTCAACTATTTCTAAACAGGTGGGCATGCAGGTAGGGTTCGAACTCAGTATCAGAATCTCTTCTCGGATTCAGATACCACCTGCCACTGCCAGCCTGGTCACTGGCTCCAGGGCCCTCCCATGGGCCATAAGCCCACACACCAGGATCCTTTAGCAAGGATTGCTCACTAATGAGAGCTGAACCCAGACACAATGGCCATAATTGGTGCAGACGTTTTAATGTCGTAGGCTGGTTCCTTATGTTATCCTTGGCTCTGGTGGACCCAGCACACACATTTTTTACCTGCAGTTAGCTATAATTTCAAACTAGATGGAATTCTTTCCTACCTTCAAAACCACAAAATGAAATCAAAGAAACAAGATCCTTTGCAAACTGAGGTTCCCCCTTGATGAGGCGAGGTGGAAGTCAAGCAACAGCCTCCAGCTGGAAATAACTATGAAAATGTTTCATTTTCATCATGGGTCCTAATGACTTGGCCACACAGTGGCTATTACAGCCCTTGACTAGAAGACTCATATATGTGTGTGTGTGTGTGTGTGTGTGTGTGTGTGTACACACTGGGATACAGCACCTCAGTACAATCAGAAGCAAAACATCAAAGCGGAGAGTATACTGAGGTGATGAAAACCAACCTGGTTTAAGGGAATTGTGTCTCTCCATGAACTCAGCTACTTAGCAATATTGTGAAGGGAAAATGGGTAGAATGACAGTTTGAGATATACACCAAAATAGGAGATACAACCAAATCTATGTACTCACCTATTAAGGAATGGCTAAGGTTATAATGAATTATGTCTGGAGTTCCTTGGTGGTCATTCTTCTTTGATAAACAGTACTCTGGATGTAACCTGATTTCAATCATTTCCCTGGATATTTGAGTCTATATGACAAACAATGTTGAGTATTTTTCTGGGCCCCTTGTTTCTTCATAATCTGAAAACAGAATAGGTCTGTTCTAAGTTTCTAAGCAAAGCCTTTAGTCACACCGTTGTAAAACTGTGGTGTTTTATCCTCCAGAAGGAAATACGAAAGGAAAGAGGAGGTTTGTAGAGGCAATCACCTCCTAAATGAAGGAGTCATGTAGGAAGGAGAGGGGTAACCTGTAACAGGAACCATCATCTAATGGGAACAAGATCGCTCCTCTCCAGCAATGACACATTCAACACATTCTTTGGAACGCCTTCCAAAACAATAGTGATCAACCAGATGGCATCTTAAGACAGCTTAATAAGGCAGACTTCTTCCTTCCTGCCCAAATTCTCCTTCTATTTAAACCTACAGCTTATATAAGTGCCCTGAAGAGACATGAGATCACTGAACCCCTTTATCTGCATTCTCCAATGTGGCCACATTAATCAAAACTTTCTGTGCCTTTCACTATAAATTATTTTTCAAATTTGTTTATTGGGGTGGGTAGCCAGCTCAGCCCAGCCTGTTGAGACTTCTGATGTTGGTGCTTGTATCCTAGAACTCTGGTACACTGATCTCTCATTGTCCCCACTTCTCCACATAGTTTCCTCAGCTAAAGGAAGTGCTTGACACAGCAGGCTGTTTCCTAGACTTTATCCAGTTTGGGCTGACAAGGGATGGCACCAAAGTGATCCTGAGCTCAAAATAGGCTAAGATCTGGTCCTAGTTATAGTTCTTGTGCATGACAAGATTCACTGATAAAAGGCACCTGAGGGGAGAAAAAAGTCATTCTGATTCTTACACTTTATATCCAATTAGAGCAGATTCTTCCTTTTACTTCAAATCTATCCACGTCTCCATACCTAAGACCATGTTCTTGTTCAATCTCTCACATTCAAGATGGCCCCTGTGCCTTCAGATATACTGTGACCATGGCAGCAAGCTGCACTTGTGATAAGCACCATGACCAAATACAACTGGGAAGGAAAGGGTTATTTTGTCTTACACTTTTCAGTACACACACACACACACACACACACACACACACACACCACACAACCAAGGCAGGAACTCTAGGCAGAAGCTTGAACCATAAACTGTGGAGGAATGTTGCTTACTGGCTTGTTCTCTTTGACTTGCTCACTTAGCTTTCTTATACCATGGGCTGGGCCCTCCCACATCAATTAGCAATCAAGAAAATGTCCCACATACATGACCACAGGTCAGTATTTGAAGGAAATTCCCGAGTTGAGGCTTCCTCTTCCCAGATGTGTCAACTTGACAACCCAGATTAGCCACCGCAGTTGACAATTCATAAATGGATGTCGCTCTTTTATTTATTGCTTTTTATTTTTTGTGTATGAGTATATCGCATGCATGCATGTAAGTGCACCCGTGTCGTGCAATACCCATGGAGGTCAGAAGAGAGTGCTGAATCCCCTGGAACTGGAGTTACCGATGGTTGCTAGCCACCATGTCAGTACTGGGAGTCAAACCTGGGTCCTCTACGAGAGCAGACAGAGCTCTTAACTACTGAACCATCTCTCCAATCCCAAATGTTCTTCTTTTATGATATATGGGAGCCATTATAAAGCAAACTCACCTTCTAGACAAGATAATTTAGGATATATTCTCTTTCTCAAGATACATATGTGCATATTTGCATATGTATGTATGTATACATATACCATATGGAAAAATGCATAAATATGACACAAAATAAATCAAACACAAATAGATTTCTTCATGGAAATTATTCAAACGTTATACTATAGTTCCAGTAAGTGGTGTCCAAAGTCTGAACCTTATAATTTTTAGTTACATTAAATCATGACATTTGCAGCAAAGTGGCTGGAACTGAAAATTATTATGTTAAATGAAATACACCAGACTCTGAAAGAGAAATGCTGCATGTTTTCTTTCATGTCGGGATCCTAGACTCTAATTTATGGAACTAGACAAGGGCCTGTGAGAGGGAAAAGGTCTTTCTGAAGGGAAGGAAATAAAGGAAGAAAAAAAAGAAGACAAGGGAAAGGTGACAGAACACGTGACTTAGAAGCAGCGAGGGGGAAGTTATTGGGGAGGGAGGTGGGGGCAGCAGTCGGGGGGGCAAGTCAGAGTCAGCACATAAGAAAACACTGCAGTGAAGCCCATTACTTTGCATATTAATTTTAAAAAGTAATAAAAGGTGTGCCCACAAGATGGCTCAGTAGGTAAAGGTGCTTCCACTAAGCCTGATTATCTGGGGATCATCATTGTATTAAGCACAATCACTGTTGTCTATGAGCCTTACTAATTACTCAGTTATAAAGAAAGGTTCATTGCTAGCTCGCAGTACAGAAGCTAGATTTCAGAGTGCATGCTAATCTACTTAACATTCATCCTCCGACTATCCTAGTCTTTCCCACTATAGTCTGTCATATGTCAAGTTCTGTTTGGAATAAAGGAGGTTTTCCTTTTGAAAAAGGAGGGAACTAGATTAGTTTTGCCGGATACTTCATTTCAAATAGCTGAAAATGATCCCAGTGTGTGTGTGGTGTGACTTCTGCTCTCTTTGAGGAATTTCAGCTCACACAGTTGGGCATGGAAGAATTAGGAACTGCTTGGAAATGCCCATCCATTGAAGAATAAATGCAGAAAATGTCAACAAAACACTAGTGTTGAGTGCATAGGCGGAGCCATAACAAGACAATAAAGTGATTCTAATAGTCGCTTGATTATCTGGCCATTCCAGGGGGGAGGGATGAGTTTTCTAGGCACTGAGAGGCCTGAAGGAGTTACTTCGCTCGGCTTGGTTCATTCCATCTTCAGAGGAAAACTCAGAGCCAAATATCCTGAGTTAAAATTGTCTTCCTGCTCTAATAGATAACGGTCTGCTGTCTAATTTCTCTGTGCCCTGACCTTCTCACAGGATGATATTAATGACAGTCTCTACCTCAGGGAAGCTAGGATGAAGGTTAAATGCATGAATGCATGTAGAATGCTTAAATGGCAGCCAGATAGCATGTGCTCAATAAAATTCAGCTAGCATCATTTCAGCAATAATGTCATTGCTGTTTAATAATTTTAGTGCAGTGGGGCTGTAGAGGTTGCTCAGTGGTTAAGAACACTGACTGCTCTTACAGAGGACCCAGGTTCAGTTCCCAGAAACCACATGGAAGCTAACAAGCATTCATAACGCGAATTCCAGGGGATCCAATGCCCTCTTCTGACTGCCAAGGCTATTGCATGATACCGGTATACACCTGAGTGTGCAGGCAATACACTCGTATACCTAAAATAAAAATAATAAAATATTTGAAACAATAATTATTCTAGTGCAGTATCTGTAATTCAGGGAAGAAACAGCAAGCAGGGTGTTGATCACAGAAAGTATTTTCTTGTTCCGAATGTGGTGACTCTAGAGCTTCTGATGGTCATGTGGGTTACACTAGCCATAGAGAGTTGTAATGAAGTCTCTAGAATTTCCCAAAACACCAGGGAGGAAACTCTTCCAAGATTCACAGAACTGAAAAAAGATTATTTCTCACCTAGACAGTACAGTCTGTAATTCCTGCTGCTTGGGAAGCTGAGGTAAGCAAATTGGAAGTTCAAGACCTGCCTGGGTAGGCTAAAGCTCAGTAGTAGAAGTTTGTCTAGCAAGCAGAAGACCCTAGGTTCACTCTCCAGTAACCTAAAGTAAACAACAACAAAAATAATATCCCTTCATCCCCCACCCCAAACCTTATTTCTCCTTTTCTGTACATCATCTTCTTCTGGCTAGATACCATTCATGGGTGTTGGAATAGAAACTGTCAACATCAAAGAAACACACAAGATGAGGGGAATCATTTGCTCACCATTTCTGCACTACAGAATCTACACTAAAGCAATGTTCCTGACTGCTGTCACCCTTACTCACCCAAAAGTACATGGTTAGAGTCTAACCCACAGTGTCCATTAATAAAAAGGAAACCAACAAAAAGCATCCACAGCAGGACCACTCCATTTCCCAGGGAGGAATGAATGTGCAGAAGCTAAGCCCACAGAAAGCCAACCTGCTAAAGCAAATGAGCATTCACATTAGTGGTACATTAAAATAATGTTTCTTGACATCACATCTTAAACATACTTTCCAAAGTCACAGACTCTTACTATTTTATGTAAGTAAAACCTTCCAACCACTCTATCAAGTTGTTCCCCACAAGCTTCTGTTTTCAGACTTGTGAAGCAGTTTCTTAGGAACAACGAATCAAAAGAGCTGATCCCTAAACTCTGGCTCTGACAATATCGCTACTTCCTTTTCCATGATGGTCCCTGAATCTTGTTGAGGGCTGTGATATAGATGTCCCAATTGTGGCTGAGCATTCCAGAAATCACTTATTCTCTGCACTTTGACTAGTTGTGAGTTTCTGCATTAACCACCATCTACTGCACAAAGAAACTTTTCAGATGAGGTGTGAGGAACGCACTAATCTATAGGCAGAGAAACATGAATTTAGACTGCCGTTTGATACTACATGCGTTTGGCAAAATAGTGGTAGTTTGTTCATCCCTGGGGCCTGTGAGCTGCCCAACCATGGGTTCTCAGACAGAGTTACAGCAACAGGCATGTGTTTCCTCCTGTCGAGTGGGCCTTAAATCCAATCAGAAAGTGATTGTTTAACCCCATAGGATTCATGCCACTATTGCACCTATGACATAGCTTGCCACATCAGTCATCATTGCAGATCCCAGGATTCACAATTGGGTAAGACTGCAATGACTTTTTTCCTCCAGCACCTGGAGAATACATTCCAGTACCATGAGAGTTAGATAGCAAGGAGAAAGCTTCCTGGTCAGTGCTGACTTGGTTTCTCCATGTCCTATGTTCTCAGCAATAGGCTATTACCATCATGTTCTGGTGGCAACAGAGCACTGGCGATATACTGTATGGTTAGGGGGTCTTTAGGATACCTGTGACTAACAACTCAAGGGGAGGTATCCCACACCTGGCATCGGCATTTTTTTAGCCACCTACAGCTTCTGAAAGCAGGATTATGCCCTGTATAGGATAACTCCAATTCACCTCTTCTACAAGAATATATGTGTGGTGGTTTGAATGAAAATGTCCCCCATGGACATTTTTTCCGCAGATGATGGCACTGTTTTGGGAGGTTTTAGAAAGTGTGGCTATCCTGGAGGAACCATGTCACTGGGGGTGGGCTTAGAGAGTTCTTAAGCCTTGCTGGATCTCCAGTCGCTCTTTTGCTTCCTGTGCCTATGTGATGACATGAGAGCTTAGCTTCTGCTACTGCTGTTCCAGCCACCTCCAGCCACCATGCCTCCCTGCCATGATGGACTGTAA
>NW_008331650.1:1438960-1456286 GCF_000622305.1 Nannospalax galili
AGTGGGCTGTTGGCTGTGAAGAACCTGACCACGTGGGGTTTTGAAGAAATGTGGAAGACTTTGGAAGGTTGGGCTAGAAAAGTGGTTGATTGCTGTAAGCGGAGCTTAATAGGCCATTCTAGTAGGGCCTGGAAGAAAGTAGTGCTGACAACAATGTAGTTCCAGAGGGAAATAAGGACTTAAGCAGCAACTGGGATATTTTGGCAAGAGTCTGGTTGGAGTCTGCCCACAGCTAAAAAGCTTGCCTGAGGCTAAATTGAAAAGCCATGGACTAATTTCTCTGGTGGAAGAAATTTCAAGACAGCCTAATGTAGAAATGGTGGCATGGCTGTTAATGGTGAATATTATACCGACTTACAGAGAAAAAGAGCAAATGGGGCAGAAAGAAATACAGAATATACAGGATGGATTGAAAAATAACACTAGGAAGATAAATATTGGAGCCCTGACATGTGATGGAGAGGAGCCCATTGATAAGAAGACTAAAGTGATTAAGGAGATTAAAGTGATTAAGGAGGGGCCTCGAGATTCAAACTTAAACAATGGAGAGAGTGCCTCCAGGGCAAGACAAAACCCAGTTAAGCTTCCAACTTGTGAAATGAAAATGCTGCAGGGGCCACTGAAGAGAAAAGCTTCTAAAATGGATAAAGCAGGCTGGAGTCCATCCCAAACTTACAGTCAGACTTGGCAGTGTCCTTCACCTGGTGCTGGCTTTAAAGGCATAAAAGATGGAAGACTGAAGTGGTATCAGTTCTTCCTCCATGGTTTCAGAGAGCCGCTGAGGCCAGGCAGCATGCAGCAGGGGTTCTTCTGCCTAGAGAAGGCCCTGATGGGCCATTGCATGAAACTGTGAAGGTGAAGCCTGGTTGGTAATGGAGACCCCAAGACATTCATGATGCCAGAGCTGTGAGGCATCTGGCAAGAAGACCTGCATACAGGGAGTGGTACCAGCCCACACAGCAAAGCTGGAGAGGCTGAGCCATCTAAGCCCTTTGGAAGTAAAGTCCCAGAAGTCAGACATGGAGCTACTGGATTTGGTATTTGTCCTGCTGGTTTTCGGTCTTGTTTTGGTCCGATATTTCCTCACTATGCCTCCATTCCTCCCTTTTGGAATGGTAATGTGTATTCAGTTCCACTGTATGTTGGGAGTATATAATTTGTCTTTTGATTGTATAGAGGCTTACAGTTAAGATATTTACCTGAGTCTACTTTGGACTGTGGGCTTTTGAATAGTATTGAGACTAATAATGACTATGGGGACTTTTAAGTTGGACTAAACGCATTTTGCATTTTACATGGTCATGAGCCTTTGGGGGCCAGGGGTGGAATGTGGTGATTTGAAAGAAAATGTCCCTCATAGACTCCAAGTATTTGGACATTTTTTTCCTCAGATGATGGCACTGTTTTGGGAGGTTTTAGAAGGTGTGGCTATGCTGGAGGAAGCACATCACTGGGGGTGGACTTAGAGAGTTCTTGAGCCTTGCCAGATCTCCAGTCGCTCTCTTGTTTCCTGTGCCTGTGTGATGACATGAGAACTCAGCTTCTGCTGCTACTGCTCCAGCCACCTCCAGCCACCATGCCTCCCTGCCATGATGGACTGTAATTCCCCTGGAACCGTAAGCTCAAATAAACTCTTCCTTCTATAAATTGCTTGGGTCAGTGTTTCTATCACAGCAACAGAAAAGTGACTAATATGAAGTAGCAGGTTTCCATAGGACTTTTTCAAATAGATGTCAAGTCCAAGTTGTAATTGAAGAGAAACACTAGGAAAAGTTCTGGTCTTCTTCTTGTAGACAGTTGAAATATCTTCTCTGGTCATCTAAATTATGTCACAATCTCTAGTCTTTTTTTGAATATATGCATTAAAATTTCAGTGTCCCCAAATTCTTTATAAAGATGTAAATAATTTGGGGTTTAGACAACATGACTGATTAAATTGGGAAATACTTAGGTTATGCTTAAAGAATATTCTGGATGCTTATAATCAATATTGTTTGAGCTGCTTAAATTGATTGTCATCTTGACAGGGTTTAGAATCACAAACGAAACAGACTTAGGTTGTGTCTGTGAGGGTGGTTTCAGGGAGGTTTCACTGAGGAGGGAAGACCCACCCTGAATGTGGGCAGTTCCATTCCATGGGTTGGGGTCTAAATATGAAGAAGAACGTAAGCACGGCATCTGCCTTCATCTCTCTCTGCTTCTGGACACAGATGCAGGCTGCTTTGTGCTCTTGTGAGCTTGGCTTCACTGTGATAGACTGTACCCTCAAACTATGCCTTTCTGCTTGCTTTTCCCAGGTATTTTGTCCCAGCAACAACAAAATAATATATATATATTGTTCAGTTGCAGAAACGAAATTCTGTCTGTGCATAGTGGTGCAACCAGTAATCACAGGTTGGGAGGTGAAGTAGAAAGACAGATCACAAGGTCAGGGGCCGTTTGGGCTACATAGTGAGACTCTGTGTCAAAAGAAAGAGTGAATATAGTTGGATGCTAGAGTGCTTGTTTAGTATTTGAAAGGCAGAAAGGCCTGAGTTCAGTCCCTAGAACTATAACTTCTCAATAAACGTCTTCCAATGACTATATCTAATAGGTATGCTGAGGTTTTGGTGGTTTAGACTTTTCTCATTTTAATCCATAAAAGATGATTAATGGCTACTTTTCTCCTTTGATTCTTAGAGAAATAGAAGGACAGGTCTAGAATCCTTGAGAAACAACAAGCAACTTTAACAAGCTTAATCTGCAAAGGCAAAAATGTGTGTACATTGAAAAAGTTTTGGAATTGGAGCATCAGATGGGGCAAATGTCCCATTCCAACCTCCCATCTTAAAATTGTTAGGTTTAGAGGGTAACAGATAGCCAATTCTACATGAGTTATTTCTTCCAAGATCCTGGTATGCTGACATGTGCCTCTACTTGGTGCTCAGCCACATTTCTTTGTTAACTGAATGGCAGATCCTGGCATGTAAAACCTACTGAACTGAGATACAAATCTCTGACTGCAGCTTCAAACATGCCAAGTGATTAAGACACTTTTCTTTGTTAATAAAGTGTTGCAAGAGTCAGAAATTATGATTTTACCATGTTTTTAGCCAGACAGCGTCTAATCGTTACCATCATCATTATCACTATCATCACCATCATCACCATCATTTTTTCTTTGAAGGAATGTCACTTGTTTTCGATTTGATTTTGTCTTTATTTTGTAAAGCTCTGTTCAGAATGAGACTTCAACCCTTTCACAAATCAATTCTACCAGTGAAACTGTGTCTTACAAGCTGTATAAGGTACTTGTCAGTTTTTTTTTTTTTTTTTTTTTTTTTTTTTTTTTTTTTTTTTTTAACTAGGACAGGTTTATCAGATTTTTTTTCTGCTCAGGTTAAGGTTATGAATTGTGACAGGAATACAGAAGTAATTTTGGGTCCTCAGTGTGTCTTTTTGAGACAGGGTCTTGCTGTAGCCCCAGCTGTCCTGGAACTCACTATGTAGACCAGGCTGGCCTCGACCTCACAGAGATCCACCTGCCTGTGCCTCACGAGTGCTGGGATTAAAGGTGTGCGCCACCATGCCTGGCCTTCTACAGTTTTTAAAATTAAAATTAAAAATGTTCCTTGAAAATCATTATTTCTTTAAAGAAACTATGTGTGATCATTTTATACTTCCTTAAATTTTCTCTTTTAAAAATTCTATGATGGGTAAAAACTCTTAATGCATTGACCTGGCAACTTTGGTCCTAGGTTTGAAAGCTCCTTTGTTTGGATGTTCACTGAGGTAGAAGTCAGACTTCCATTTCCCCAGTCCTTCCTGTAGCTGGGTACAGCCACTTCCATTTCTGCAGATAGTGATGTGGGGGACAGGCATTTCACAGGGAGTAGTGACAGAAGTTCTAAGAGAGTGTCGCTGGTCCAGCATCCAGAAAGCTGCAGTCCCTGAGACTAGCGATGGCAGCAGTGGGCATTCCTGGACCTGCCCAATTGTGCGTCTAGCTGTATTCCTGACATCCCACCTTTGACACCCAGTTCTTGTGCTTTTACAGACAACTGTGGGCAGACCACAACCACTCATACCATCCATATCATTTGCTAAATTTAGTTTCTCTTTTATTTATTTATTGTTTTGATTTATGTGTATGAGTGTATTCCTGCATGTGGGTGAGTGCACCTGTGTTGTGCAATGCCTGCAGAGGTCAGAGGAGGGTGTCAGATCCCCTGGAGCTGGAGCTATGGATGGCTGTTAGCTACTATGTGGGTTCTGGGAATCGAACCTGGGTCCTCTTCAAGAGCAACCAGGGCTCTTAACTGCTGAGTCCTCTCTCCCTATTTTTTTTATTTTTTAAAAATAATATTTAATTCATTTCTTGAGATATTCATACACTGTTTTGATCATATTCAGATTCCCTCCTCCATTTCCTCTTCCACTCACCACACCTCTCTACTGCCCCCTCACTTCATGTCCTTTGTATTTTTATTAGTATTACTTTTAAAATTTTTGGAGAATTTCATTCATGAGTGCTGTATGTGCATAATCTCCACCTCTCTCAGTTCTCCCAAACCTCTCCCTATGTCCCCTCTACTCCCTCTCAATTTCTTGTCCTCTTTGATTTTTGACATATACATATATATGTATGTATATACATACACTTATAAACCTACATATATAATACACTGAAACCTAGTTTATTTTATTTTATTTTATTTTTGAGACAAAGTCTCCCTGTATCCCCAGCTGGCCTGATCACTATGTAGACCAGGCCAGATCTGTCTGCCTTTGTGGCCTTAGTGCTGGGATTAAAGGTGTGAGCCACCATGCTGGGTTCTAGTTTTCATTTTAAATAGCCAGAATACATTCTATTGTTTGCAACCAAGTTCTCAGATGTACATGACCTTGTCTGCACAGATGCACACACAGATTAAAAACAAAGGAAAAGAAAGAAAATTACAGCCACCACCTCACTTTTCCAGGGAAGCAGTTATTTATTGATTCATTTGACAAAAGAAAAGATGTGTTGAATGAAATGGCTGCTACATGAATCATCACACCGGGCACTGTCATCATAGGGCACAGACCTGCTTTCTCAGGCATAGGCCTGCAGAAGTTGACTGTCAAAAAGAGCTCTAAAATACAACTTACTCTCCATAAGTGTCCGTACAGACATATGTCTGATCAACACCGTTTCCACCTACAATTCCTTTTCCACCTGAGAAACTTTTACATGACCTTGGGTATTCAATTGTGTAAAATGGGTGGAAAAATCAAATGTGTATTGATAACAAACTATATCAAAATTTATTTTAAAGCAATTGTTTGCATAATATAATTTTATCAGTTATTAAAGACTAAGTCAAATCTACAAACTAATGAGATGGATTTGCTTGCTTGCTTTCCCATGAAGATTGGATTTTGGCTGAATATTTGATACTGCAGGACACAGAGCATCTTCAGTGCTTTTCAGAATTATAGATATTTTGATTTCATAATCATCAGTGCTCAGAATTCCATTTCCTATAGACATGAAGTACAAAATGGCAGAAGGATATTTAGAACCATTATAGAAACTGTTGGAATTTGTCCTAATCCCAAGTCAAAATTCACTCAAATAGCAACTTTTAAAATCAAACAGTTTAAGACAACACAATTTAATAGTTGTCTACTGAGAGATGATGGTAGGTGGTTAAGGTGTTAAAGTCTTTATTTTCCATAATTAAACCATCATGTTTCTATAAGAGCAGAAAACATTCTATGTACAGAAAAAACACTACAATCAATAACATGCAATAAATAACCTTGAATCGGAACCAACATGCTTTCGGAAGTATTTATTGGTGCTGTGTAGTATGAGCACATACACATGCAATGTGGGCATGTTGTGTGCTTAGAACCAAGGCTGCAGTGCTCTTGTGCAATGTGACATAAGCGAGGGTCCCCAGAACCACCTTGAACTCATTCCATGTTTGTTTTCAAATTAGTTTTTGGTAGGCGTATGTTGAGGCAATTTTTACTATTACCAAATCTTTTCTGTGATTACAACCCCCTGACATGAGTTATACCACCTTATATGGAGTTGTGACCCACGATGAAAGGAACTGTGAATAAATCATATTCACAGCTTTAGATCAATGAAAAAGACCATTAAGACAGTACTTTAATAGCAGGGAGACAGGAATGCATTACCTTTGAGAAAAAAAAACAAAAAACAAAAAAACAAAGATGTATCTTTATGTTTAAGGCTTAAGGTCTTTTTAATGACCAAAGTTAATTCGTGTGTGTATGTTGAGTGGCTATTTGATACCTAGAAATGTGTTAGTTAAACTTTGAAAAGAAGGCAGATAATTCAAACTCCAAGCTATCACCTTTTAGCTTAGCGAAGCAGTTGAACAGACACAATGGGCAAACAGAGAAAATTAGATACACCTGGGTGATACATTATCGGTTAAGAGAAACATTAAATGCTAATTGTATTAGTCAGCAGTGAATAAAACAGGAGCTGTAGGAAGAGGCTATAAATGTGGGCTGGAGAAGTAGAGATAGTACATAGGTTTTAAACTGTTTTTTGGCAGCAGGAGTGTGACTTTAAAGGCTCTATCTGGCTCCCATTGTATAACCTGGGATAGATTGCTCAAACTCTCTGGCATTCATTTCCTCGAGGATTACATGGAAGTAATAAAAGCACCTACTTCCTAACATTGTAAGGATTAAAGGACTTAGTACATGTTTTAAGATAGCACATGCTAGTACATTCTAAGTATCAGTCATACACTTTGGACTTGAGTATTATTGGTATGCAGTCACTTTTAGCTATTTTGTCTTGAGTGGGTAAAGAAGGGGTGTTTTATGGATGTAGAAGGCAGACAGTGAAAGTGTGACCTAGGACCAAGCATCATATTAACCGGTTAGACTGTCCCATGCCATCAGAAGACACATTATCCTCAAAGTTCTACTTCTTTTTAAATATTTTATTTATTATTTTTTATTTTATGTGTATGTGTGTATTGCCAGCATGTAGGTACGTGCACCCGTGTTGTGCAATGCATGAGGAGGAGAGAAGAGGCTGTTGGATACTCTGGAGCTGGAGTTACAGACAGTTGTTAGCTGCCATGTGGGTGCTGGGATTCAAACCCAGGTCTTCTGCAAGAACAGTGTTCTTAACTGCTGCGTCATCTCTCCAGCCCCCAATCAAAGTTCTATTTCTAATCAATATTGATTACTACACCTGTATTAAGTTAAAGATTCTACATCTGTATATCCAATCTCAATCTCACTGTTTTTTAGTAAAATCATTGTTTTATTATACATACAATTGTTTTGTTCTATGGATAACTAGTATATATTCATTTCCTTTTGCTTGTATAGAATTTTCTATTCTTTTGAGAATGCTAAGGCACGAAGTCAGTCATTTTATATCCCTTTAATGTTGTCTCAGTGGCATTACCCTCTCCTTAACAGCTTCTCAGAAAAGCTACTAAAAAGTAACATAAAATGTGAGTACTTAATATAGAGATACAGTGTCAGAAATACAAAGTTCTTAGTGGAGATGTGTGCTCTTTGTCTAACGAAACAGTGGGCAAATAGAGATGGAACAATTTACTAAGAAATTCTTGCTCACCACTTCTCAGACTTTGATGTCCTGATGTCCAATCAGTAAAAATGAATGATCTTAGGATTCATGGCTATGCCTTGCCAGTGGGAGCCTTCTAAAAACTGTTAGTTCTCTGGGGAGAAAGCCCTGTCTTGTACCCAACAGAATGACAGCTTGTAGCTCCTAATGGCATCCTTTTATACCTATTGGGTGAGAAGGAATCGGTCTAAGAATTCATAATGAAGCAAGAGACAGGAAATGGAGGGAAAATAATAGTCTACAATATCACCTCATATTCCTATGTGGATTGAACTCAATTATGTCAGCAAGTAAATTCTCCTTAAGAAAGTTTGGGTTGGGTTTCTGCCTCTTTTAGCCTGAAGTTCTAATGAGCATATCTTGATACTCTTCAAAAACTCATGTGTGCCTCTCTTTCGTGATATTTTTATAATAAATTATTATAATCAGTACCTGGATCATGAATCCTAAGTGGAAAGAATCTACATCTTAATAATTTTTTATTGTTACTTCCTAGCACACTCCTAGGCAAATGTAATCATTCAAGTAGTTTTTGTTCAAATAAACCAAATAGTAAAATGGAAAAGGAGGAGAATGACAAAAAGATATAAAATATGTGTTATTGATTATTGGCACTTGGCTGTTGAGAAAGCACAAAGTATGAAATGCCTTCTGTTACAAATGGGAGTCTTACCTAACCTTGTAACTAAAGTTAATCTCATGATTTGAGATCATTTACCACCATCTCAGCTTATTTGCAATGTAAACAGTTTTAGGAAACCTGAGCTCCTCCTGTATCCTAAACATATAGCCTTAATCCCTCATGACCTTTCCTAGCCCCTGACTAGGAATAGTGTGTGTGTTTGTGTTGTAAACACCCTTGGAAGCAACTAATTGTCCTACAAACAGCATGATATTAGATCGCAAACAACAGGTGAGATAAGATTGATAGCATCTGCTTGTGGTTCTGTGTGCAGTTCTGGTTCAGTAGGGGTCAGAAAAGGCAAATAAATCCTTCCTTTTTAACTATACTGGATGCGCTGTTTCAATAAACAGAGTATGTCCTTTGAGAGAACAATTCCTAGAGAAATCAGAAGGAATGAGTTCTCAGAACACAGCGGGTTCATTCTGGTTTCTAATCAATGCCAAAGGATCAGGGTGCCTTTGTTTGGGCACCACCAAAATGTGGTATTTCTCCACCACAAAGGATAGTGTACCACAAAGGTGCCCCAGGCACACAGTAAGTGCATGGGGTGTAGAACGACATAAAGGTGTCTGGAACACCCAGACTGAATTGTTGGATAAACATAGAAGATTGGACATTTTTCCCCCGTATAGACAATGAGAGGTTCATGGGGGATAAAAGAGTCAGCTAAAAACATAGAAATTCAATTATCTTTGTATTTTTAAGAGTTAAGAGAAATTTTTACTACAATTGTAACCAAGCATGCCTAATAAAAGTCTATGTACCCAACTTTCAATCAGAGACTATAGTATTTATAAGATCTAAAGGTAGAGATTTGCTCAGACAGCATTTTATCTGTTGCTTGTCTTCTCTTTAAATCTCCACCAAGATTCTGATGCCTTGAAAGAGGAAAATCAGGAGAGCATCACTTAACATCAGGCTGTCTTAGCTAGGGTAGTGGTGCACACCTGCGCTGTCAACACTGGGGAGATGAAGGCAGGAGAGGATGGGAATTCAAGACCAGCCTCGGCTACATAGTGAGTGTGAGCCGGGACTACGTGGGATTCTCTCTTAAACAAAACAAGAATACTGCCTTAGAATACTCTATTAATAGAGTACAAAAACAAAAATTTACTAACCTTTCCTATATCCCAAATGTTTGACAACTCCCAGTGTAGCTATACCTGTCTTTCATAAACTTGCATGCCTTAAAGGAGCTGTTTTGTGGCTGCAGGACTATGGCTCTCAGAGTTAAAGAGTACAAAAACAAAAATTTACTAACCTTTCCTATATCCCAATTGTTTGATAACTCCCAGTGTAGCTATACCTGTCTTTCATAAACTTGCACGCCTTAAAGGAGCTGTTTTGTGGCTGCAGGACTATGGCTCTCAGAGTTAAACTAACAGTATTAATACGGCTTAAAATTTCCCTTCTTCCACAAGCATTTAAAACACTAAGGCTCCTTTTAGACAGCTAATATGCTGCATATTGATGTTTACAACATGTTATAAAGCTAACCACAAGCAAAAGTCCTCTTTTTCCCTACCAAAAAACAGCCCAAAGAACAATAATTGAGTTACTCTCCTCATGACTTAACAGGGAATGCCTATATTAACAAATTTGCTAATGGGATAGTCGCGCATTGCTCTCGGGACATGGGGTTCCTATTCCACAAAACCAAGCAGGCAGAGGAAGAGCGATGACTAACACATGAATAACTGTTCTTGCCAATCGTTTGGAGTTGAGGGAAAAGAGCTTGGAACCTAGAGTAAGATGATTTGGATCTGAATCCTGGGTCTAGTTTGTGTTTGTGGGAACTTGGAAAAATCACGTATGCTCTCTGACCTTCAGTTTGTTCAGTTGGACAATAAAAAGCATTTCTCCATGTCTGACAGGATGACCTACACCACAGTGCGAGCGCAGACACTTTAAAATACCTCCATAGATATCGGACTCACAAAACCTGTCCCCGAGGGAAGAAAACTCCATTGTCCACAGTAAGGAGAAAAGCTCTCTTCTTTTGGGACATGAAAAAACATTTCTTACTGAATCTTTAAAACTCATAATACGTAAGTGCTGTAAAGCCACCTTTGTTTACATGTGCCACATGCTCTACTCAAAAGAGGGACAGTTTCTATAGAATGACTTTATCCTGTTTCTTCACCAATCACTAAGAAAGGTCTGTTATGAGAATAAGGGAAAATAAGCTGAATTTTTTTAATGATGAAAAAACATGCAGGGTAATGTTTTTTCTCTTTGAATTGGAAAATATGAGACCATTTGAACCTCATAAGACTATTTTGTTTTTAACCAGAACTGGCTCTTCAGACATCTTCTGGACCAATCCCTGTACTTGGGCCCCACACACATTCTCAGGGTCATCCCTCTTAATATTTGAAACATCTAACTTTCTTTCTTAGACTCCCTCTTGGGTCAACTTAAAATCTCCTGATTATTCATAATGAGTATTCTACCTCTCAAGTAATTCTGATTTTCTGATAGAGAACGAGGGACTTCGTAGGGAAAGTCTCTCAAATGTTCCTCCTCGGATATGTTTCCACCCTGTAGACATGTTCCGTGTTCTTTTCTGTTCCTGGGATGCCTTTGCTCATCCTTTATCCTCTGTCAACTAAAGTCTGCCTGAAACTTATGATCTCTGTATTAGGCCTCCCTGGGGGGTGCTGTGATAAATATTCTGAGAAAAAGCAACTTGGAGGAGAAAAGTTTTATTCTGGCTTACAGGTCCAGAGGGATAGAGTTTGTCATGGCCAGGAGGTGTGGTAACAGTCAGGAAAGACGGGGCTGCAGGAGCAGGAAATTGGCTGATCCCATTTCATCTGCACACAGGAGGCAGAAAGACAACAACCTCTAGGTCCACCCACAGGGACTTACTTTGTGCAGGAAGCCTCCACAACTGTCTCTAAAAACCTTTGCCAACCTCTCCACTCCTAGATATCTACACAAGTTTGTTTCAGTATAGTTTATATTTGCATTTATACCTTTTATATTTATTTCTTATAGCATCGTGTAGGGTTTTTCTGCTTTTTAAGTTTGTTTAGTAGATGGCAAATGTTGTCACAACAAAGCCCAGACTCTTCCATGTCACGGTCTTCATTTTCCTCTTCTTATGTCCCAATTTGACATTGTGTATGAGGCACTTGGAGAAATGAGTCAAAGTTGAAAAGGAGGTTTATGAATTGTCAGTCCCACATGAGCGAGTTTCTATGATGAAGAAAGTCCTTTCAAGGCTTTGCCCTGTACTCTGAGGGTATAGCTGTTATAGCACCAGCCTAGGAACTCAGTCCTGCCCCCTCACTGGCTCTGTACTCCTACAGGGACAGGGGAGCAGGAACAGCATTGAGGGAGAGGAAGGGGGCATACCCCACATCACAATAGATTTCATCTGCAGCGGGGCCATTTAGGGAGGGGCAGAAGTCCAGAAGTGTCTTTGAAGAGGCATCTTTTAAATTTTGGCTCTTAAAGGGGCTATGATGAAATATCAAATTCCTGAACTGAGTTTGTTTTTAATCTTTTCCTAATTTGTCAAGAATGGACAAGTATATTAGTAACCTGTCTTGTTGCTTCAGCAAAATAACCAATAAAAGCAATTTAAGAAAGGAAAGGCTTGGGTTAAAGTTCAAGAGTACAAGTCACCATGGCAGGGAAGGGATGGCATCAGGAGTGTGGTAGAGATGGTCACAGCAGGAAGCAGAGAATGATACACATGGGTGCTCAGCTTGTTTTCTTCATTTTATTCAGTCTGTAGATCAAGCCCATGGTATGGAGCTACCCACAGGAAGGGCCTAGCTTCCTATGTGATCTAATCTAGATAATCCCTCATTAGTACAGAGGTTAGACCTCAGCAAGCAGCATTAAAATCATCGCAGGAAGTAGACCAAAAGTCCCAGGTGATATGATTGAGTGCTCGTGGCTCCCACTTGTGTAACATGACATGATTTTATCCACTGCCAGTAGGATTTGTCTTTAGAACATAGGTTAAAAAAATACAGTAGCTCTTCCCACCTTGCCCCTGGAGTGGCTAGCAACATCCATTCTCCTTGAAATAGCTGGCTTAAATTTAGAACCTGAGAATTGAGTCATTTCCAACTATGGACTCAACTTATCCTCCAAGTTGGAATGGAGTTCTGATTAAATGATCCTTGAGCTGAGCTGCTCATCGTTTACAGGGAAGTAATGCTAACATTTTTCGGTTTGTTTAAAAACTCAGTGAGAACTTCTGAACAGAAACCAAAGCTATATTTTTGAAAACCACTGACCCCAGAATAAAACTAGAGCACCGGAATATTTTCTGAAATAAACTTGAACCAAATTGATATTTTACTCGATCCAAGTCCCTGGTTAAGATAAAGTGTGTGGTCATGTAACATAACAGGATTAAGTAGCCCACCCAGAGACTGAATATGTGGCCTTTCACTCATTAGTGTAGTATTTTTAAACTAAAACAATAAACATGGCTTTCTACAGACCACTGCGATACACAGTGGATAGAGGAATGGGCATTTATGAAGGATGGAGTATTTAAATCTATGAAGGCTCTGTGACCCACTCAACATTACATCAATACTCTGCAAAGAGGAGGATGCTTTGAATTGCTTTCCATTTAGTCTTATATGAGAAAAAAGAGGCCGATTCAAAGTCATAACCTAATCTGTCCATATTTATTCATTTGGGGGCTCATTACTTTTGGGCTAATAGCTATTATTGGCATTGCAGTTCTCTTTTCATGTGCAAACATGATGCATTCTTAGTCCTGCAGAAACTTTCAGCAGCCATGTTTCCTGGGTTTCTTCTCCAAGGACAGCATCCCGTGCCCCCATGGAGTCAGGTGACATCATTCGTGCTGAGACTTCAGGAGTTCCACGGCAGATTCACAGTCTGTCACGCCTATCCCTGACCAACAATTCTTCTACCAATGGCTGGGGGATTTTCCGTTGGTTGTGACTGGACCTGCATTGTCCTTCTGTTAAGGAGTTTCCTCAGTGGGCTGTGTGTGCTCATTCTGTCCCATTTGCTTTTGCAGAGCAACCATGAGCTCAGGGGCCAGTTTGTCATCAAACAGCAGTAAATAAGGACTCTCAGATCGGTAAAATGCCTCATTGTTTTCCTCTACCTTGTATACATGGATTCTTCATGTAGACTGTCTTCCAGCCATGCCCAAGCTGGGGACATTGCTCCTGCCTAACAAGCACCACAAAGAGATGATCAAAGAGAACACTGCATAGGTAAAGGATAGTCTTCATTATTTTCCTCATATGGCCAAGTTCTCTGAACTGGGTTCTAGTTCCCCTTGCTCTGATGTGTAATACCAAAGTGCTCCATATCCCTGAATGACATAGCTATTGCTTACCTTAATTGTCATACACACACACACACACACACACATACACACCTGGGGGGGTGGGTGAGGGAGAGAGAGAGAGAGAGAGAAAGAGAGAGAGAGAAGGAGGAGAGAGAAGCAATTTAAACAGTATCCCTTGCTATTTCCTATTCCCTCATATTTTTAGCTACACCTGTCTTTCCTGCCTCTGACCCCTAACACAGTTCTCCCTTTAGATTCACAGGCATACCTTCCAAGGGCAGGCCTTGTCTGTGGCCAGGTATCTGCATCCAGCACACCCATTACCTTCAGAGATGATACACCCTCACACAGCTCTATGTCCCTAGACAACCTGTCCTAAACTAACCCTGACTTGTACAAGAAGGAAACATGTACCTGTAACACATGCTAAATAAGGAGCCTCCGATTCTTACTGTAATCTTTTCTCTTAGAAGAATGTGTTTCATAAGATGAATATATGTTCATTTGATAGCATTTGGGGTACAATTTAAAAATAATTAGAACTTTATAGGAGCTGAATGTTGAGACAGAGAGTTGCCTTTCTTAAGCTTTTATACTTTGCCCTGGGCCATCATCTCTGTGCCAGAAAGAACACGCATGGGGTTGTCCTAAAGCTGTGCTTACAAGCTCTTCAGACCTTAATTTTTAATCTAGTTCCCATTTTTGTTCTGGTGGTAGATTTAATGCCTGGGGTGGCTCTGAAAATAAAAGGGTTTTATGAAGAATTGGAGGCAACGAATAATAAGCCTAATTTACTTTGCAATTTGCAAAGGCTGGTGTGGATCATAGTAGTGTGGTGTCTGGAAATGGGCAAACAAGCATTTGTTCTAATGAAGGGGAGAAGATTTCTGGTTCCCATGCTTGTTGTGTGGGAAGCCACTTCCCTTTTGTCACAGTTATGGTGGTGGGAAACTGCTCGCAACGAGTTTTTCAAATCTATACCTCTCTGGGGATGTAGCTCAGTTGTAAAAGGCTTGCCTAGCAAGTGCAAGGCCCTGGTTTCAAGCCAAAGGATTCAACTCACAGATCAAAACAAAAAAGACAAATCAAAAAGCCCTGTAGTGTCAAATATCTGCCTTTCCTATCTTTATAAAAGTGTTTTTGTGTCCTCGGACTCCTCCTCATTTGACTTTAGGGACTTTTCATTCACAACAGCACACCTGTAGTTAACCACATTGAACATTTAAAAATCTCAGAAGGGAGATCTCAGGCTCAGTGTTCTTACCAATATTTATAAAATAACAACAAAAATGTAAAGATTAAATAAGACTTCTGAAACTTTGGATTTAAACGTAATCAATGTGATTGTATTTGGATTAACATTGATGCTAATTGTACGTTTATTTTCTTCCTTTTTTTCTGAGAGTCCCAACCTGGTTGCTTATATGACAATTTCCCCTTATTTCTTCTTAGATTTCTACTCCATCTCTAACACTGGCTAGTAGCATCAATTCCACCTTCATCAGAAGATTCCCATTCCACTTCCTATTTTCCTCTTCCTTTTCCCCTCCCCTTCTTTGCCCCTCCCATTTTCTCCCTTCCCCCTCCATCTGCTTCCCTTCTTCCCTTCTCCTCTCTCTCTCTCTCTCCCTCTCAATATAGACACATTGAATTTATGAAATGAATCAGAGGCCCAAATGAATCTAAGGCCCAATGCCTTAGATCCGCAGAATGTGACATTTACAGCCATGCCTCTGATATTAACACACCAACTCACATGGGACACACAGGTTGTTACATGTGTCCCCCCTCCATCTGCTTCCCTTCTTCCCTTCTCCTCTCTCTCTCTCTCTTTCTCTCTCTCCCTCTCAATATAGACACATTGAATTTATGAAATGAATCAGAAAGTGCCCAATGCCTTAGATCCGCAGAATGTGACATTTACAGCCATGACTCTGATATTAACACACCAACTCACATGGGACACACAGGTTGTTACATGTGTTGAGCTATCACATGTGGATTGACAGGAAGAAAATTAGAAATGGTATCTTCACTGTGGCCCTTTTGGAACTCTCCCAGCCTCTGGTCTTTGTCCATGTGAAGTAAGTGACAGAAGGCTGCCCTCTATGCTGCAGAACTTCGAACTTGACAGATTGAACTGCCTCTGTTCAATTTATTTATGAATAGAGCCTTTCAGATCATGTTATTTAATAATCACTGTAACTGAGCCATAAGCACAGGAAAAGGGTTATTATTCTTCATAAACATGATCATGTGCACACATGAATACACACACAGAAACTCATGAAATGTTTTTCTCAAGTTCATTAGAATTTTTCATTATCTGATTTCCTGAAATTAGGCAGTCAGAACGGAGATTCAAATCCAGTTCTCTTAACTCACATTCTAATGTTTTGTTCATTCTAATACCATATCCATCTATAAACAGTATTACAACTATATCCTATGGATATGCAGTTACAATATGTGCCATTAAAATATGTAATCTTACAAAACTGATTTGTTTTAAAATATGCTTACTGAATATTTACAGTAGATATTTCTTTTTAAAAGTAAATAATCCCCCCTCAAGTTTATCTTTTGCAACTAAAAACTGTTTTTTTGTGTTTGTTTTATTTTTTCCCAAACACATGCAGGTGTTTTATCTTTTGCAACTAAAAACTGCCTTTTGGGGTTTTTGTTTTTTTTTTTTCCAGTCTTTTAAAGAATAAGGGCAATTCACATTTGCAGCCTTCTTGAATTTCACATAAATTTGATATATAAATGAGTTGCAGACTTACGTAATTATAGAAGAATTTTAGAAGACAGTAAAATGAAAGCATATTGATTTTCTCTGTGACCTAACCTACTATCCTTAACCTTGGATTGGAACTTCCTCCATCTGCAAAAGATTCTTCCTAATTGTACCATCTCATTATTGTATCCGTATGCAGGAATTTGAAGATAATCTGAAATAAGAGAGTACCACAAACTCCAGGAGTGACGGTTTCCCAAAGCAGGGTGGTGGGGCTCTGTCATCACTGCCTACAGGCGATCTTGGCCACCAGCATCAACAAGGTGAAGTTCACCCACAGATGGCATCACTCTTTCCCCAAAGCTGGGAGTCAGCTTCAAAATCTTCTTCAACATGTCACTCCAAGCAGCTACTGTGAAGCCAGTGGCCCCTATGATTACCTCTCCAAGCAAGGTCTGAAGATCAGCAACATCCTCCAGAGCTCACTAGAAGCCTACAGTTTTGATAGGGTGACTCCAGTTGATGATGACTTAGTGCATATTTCAAAATTGATAGCAGAATGGATTTTAATGTCCCCAACTGAAAAGAACGATAAATATTGAATAACAAATGACAGATGATAAATATGCCCTTTTTCTGATCACAACACACTATAAACCTGTGTTAAAATGTAACAAGTGCCCATAACTATGTGCAGATATTAGGTAGAATATCTGACCACTTTCTAGTCTACTAACTCGGTATTTTTATTAAACAAGCTGTGCAGACCATTTAGATATCCATGGAAGCTTGAGACGGTCTCTATGACATAGTTGTTCCATTGGGGGCTGGAGAGATGGCTCACTGGTTAAGAGCACTGACTGCTCTTGCAGAGGACCCGGGTTCAGTTCTCGGCACCCATATGGTGATTAACAACCATCTGTAACTCCAGTTCCAGGGTATCTGACACCTTCTTCTGACCTCCTTGGGCATTCTATAACTTGGGTACAC
>NW_008331650.1:1457220-1462860 GCF_000622305.1 Nannospalax galili
TAAATACACAAATAAATTAAGTCTAATTTCATTCAAAGTACTGTTCCATAGGTGTAAGTATTAATGGAAGAAATCTTGTGGAATTTTTGGCCAACTCTTGAAGGAAGAACTTCCTTTGCATTTGAAATCACTCCTTGTATTTTGGTCTCCACCCTTTCTCACCCACATGTTTAAGGGAAAGAGTCTCATGATGTCAGGAGTCCAGGTTTTTCTACAGTTGTCCCACAGTTGTGGACACTGCATCAACACTGGCTGAGAGTTTTCAAAGCGTTTTGTCAGCAAAGGACTCTGGGGTATCCATCCCCATACCTGGAATGTTTCTCTCACAGATCACATGCAGGTGTTTTTATAATTCTTTCATATGTATATGACGGCCAGAGAACAAGGTGGAAACAGCCCTCCCATTGCATGTATTAGGATCCTAGTGCAGTAATGTGAAGGGCTAGAGCCTTTCTTTGCACAAGCCCCGCCTCCCCCTGTCAGATTGTCTTGAGCACATCGGAAGCATATGTTCACTGACCCGAAATCTTCTTTTTCAGCTTGGTTTGATTTGGGGAATGAGAACTTTGTACCCTGTGTTTCATAAGAGACTTACAATTAGAAAGAAAATTGATTAGGCCCCAACTGGCTCACTAACAATCAAGGGAGCAGAAGAGGTTAACTGTTTCATTCCCAGGTGGCGTATCTAGAAAATGGCATGGGAATATTGGATTTAGGGAAGACAACTCAAAACTCCAGGCTCCTTCTCCGACTTCCACAAAACTGAGAGCCTCTTAATATGGTTTTAGATGTTCAAGGTAAGTGTCAGCTAATAGCACACACACGCTTCTGTTGTTCCTAGGAAATAAGGTCTGCACAAATACCGTAAACCTCTCTAGTCAGTATTAAATTGTATTTTAACCATTTTGACAAGCAAGCACTTTAGTCATTTCCTTGTCCATAGATTTTTAGTTGCTGACTGACAGTTTGAAATCCTTAAATGGATACCTCAGGAGCTATCGGGATCCTGTGAACCCATCTTTTCTTTCCCTGTGTAGGTTATTCATGAGCACGTTTGAGATAGGATAAAGAAACCATAGAAATCCCTTTGTTGCATCTTATGGTTGTTCAAATAGGTCACTGTGTTATTCATACAAGTCGTTGGATATAAAGTAATGTGTGAAATGCTCATGGGTTGCTAGTTTCTAAGGAAGCTGAAGGTAATGAAATATCCCTAAATATAGCTAAATCAGATTTACTCATTGATAAATCAGACATTACCAAAGAATCAGCAATGGCTAAAACGTGAAGTGCTCCCCTTTTAAACCTCATGTAGCTCATACTTTCTAGGTAAACAGAAGTGACTCTTCTCTACATGATGGAATTGGAGATAAACAAACACTTGTTATAGTTCTCCTATATCCAGACAGTATTCCACAATAGTGATGGACTTTCAGACTCACTCAGCCTCGGTAATCCACATAAGTCCATTTGAAAGAAAGAAATACAGATAAACTTAGTCATCCAGAAATGACAAACCCATTTCCTTATAAACAATAATGATTTGTTATTTTACTGAAACCAAATATTCTATTCCCGGTAAACACAAATTAATAGGCATTGTGCACCTTAATGAAGGTGTGTTGAACACAAACAGAAATAAATAAGATAAGATTGGGAAGTTAAGTGATTGTTAACAGTGGTTTGTCCCATTTTCTTGTAGCATAGATAGGTTTTGTATATGTAGATGAAAGTCTCATTTCTTGCCTGACTCTGCGTTGCAAGTAGACTGGATTAAGACATCCTTAAATATGACTGTATCAGGAGTTAGAATTTGAGGTGGACTCTAAATCATATTGCAGGGTGGTGTGATTTGAATGAGGAATGTCCCCTCTAGGCTCATGTATTAAGAACACTTGGTCCCCAGTTGATAGTGCTATTTGGGAGTTTATGAACTTTTACGATAGGAAGGCTTGTTGGAGAAAGAAGGATGTCACTGAGGGTGGGCTTTGAGAGTTTACTCCAGCTCTCACTCTCTGCTCCCTGTGTGTGGTTGTGATGTGGTTTTCTGGGTCTCCTGCGCCTGTCACCAGGCCTTACCCCATTATGGATGTCTAGCACTCTGGAAAGTTAAGTCAAATAAATCCTTAAATTGCTTTTGTCAGGGTATTTTATCATAGCAACAAAAATGTATCTAATAAACCTGTGTCTAATGCAGGCCTGGTAGGCAGCCCACCATGAGTCTGTCTTTGTGAAGAATGTACAAGTTCCCTGAGGCCATCCGAAGGAAAGATTCCTTCACCAGACTGACGTCACAGAGTGTGCTATGCAAGGTGTCGACCATTTGCTTTGTTATCCAACAAAGCTCTGTGGAGTCCTAAACCCAAATGAAGACTGAGTGAAAAAGAACTTTGTCCATCCAAATCCTCATGAGTTAGTGGCAATGCAATGCGGTGATCTTTCAGCAGCGTAAAAAGAAAAAGAGAGATTAGCCATGTATTCGTGATATTTCCTGAGATCAGAGACTGGTACTCAGCAAGTAGGGAATCTGACCCCAGCAGCGTGGCATTGAGAAAGTTGCATTGAGATAGGGTCACAATGTGGTGGCTTTGGGTCCATAGGAAGGTGGCACTGGGGATTTTGGCCAATGTTAAATGCAGAGGGCCCAGGTCTATGCTAGCCTACGATAGAGTCTATATTATATGGAAAGAGGACTTCTGCCACATGGAGCTTCTCAGAAATAAGGCAGAGGCACTTATAAAATCCTTTTTATGTCAAAACAGAGAACAAGGATGGGCCAGAGTTATTTTTCTGGTAATGCAGCAATTTAGCTTTATGTGTCTTGAGTCTCCCTGGCTTCATCCAATTGAACTCATCACACACATCTGTAAAGCTAAGAGAGATCAGAGACAGAGCACCAAGATGTCTGAAAATGCTCCCTTTTTTGAGAAAATGCGAGGCAGTCTCTCCCTAATGACTTGTAATTAAAACCATCCAGATAATTATGCCTAATGAATAATTTAGCTCTTTATCTTAAGGCCTCCCGAATGAGTCAGAATGGAATATTCCTACAGAAGTTAGCTGTACACCTCCATACACCCTGTCCTTTTCCTCTCTCCTCTCCAAGGATCAAGAAGTTTCAAACTGTGAGACTAGGGGACAAAGAAAGCCCTTAGAGTTAAGAGACAGAAGGACAGTTAAAGACATCTCGCCTGGTAGATCTGCCAGCAGCCAGGTTGGTGCCTATTAGATCACTTCCTCCTCATGATTCTTTGCCATGCCTCTTTAACTGCTAACCTGAACATTCTGGGCCTTCACATGTGAAAATTCATTTTCTTCTGGACCTATCTTCCAGCCCTTGTCTTTTCCTGATGGCCCTACTTCCTTCATCACTACTTTATATGACTAGGATTCACCAACCATAAGACATCCATTTCTGTAGAAAGCCTACAGAAGAGAACAGAAAAGAGATCCAGAGTATCTGGTCCTTTGGCTCCCACTGGATGATTTCGTCAAGGTTTTGCAGATTTCTTTGAGGCTGACATTGACCTTCACCCTTGGAGCTTCTGCCAACACCTCCGGCCAAGGGAACCGCAGAACGCTTTTCAAGTGCGCACTCACTGCCGTTCCCACCAAGAGGAAGAGGCTTTCTTAAGGGACCTTAACTGTCTTTTTCCAAAGCTTTGAACCCCAGATGTTCTTGTAGGCCAAACTGTTCTCTGAAGTCAAAGGCGAGCTAGTACTTTCACAGAGCTGAATGATGGCTAGCATCCAGTTCTCGTCATGTGGTGAAGTTCACTGCCTGGTGATTTATAAAATGTCCCCAGTAAAACTAAGTAAAATAAAATAATCTGTTCCTTATTTACTCTACCCAGTGGGAAAAAACACCATAATTCATTTCTAAGAATGTTTAATTTTATGTGTATGTGATCATAATTACTTAAATACTTGCTAGCATTTCTCCAGAAGCTTTCTCTTTGTCAGAAGAGCCAGAGCATTATGTCTCCACCCTGATTGTCATAAACAAAACACAATGGATATTTTTCTATTTGGTTATTAGTTGCTTGAAGGGTGTTTTAACTACGTGGCACAAAAGGAAAAATTGAAAGCTGAGGTTTTTTTCATACTTTCCAAGAAAATACAAAACTGAATGATGTCTAAAAGAAAATTAGAAATTCATAATTGGGTAAAAGAACAAAGGAAAATTCATACCTACCTTTCCTCCTGATTTTTATAAATAACTATGTTTTCTTAATGATAGTTATTTATCAATTAGTGGAATGAGTCAGCATTTTTATATCACCAGGAGAAACTAGCTTTCCTTGGTTCTCCAAATACTATACTAGGTACACTGGAGGCAGAGAATTTGGGTCAAGGCAAAGGCAGGAATGGTAGATTGTCCATGCCCCATTGGTCTCTGTGGATAGCTCAGTTCTTTATAGGTGTCGAGGCTGTGCAAAAGAATGCCCAGTTGTACAGCTGAATGTGAACTTGACTGTCAAGGTAAACCAGAGATTTGGAAACCTTCAGGAGATGATGCTTATGGAAAGATGCTCATAGTCTTCATTAAACAATTCAGCATCATCAGTTCTTGGTATTTAATTGCAAATAAGAATGGTGTTTTTTTCCATTTTATAAAAATAAGCACAGTATCCTATACTTTGTGAGGCATGTAAAGTAATTCAGGATTAGGAAAAAAATCTAATGTGATACTTGATAAGAGACCTTTCATATCAAAGTTGCTTGTAATTTAAAATATGTCTGGAACAGTGGTTTTAAAGTGATGTTTCTGCCACAGAGGGCATTTGGCATGGTCTAGAGACATTTGTGGTGTCACACTCTTGCAACTGTTCCCAGTATCTAGTGGGTAAAGACCAAGGATACCTCCAGGCATCATATAGTAGGCAGGAAAGACCCCTGAAACAAAGACCTATCTCTTTGGCCATAATGGCATTGACAAGCCCCAAGGCCCGATCTTGGAGGACAAAACATTCATTGTCATGACAGCACGAAGTAGTGGTTTTTATTTGCAAGGTGAAGGACTTGAGTTAGGCCTTCCTTTCCTCAAATGAACCCAGGATGCAGCACGAATGATAGCCATAGGGTATGAACCAACATAATGCTCATCAACAGATCAAAGGGAAAGGAAAATGGGAGGTCTAGATGGATATGGAGTATTATCCAGCCTCAGAAACATGGAAACTCACAAAATCACAGATGAACCTCAAGGACACTGTGCCAAAGAAAGGAAAAGAGTCCACAACCTCACTTTTGTGTGGTATCTACAAAAAGAATGAGCTCACAGAAACATGGAGCTGAGTGACAGTCACTAGATGTCAAGGTGGGAAGGCAGGGGTGGAGAAATGTTGATCAAAGTAAGCAAAATCCATTAAGACACCTGTCCTATATCAGGAAACTGTAGCTAACGAGGATACATTGTTTCCTTCTTTCTGTTTTGCGCCTTGGTATTTATTAAGAATTTTATTAATATTAGATAGCATACAAGATAATGGGTTACATACCCACATGGCAGCTAACAACTGTCCATAACTCCAGTTCCAGGGGATCTGATGGCCTCTTCTGTCCTCCGCGGGTATTGCATGACATGGGTGCACTTACCTACATGCAGGCAATACACTCATACACATAAAATAAAAATAG
>NW_008331650.1:1462971-1474913 GCF_000622305.1 Nannospalax galili
TTTTAAAATCCTGTTAAAAAAAAAGAGAAATGATCTCTGAAAGTATAGTTTTATAGCTTGTGTTCTTTTAAAAAGGAAATAAAATTATTTTTTCAGAGAAAATCCATTTTTTCAATAAAAAGGATATTCTTGAAAATTCTCACTATATTTTTATTAGTGATGAAATATAGAATATTAACTGACCAAATTGCTAATTTAAAGGTCCTAAGCATGTGCCTCTTAAATATGAAGATCATTGGCCAGCTAATTGAAGCTCCTCAAGTCTTCCCATTTAGTACCTACCCCTACAAAGGCTAAATAGCTCTTCCTTTCTGCTAGAGGAAAAAGTAATGAAGACTTCAGACCACATATGAAGAATAATTTTTGCTGTGGTTTTTAAGGTGTATCCCCACATTTAATGATAAAAACAGAAATCCATTTAAAAACTCTTCCCGTATGTGCCCAAGTGGAAGAGACAACATCCTTGTTACCGAAGGCCAGTGGATGCTGATGTCATCAGTCAACCCATGCTCATATGCGTTGGGACTTGCATGCAAACATGCATGCAAACACAACCACAATAAGCATTCCAGACACTCAATGTTGTCTTTGCATGTACAGTTTTCTAAAAGGCAATGCATTCTCATTGTGAGAACCACTGTCCATAAGGCTTCAGCGGACAGACACAGACAATTCCTCCCAAAGGATCCAGAGGAAATAATAATAAATAAAATACAGGTGCACGGAATCACATGTGCTCTCTAGTATTGCAGCACAGGAAGAAACCACAGCAGGCATTACAGGACTATCTGTTTGAATACTGCAAATGCCATTCAGAAAGTGTGAAATACCAAGGAGGGATTGGGTGTCAAGTGTAGGGTTACTTCTAATTGGTGATAATCCGTTATCTCCCTGCTGAAATGCTGAAATCATTTAAAAATTCTACCAAGTTTATACAGTTGGACAAGGGATTTAGTTACCCCTCTCAAGGAGGTTACTTCTTGAGAGTAGAAGAATGCCAGTCTCCTTGCCCCTTTGCTTACCTCCCATCCACTGTCCACTATTAAGAAATATAGCTTGGAGAGATGGCTCAGTGATTAAAAGCACGGATTACTCTTCCAGAAGACCTGAATTCAGTTTCCATCACCCATGTCAAGTGGCTCACCTGTAACCAGTTCCAGTGGATCTGATGCTCTCTTCTGGCCTCATCTGGTATCAACACACACACATACACACACACACACACACACACCAAATTTTAAAAAAAATTAAAAATAAAGAAACAAGGCTAGAAAACACAGGTTAGTGGGAAAACTCTTTTTGCAAGGCAAACTAAAATATCACATAAGTGTTTATCACGAACGAGATTTTATTTGTGGTGACAGCACTCAGAGACTGAATGGTTTGTTTTGGTTTTCAGTCCAAGTTCCTTATTTATGATGACTTTCAAGGTACAACTGAAGGAATAAAAAAACCAACCCCTCAGAGAGCTTTTTAAAGTTTTAAATAAAGTCTAAAGGATAAAAGCAGAAGTTAGATTTAAACAAAAAAAGTTGGAATAATGTTCTGAAAATAAAACTGAAAACCGTGATCATGTAAAAGCTAGTCCAAACACTGGATGTGAAGCCAAAAAGCAGCTTGACTGGGCAAGGGAGGAAGTAAATAGTTTGCAAGCAGGTGTCTTTCATGGCAACTGCTCTTTAGGGATGGTTTCTGCAGTAGCCCACTCTCCCATGAAATGATTCTAGCAGCTTTCAAGATGTGAGCAATGATATATTATTTTTATGTAGAAGCAACTTCTGATTTATTAGGCTGGGAAATGACCACCCGTGCTTCCTTCCTCATCTTCTCTTCCAGATGTATTTTGTGTCTGGACTCAGTTGCTTCAGTGAATTAGACTGTCATTTTGAAAATATTTTCCCCTATAATTGCATTGCAGACAATGTTTATACAAAATTATTTCTCTCAACTTCTTAGAATATCTTACAGATATCAAATGATAAATTTTGCATCAAATTTATTTAGGGAGGTTTGGTTAATTGAAAGTAAATGAGAACTCACTGAATTCTTTCCAGGTGACAATTTGCTAGGTCTCACTGCTCATTAGTATAGAATATTTTAATTTTCTTCTGAAACAAGAAATTAAAAAGTCATAAACATTATTAGGTAAGTTCAAGTAAGGCTAAGATGCAACTAAAATTTGGTCAGTTTGATTTTTGGCTACTGGTCAACTTAGATTAAACCACACTTATCAGTGAAATGTTCAGTTGTGTAACTCATCCTACTGAAAAATGTTGGTCTCTTCCAATGCCACACAAGTAGAGCTGGCTGGACTCTCCCAGAAGTGGGAGTGGTAGGGATGTAACACGGGCAGCATCAAGATCTAGGATAACAGGTCTCCCAGGGAATGTGCCACAAGAAGCCTTCTGAACTATTCTGTAGGGATTTTCCCTGAAAATGTAATTGGATACATTTTTGAGTATATGTAACAGGAAGACTTTCAAATCATCTTAGACTTTTTAAGTGGATAAATTGTAAATATTCTTTTGCCTATTAAGCATGTTATTATAATATTAAGCAGATTCCACATAAATCTAATTCTGGATGAAAAAATTTTATCTGTAGAGTGAACACTCAAGAATCAAAGAGAGATTAAAATAGTCATCTTTTTTCCAGATGTACTTGAAACTATTAAAATACTTTATGACTGTGAAATTATTTTTATTGTTATGTAAAATAACACTTGGTTTTCATTAAACAGTGTGAATATTCTATAATTTATTTTTTATTCTACAAATGATAGACATTTACATTTCCAATGTAGGGTTATGTGTATGTATCAGTTACTTTTCTGTTGCTGTGATAAAATATCATTACCAGAAGCAACTTAAGGAAAAAAGTTTGTATTGACTTTTAGTTCCAGAGGGAGATGCCATAATGGTGGAAGAGATTTAGCAGCAGGTGATTGGAGCAGGAAGCTGAGGGATCACATTTCCATCCATACAGCGGAAACAGAGATGCTGCAGGAAGTAGGGTGAAACTATAAACCCTCAAAGCCCACTCACAATGACATACTTCCTCCAGCAAGGCACAACTCTTAAAGGTTCTAGAACCTTCCACGTAGTAACACCAACAGGTGAGCAAGTATTCAAAGATATCAGCCTGTGGGACATTTTTCATTCAAACCATCACAATGGAGAACATAACTGTAAGTATTCTTTCAGTGTGTGTACATGTATGCACACTTGGGTTTGTATGTACCTTGAAAAAAGCACAGTGTTTAAACCACAGGTGAGTTTCTGTTATCTTTAGTAGATAATTCCAGGTTCCTAAAATGCTTGAAGCTATATGCAGAGTGTATGCGGATAAAAGAAATCAAACACAAAGTGTGCAAAGTGTGTGCACCCATCGTATATACCACATACAACTAACCACTGTGGTAGCATTAAACATAGTGGTGACCTCATCACTGAGGGGGTTGCTGGGGAGACTTCTGGGCTATTCTTAATATTCTGTTTCTTAGTAGTTAATCGTGGGAGTTTACAGTTTGAGTGCTCATCAGTATGTCTTTATACAATATTCTTTATGCGTGTTTTACCTCGTTAAAAACTTACCTAAAATATTTGCATTAGAAAATCAACTCCAAATGGATTAAAGACCTCAACATGAAATCCAAAATGTTAAAACCATTAGAAAAAAACATAGGTGGTACCCTACAAGATATAGGTCCAGGAAAAGGCTTTTAAATCAAACTTAAGTTGCTCAGGAACTAAGGTCAACAATTGATAAATGGAACCTCATTAAACTAAAAAGCTTTTGTACAGCAAAAGAAACAGCTAATTGAGTGACGAGGAAGCTCACAGAGTGGGAGAAAATCTTTACCAGCTACACATTTGACAGAGGATTAATATCCAGAAATGAAAAGAACAAAAAACAAAGAAGAAAAGAAATGACCTGGTTAAAGAACGGGCTGTGGGTCTGAACAGAGTTCTCCAAAGAAGAAAATACGGCTAAGAAATACCTTCAAAGTGTTCGACATCTTTAATAACTAAGGAAATAAAAATTAAAACTAATTTAAGATTCCATCTAATCCCAGTCAGACTGGCTAAGATCAAGAGAGCAAACGACACCAAATGCTGGTGAGGATGTGGGAAAGTTGAGCCCCCCTTCATTCTCTGCTGTGGGATTGCCAATTGGTGAAATCACATTGGATTTCACTGTGGAGAACTCTTTTTATAACTATTTTTTTCTTTGTCAAAAAAAATTTCTTTGAATTTTTGTATATTTCATACAGAATATCTCAATCAATCTTAATTATCTTTATACCCCCGTCCCCCTCGCACCCTCCCAAAGGCCCCCACTAAAATTCATACATTCTGTCGTTTGTGTTAAAGCCTATGGTGTCAAGTTAGTGTCCCCAGAAGTTCCTCAGTGCAAGTTCATCTACTGAGGTCTAGTCAGTCTATCTAGAGTCTCTTGCTTCAGGAAGATCAGCTCTTCCTCACCCAGCAGTAATCAGTTGCCAATATTTCTTCAGGTAATATTGGGGTCTCCTGTCCATTTTCCCAGTTCTATGCTGGATCTTTGTCTGCTTGAATTTGCGTGGGTCCTGTGCATGCTGACACCATTGCTGTAGGTTCATGTGGGCAAGGTCCCAGGAGCTTGTGGGACTCTATTTCCATATAGTGAAGAACCTCCTCCCTGGCTCTTACAATCTTTCTGCCCTCTTTCGTGATGGTCCCTGTTTCCTGAGTGGGTGACGTTTAATACAGGAGTCTTGTCCAAGGACCAGCATTCTGCAGACTCTTAATCTCTATGCTTTGGCCATTTGTGGTCTTTTGTGTTCCTGGCCCTCTGCTTCATGAGGGAGCCTCATTAATGAGAGCTGAGAGATTCATTAGTGTCCTCTTTATCCCTTGTTCTATGTTTCATGAGTCTTAGGTGTAGAGGTTGTATTTTGGATGTGCCACTTAGGCTTGGGCAATTCACAGACAATGTCTGTGTATGACCAGTTATGTATTCTGTAACAGACTCCATCTGGTGCAAAAGAAACTTCTTTGATGAGTGGTGACTGGGATATTTGTCTGTAAATATAAGAATACATATTTTGCACATAGTGAGAAATTACATTAGTCTAGGGATGTGACAATCTTGGGATTTTCTCTAAGAACTATGACTTTTCCAGCCATGTGTATTTGGCTATGTTTACAGTACCACATACAAGTTTCCTCCCACTGAGTGGGCTTTTATTTCCCCCAAGATAAAAGTGCCACTACTGCACCAATATCATATACTGTGCTGGTCATCAATGTGGTCATTTGGTCTTGAAGCTGATGTTGGACCATCAATATATGTATATAATGTGTGTGTGTGTGTATATATATATATATACATATACAGTGTGTATCTAAATATATGTACATATATATATTAATGCATGTGTATAGATGAAGGCTAAATAACAAAAAACACAGTTTCAGAGAGAGGAAACCTCTCTTCTAGTTGTTGGTCAGGGTAGTCCAAGAGACTCTCAAAATAAAACAGGCTATTATCACAGCCCTTGATTGCTGCCCAGAAGTTAAAGGTAAGATCCTATTTCCGAGGACAGGACATACTTCAGACACAGGACTTGGAGAAATTGAGCTAGAATTGATCTGGAAACCTAGTTGAAGACCAGCTCCTGTAGTAGCCAAAGATACTATGCAAACTGCCAAGGGAGAAATCCAATCAATGATCTTATCCAGTATTAAAGTGTATGAACTACAACAATGACAAGCCCAGCAAATCATCTCTACTGGTATAGCAGTGGCACTTTTATCTTGGGGGCAATCAACAGTTGTCTAGTTGGACCTAAGGCCCTCTCAATGGAAGGGAATTCATGTATGGTACTATAAACAAATATACATAAATATACATAACTGGAGGGGTCATAGAATAGATCCTAGAGAAAAATCTAGCTTTGTCACATCTCTAGACAAAAGTAATTTCTTGCTGTATTCTTAACACATATCTGTACTTTTATAGGCAAGTGTATGTCTCACCAGTCATCAAAGAAGCTTCTTTTTACAACAGATGGAGACTATTACAAAGTTCCCTAACTGATGAAATGCAGAGAATGTCTGTAAGGTGCCAGCCCTAAGTGACCATCTACAATGCAACTCCTCCACGTGAGGCTCAGGGACACAGTGAAAGAAGGGGCGGAGAGAATAGCAACTCCCACCAGCAAAGCTCCCTCCTGCAGCAGATGGTAATTAGCACATAAAGATATAACTGGCCAAAGAGTAGAGAATAAGAGTCTGCAGAGAACTTATCCCTGAATAGGACACTTACATCTCTGCCACCCAAAGCTCAGGGGTCATGGTGGAAGAGGGAGCAGAAAGATTGTAAGAACCAGAGGTGATGGATGACCACAAGGAAACAGAGTTTTTCAGACAGCTGGGAAGTTACTCAAATGAGCTTCCAGCAATGGTGACAGGATGCACAAAACCCATTCAAGCTCAACCAGAAAAAAATCCCAGCACATAAGTGATGAATGGGAAAAATCCCCAGCCTTAGCTGAGGAACTATTGGCAACTGGTAACTGAGAGAGGAAGAGTTGGTTTTCGTTAAGGGTGTGATGCCAGGTAGGTTAATCAGGCTGCAGTGGATGGATGGATAAACACTGAAGGACTTTTGGAGACACAAACTACTCGATAGGCCTTAATATGTATGACAGAGTACATGAAATCCCATGGGGGTACCATAAGAAGGTACGGCTTAGAGAAAGAAGTCTAAATATGATAAAATATATTGTATGAAATTCTTAAAATGCAACAAAAGCATTGTTGTTGTGGCTAGGGGATGACTCAGTGGTTAATAGCACTGGCTGCTCTTGTAGAAGACTGGGGTTTGGTTCCCAGCACCTTCATGGCAGCTAACAGCCTCTATAACTCTAGCTCTAGAGGATCTGATGCCCTCTTCTGGCCTCCATGGGCACTGCATGCATGTGGTCCACTTACATACATGCAGGCAACACTGAGCTAGCTTATTGGTGGGGGGGCATTCACCCTCAAAGTTATTTTAAATATAAGATGGGTGAACACTTGTCAGAAAACACATTTTCCAGATTATATGAAGTGACTCTGGGGTCCTTTCTGTGCATTGTGTGTGTGTGTGTATGTGTGTGTGTGTGTGTGTGTGTGTGTGTGTGTGTGTGTGTGGTGCATGCTTATTTACATGTTTGTGTGGGTATACATGTATGTGCATGAATGTACATGTGTTCTCATGTACATGTGGATGCCAGAAGCTTACAGATGCTTATTTACATGTTTGGGTGGGTATACATGTATGCGCATGAATGTACATGTGTTCTCATGTACATGTGGATGCCAGAAGCTTACAGTGGATGTCTTCCTAACCACTCTCCCCTCTACTTACTAAGGTAGGGTCTCTCCCTGGACCTAGAGCTTGCTAATTCAGCTAGTCTGTCTACCCAGACAGCTGGCTGGAGAGGGGTCCCCTGACTCTCCTTCCTGAGTGCTTCCTATAATTCCATTACACAGCAGCACCAATACCCATCCAGCTTTTATGTGGGTGCTAGGGATCTAAACTGGCCTCATGCATGCATGGTAAGCACTCTGTCCCTGAGCCACCTCCCCAGTAGCACATTCTATATTTTCTGAGTTTGGGCTAATGTGTCCTGTTCTCCTCAGTTCTTCAAGTTTGACCACCATTCTGAGCAATTTCCTCTGTACACCAACAGTGCCTCAGGCCTGACCTTTCCACATTCTAATGACTACCTGCTGTCCTAATAGTTCCTGGGATTTTAAATGTTCGTGGTACATCTGCTCTGGGTTTGTTGTCAGGCAGCTCTTAGTGGCAGAAAGACAGGCCTGTTCACACTTCATGTGTCTGCTCCTTTCTTTCATTTTCCAGTTTACCAACTGCTCAATGTGTGAGGCCGCTGTTGACATTCTTGCTATTTCGCGCCTTCTGGGCTTCGTACATGTGAAAGGAACACCAACTGAAGCAAATGGAAAACAAAACCAGAAAGAAGATGAAGGACAAACGCAGGCAGCGGAAATCACTCTCCTTCTGGAAAACGAAGCTGGGATTGAAGGGGGAAGCGAAAGAAATGAGCAGGTTGCGTATGCCACAGAGGAGCCTGCAGTAAAAACAGACCAAGAGAGGACAGTGAATCCTCAAATGCCTTGGGAAACACAAATTTGGAGCAGCACTGAATTTTAAAGTGGTGGAAGGTGTAAAGAAAACCTGGAATACAGTCTATACGGAAAACAAAAGAAAAGAACGGAGCCACCTTGCTGAAGATGTAATCAGAGGTACCAAGCAAATTAGCACCCTTATATGTGAACTGTTGGTATCACTGCAGAAGACGGCATGTCCCTTGCCTGCTTTTAGTGGACAGCTGGAATACAGCAGCTCTGGGCTAAATACTATTGACTTTTCTGTCTTACAGATATGATGCCCACCGGATCATCATATATCTGTAGTTTTCCAAATAGATTTGTTAATTGCAGACAAATGAATACTAGTTCTAAAGTCAACAAATGCTAAATAAAATCAGGAAAAATATATTTGTTCATGAAGGCTGGAAGCAGAGAGGATTCTCTCATTAAAGGATCTTAAGTTTTTTAAAGCAGTTTCTGATTTCTCGCTAAGGATCAGATGTTATGCTCTTTAGAGCTGGAAGTTTATGAATTTGGTACGAACTGTGAGATTGTCAAAGGTTGCTGAATGTTTCTGGTGGCCTCCATTGGCCTATTTTAAGACAGTGGGAAGTTTCTGTTCAAGGTTGCTTTGCTCCAAAATAGACTCAGATGCAACAGTATCGGTATAAGACTTTGTGAAAGGAAAACTTGAAGTTGCTTAAGATTAGAAAAACATCAATTCTTTCTGAACTGCAAAATTTGTCATATATTTTCTTAACAGACCCTGATTCTGATGCTGAAGATAACAACTAATTATGGTTTGAATGGGAATGGAGACACACAGGAGGTAAACCAGAGAACTCTGATTTTACCTCCTTTTCTCTTGCCCCACAGAGCACTTTCTGCTAAGAGCTGTGGTTAGAAGTTAACCTTGGCATAGACCCACTAGATCCGTACTGTCCAATGTGGTAGTCATTAGCCACATGTGGCTTCATAAATTTAAATTAAATAAAAATCCATTTCCTCATTGGCACTAGCCACATTTTATGCTCAGTAGCCCCATGTACCTAGTGCCAACCATATTGAATATCACAGAATAAAGAACATTTCTTTCATTGCAGGAAGTTTTATTGGACAGCTCTCATCCAGAACAAATTCATTTATGAGAAAAAATTTCTAGCTGCCCCAGTCCAACCTATTGTGTTTCATTTATGCTCTAAGACTGATGACCTAAGCAGAAATTCTGAGACTGGGTAGTTGTTTGGGCTTGTAGTTTAGTTCTGATCAGACTGTAGGATGGTCTACATTGCTAACGAGTACAGCACATCTTCAACAATGACACTGGGTAAGAGACAACTTAATTTCTTATGGTAGTTGTATGAAAAATACTGTAGGTCTGAAAAAAAGAGTTGACAGTGTTTCTCAGTCTCCCAGGTAATCCAGCCACCAAAAGTCTCACCAGACAATTGACTAAATAAAACAGGGTGACCCCATAAAGGTCTGAAATGTCTCTTTCATGTCCGGTCCTGAGATGCAGTGGAGTTCTTCTTAGGAAGTGACCATGGGAATTCGTAATGATCAACTAGGCCCTTAGTCTGTGGTCAAGATGTGAGTCACACACTCAATGTGAATCTTTTTCCCACCATCTAGAAATGCCCCAATCAGGTATATCCCCCTTTCTGATTTTTAGTGGATATTTTTACTACTTTTATAACTCCTTCTCTTCATTGTTATATATTGTACTGCATTAGAAAGGGAAGGGGCATGATGTCCTCATTGCTTATGTTCCTTGAGAGCTGTATCTAGATATAATGAGCCACCTGGAAAAGGAGTTCCAAATTACTGAGTCACGAACTGTCAAATCACCTCTGAAATTTTGCTGAGATGCTATCTCTTGAATTTGGGGGATAGGCTAGAGTGTTGAGCAAGGTAGAAGGCATGTTGAAACAGAGTAGTCAAAGAGATTCTTCAATAACACAGGCTATTGCTACAGCCCTTGATTGCCTCCAAGAACTTGAATATAAGATGCTATTGCTGAAGACACAACACAGGACTTAGAGCAATTGATCTAGACTTGGCCTGGAAGCCTCCTCCCTAAAGACTAGTTTTCACAGTATTATGCAAGGGAAAAAACCCCTCAATGGTCCTAGAGAACAACCTATCACTGTTACTTTCTTAAACCAAAGTAGTTTCTTACTATATTCTAAAGGTGTGTCCTTATGTTTATAGACAAGTGTAGCTCTCACCATTCATCAAAGAAGCTTCTTGCAACATGTAGAGTCTATTACAGAGTTTCACAGCTGGTCAAATGCAGTGACTAAGTGACAGTGAGGTGCTCAGCCCTAAGTGCTACATCGACAGTGCAACTTCTACACCTAATGCTCAAGGAACATTGAAGAAGATGGGGCAGAAATATTGTAAGAGTCGGAGAGAGAAGATTCCGGTGGCTGGTTAATGTGTACTAGACACGACAGAGAAGCTATACCCATGAAAAATCCACAATTTGGCAAGCTAAGAAGTTCTGCATTATGACCAACCCAGTTGACATGCTAATGTGGATGGGGGAGATTTCACGCAATCCCACCTGAAGATGAGGAGCTACAGGCCATCAATGGACATGGGCAGAAGGAAAAATCAACTTTCTCCAGGGACTAGCTGACTGAGAAGCTATCTAATCTCAAGTGGGAAGTCATAAACACATGTATACGTAAGTGCTAACAATAATAATCAAAGAAGAGGTCAGGAGTGGTCCCAGCACTCAGAAGGCAGAGGCAGGAAGATCTCCTGGAGGTTTAGGCCAGCCTGGTTTACATAGTGAGTTCCAGGCCAGCTAGCGACACAGGGAGACCCTGTCTCAAAAAAGAAATCAAAGAAGAGAACAAGAAATTGTGATGGGGGGCAAGGGAGAATTAGTAGGAGGACTGGGAGGGGAGGAAGTATTACAAATACAATATTCGTGTATGAAATTTGAAAAAGAGAGAGAGAACACAGAATAGTGAGGAGCGGTGTATGAAAAACAGGAAATGTACACCTTAGGGACAGGACATGAAACGTGTGTATAGGAGGCAATGTCTCAGCTGGGCTACCTAAGCAGCTTTTCTTTCTTTTTCAAGTTTAAAAAAAATTATTGAGAATTTCATCCACGCATATAAGGTGTTTTGATCAAACCCACACCCACTCCCTCCCCTTCAGCTCCTCCCATATCTCCCCATCACTTTTTCCTGAACAACTTCATATACTCTTTCTTTTTTTATGGAGCTTTTTGCTGCTCTAACATTTCCCCCTCTGAAGAGGTAACCCTAAAATCTTTTAGAAATTAGATAAGAGCTCCCAAATACTTTTGACATTTTTGGCCTTTGGAAAAAGTAGGCTCTGAAGAGGCCCAAGGACATTGTGAGTTTTAGCCAAGAAACTGGCCACTTTTCTTTGGGATCTTTTACCCTAACTGCCTAGCCAATTCCTACCTCCTATTCTTATCACACCGTCCTCTGAAGATGTTACCCAAATTGTGGATAGGGGATTGGGACTCAGAATGCTCTGACTTCTTTCATGCTGAACAGGGATGCAGGGTGAGGCAATTGGGGCACCCTTTCAGTGGGTCTATCTAAAAGACTCCCAAATTGCATAACTCTTATCTGTAGGGAGAAAAGAAAGTCCTTGACTGGTGCCTAGGAGATGTGAAGGAGAAGTAAAGGCAAGAGTAATTAGCATTACAAGTTCTAGACAGGGAACCAGAAAAAAAAGTCAAAACAGCAAATTTCAAATGTTCATATCAGAGTCCATTGGGATTTCTTGATGAGAGCTTCCAAAAGCATC
>NW_008331650.1:1475073-1476122 GCF_000622305.1 Nannospalax galili
CAAATTTATCCATCATTTTAGAATAATAGCTGGTTGTCTCCCTTAGCTACAGGTGGACACTACAGTATTGAAGACCAAATTTGAAGTCTTACATTTGAGCAGCACTTTCTGGTTAGGAACAAAATCATCAATGAGAAGTAATTGCCAAATAACCTTTTTATTGACTTAATAATTAAGCCTAATGTCTGGGATGCGTAATCCCTTGAACTCTTAAAGAAATATACTTATCACTTTAATCTTTAGTTATACTTTCCTTTTGGGTGTTTAAGACCATACAGTTGGCCCAAATAAACCAATTTATTTTTAGTCTTAAAGTCACTTGAGGATCTGTTCCTCAGGGGTCACATGGCTTGGGAAGAGCCCCTGGCTCCTTTCTTTTACCAATTCAATCTATGTGAAGATCAGTTAAAGGTCCTGCTTGACTGTAGCTCACTTCACTTGGAAGCACGGAGGAAATGTTTCCTCTGTGTTGAGCCTCCTCTCTGTAGACTGGATACTGGTTCAAGTCCATCTAGTGGGGTCTCCATGGCCTCCCTGAACAAGAGGGCAGGTGACTCACCACAGTTACAGGACATTTTGAGAGATGCTCATAGTCCCCTGGAATTTAGTTGACCCTGGAGGGCAAAGAGCAAAAATTGTCCTTTAAGTCCCTCTGACTAGATTAGTATAGGCCTCAAAGTATGTCTGGAAGTTTAGTTCCACCAGTATGATACTTTTAATTACCATACACTATATAGATAAAGCTTGAGCAAAAACCAAACATTCTCAGATAAACCTTGACTAGATGTATATTGTGTTCCTTAAACCAGTTGACTAAAGTGAAGCCGGACATAGTTGAACAGGACCTTTGACTTATCTTCACATAGATGGAACTGGTAAAAGAAAGGAACCAGGGGCTCCTTCCAAGCCCATGTGACCCCTGAGGAACAGATCCTCAAATGACCTTAAGTATAAATATAAATTGATTTATTTGGGCCAACTATATGGTCTTAAAAACTCAAAAGGAAAGTATAACCAAAGAGTAAGTCATCAGTATATTTCTTTCAGAG
>NW_008331650.1:1477046-1505672 GCF_000622305.1 Nannospalax galili
CATAGCAAGCTCCAGGCCAGTTGAGGCTATAGGGAGACCCTGTCTCAAAAAGACCAAAAAAAAAAAGAGAGAGAGAGAGAAAGAAAGAAACAAAGAAAGTTATCAGATAAAAGTGATGGGGAAATATGGGAGCTGTTGGAGGGGAGAGAGTGGCATATGAAATTCTCAATAAAGTTACTTTTAAAAGTTAAAAAATAAACTATTTGAATAAACTATGACCTTAGAAATTTTAAGATTATGTTTATATTATTTTTGTCTCATCCTTTGTATATCTTAACAAACCTACACAGACCTTCATCATTTGCTAAGCATCTTTTCTTGACCACATTTTCTTTGCCTGAAAACTGGTGAGAATGTTCACTGCAAGCGAGTATATTGAAGCTTCCAGAAAAGGTATACTTATGCAGTCTTTCTTTAATTCCTTCGATGGCAGACCACTCTTCTCCTTATGACTTCCATGGGCTTCCATAGAACACACTTTGAGAAGTTATGTGGAATACCTTCTTTAAGCTCCTTTGCTTTCCCAAGGTTACAGGGATTTCACGAGCTCAACAGCCACAGGCTGATGGTACAGCCTAGGAGGGAACAAATTCACCCCTACTCTGGGCCTGACCAATTTGAAAACAGCCCTTATCTCATTCCGAAATCTCGTCAGGAACCCAGGTGCATGGCTCATACGGGGCCAAGCAGGCAGCTTGACTGGATTTTTGTTCACATTAGGCGAGCATGTTGGCATCAAGCAGAGCCAGAGAGAACGTGCATTCCCGGGCTCCTCTGCCATTAGCCATGCAACAGCTGCACACCACGGCGGAACTGTTCTTTAGCTGCACTCAGCATAAATCCAGCAACTCTGTAGAAAGAAAGCTGAGGGGCAAGAGATTCCCTTTCAGGATCTGAAGGGCAGTAAACTATTGCCTTTTCTCGAACTAAAAGGTTCCTACAAGCATATCCCCAGCATTCTAAAATGTGAAACAATTGAGTGGTCATCTTATTTAGCTATGCAATGAATACCTGGCCTCATTTTGCCACCCTGTTAGACACACTAACTACGACTTTAATCAGTGTGCCACGGAGACCTCATAGGCGGAAAGTCTTTATTTGGTTTAAGGGTTCCATCTGTTGGTTTAGTTCTGGGGTCATTCAGAATGAGCCTAATCCCCTTTCAGTCGACAGCTCTGGGAATCAGAGGAGTCACCCCATAATACTGAAGAACTAATAAAACAATGCCAGTCAAATTACTTTGAACATGTTCATGGCATCAAAGGCAATTACAGACTTAGATGTTTAGCATGTGGTCAAACTTGTGTACCATTTCCAGCTATCAAAGTTGGGGCCCACAGTTCTCCCCTAGGTCACTGAGAAGCAATATTAAAGTATCTGTATAACAAAAGCATGCCATTCATGTAACATAATCCTCCAGTTGGTATATGAGCAAATATCAGGGCTGATGTTGAGCTGTCAGATAGAAATCCCCATATACTTAGCAGCAGCTGTGATCAGAACATGTACTGGTGATGAGATACTGTGTGGCAGAGGACTTACAATTAGCTTTGCACTGGCTGGTGCGAGAGGCATTCAGAGGGGTTTGATCTAGGGGCACTGTTTGATCTAGGGGCCAACTTGTTCACAGATATCGAATACAGCAAATCCTATGGAATCTGTATATCATTCACTTAGGAACATAATATTTAGGTCTCTGTGGTGTTTCTCTTGATTGTATAGTATAGCTGATCTGAGTTTCTGCCAGTGACAGATACTTTGTTAGGTGAATCACCATAAAATTGGGAGTAGGAGTAAATAGCTTTTAAATGTTCTAACTACAGACACTAGATTAATCAAAGCCTTTGAGGTTTTCCATGATCACTTTGTAGCTGATTTAAAACAATTAAATGTCTATAGATTGATTATTTCAATAACATAATTTTGAAGGTCTCAAATGCTACCGAGTATCTAGAACGCTGCTGGATCTAACACTTTGTAACTTCTGCCGTTCAAATGAAAATGTGGTATAATTTGAGTAGTCCTGAAGAAATCTTAGGCCAAGTGATTCATTTTCTGTTTCACACATTTTAAGAAATCATCCTCATGAACTAATTTGTTTCAGCTCAGCAGAGGATTTTCTTTATTTATCCTGAACAATGTACCTCAAACTACTTGCCTTGTCTAAGACAATTTGCCCCTTTCTATTAGAGGTAAGCCATGCGTCTTTATGATAAATAAGTCACACACATTCTAAAAGATACTTTAAATATTTTATCTCTAGACTTTGTGCTTTTTCCCTCACATATCAAATTTTATTTGGTATGTATATTTTTTTTACTGAAAAAACCACTAAGATTTCTCTGGAAATATATTAATTAGTACACGTATAAACATAGAAAAACATGTATCTAAAATTTAATCAGGCCTCCATCACTGCTTGGGGAAATGTTCCAACCAATGCAGGAATAACAAGAATTCCTAACACAAGCAAATCCAGTCTTCACTTTGGCCCCCTCCCTCCATCCCATCCACCCTCTGTTCCTTCCTTGCATAGATTCTGAAGAGGACCAAACAGAATTGTTTGCTCTTGGATTGACCCAACATTGGTTTCTGACTCCTACAGGAAACAGTTTCTCAGCACAGAAGAGGAGCCCTGGAATAATTAGATTGCAAGTTTCTGTGGGGAGGCTAGAACATGAGCTCACTGTTTGTTTCCCTTTGTCCAAGAAAGAGAAAGCCCTCCTTCTGGAATGAAGGCAGCTGTTCTCTGGAGAGGGCAAGAGAAAGGAGGTGTTTGATAAAATACCTTGCTAAATAAGCAAATGGCTGTTGTGTAGTCTTTGTCTTGGTTTGCTTCTCTGTTGCTGTGATAAAAGATGCTGACCAAAACCACTTTGCAGAAGAAAAGATTTATTTCAACTTACAGGTTTTAGTGCATCCTTTAGAGAAGTGGAGACAGGAACCCAGGGTGGGAATCCGAAGCAAGAACTGAGGCAAAGGTCACAGAGGACCGCTGAGCACTGGCTTGCTCCCCTTGGCTTGGTCAGCTACTTTTCTTATACAACCCAGGTCCACATGTCCAGGGACGGCACTGCCCACAGTGAACTGGGCCCTCCTACATCAATTAAAAATCAAGAAAATGCCCACAGACATGCTTACAGGTCAGTCTGATGGAGGAAATTCCTCTCTTTCCAAGTGACTCTAGTTTGTGTCAAGTTGACAAAAAACTAATCATCACAGTCTTCAAAATCTTAGACCACAAACCGTTTCTCATGTCTATTTAATCAACCTCTAAGTTAACTGGTGTCTGCACACAGAGCCTTGGCCATGCAAAAGCATACAAACATTCATAGATTTCCATATACCCAGCCAAAGTCCCTTGTGCTTTTCCGAGGTCTTCTACAAGTAAACATATTCACATATTAACAGGAGAGCCAGGAACAGAACAGCTCACAATATAAAGCTTTGATAAGGGTCTGCTGCTTCCCAGAGGAGTTCACTGTTTGTTGAAATGCTCACATTGCTGACAAATTCTTCTTCACCATATACTTAGACCAAATTCTGTATGATTTCAACCTAGAGAGTTCTTTTAAAGCTCTCTAGACTAACTTAACTAAATTCTACTTTTATTGATTATGTTTTACTTAGTAGACATTTAATGGTTTTTATTATAGCACAGTTTCAAATATTTCACCATCAGGTTATTTAACTCACGTTAATATGATCAAGTTTGTCATGAACCACTTAAAATGTTTTAAAATGTATTTTCTAGGTTTTTTTTTTTAACCATTCAGGATACAGAGCAAAGTTATACTTTTGTCTGTGACGCATCTGTTTTGAAAGTTTATTTCACATAAACTGGCTTTTGAAAACTACCTTTTTTCTGTATCTAATATGTTGTTTATAAGTAGCTCTGTTGGTAATAACTGTTGCAAAATGTTAAAAAAGTTATTCAGAGCTGTTATTCTGCTAAAGTTACTCCTGAAAAAGTCATAATTCAAAGAATGCCTTCTACTTTTTCGTCAGTTTATTTGTTAAATACTAGGTCACATATGAGTACCAACTGATTATGCTTAATTTTATCTCTAAAAGAATTAGACAACTCTCATTATTTCAGGTCAAATATTTCTGTTAAATGTATTCATGTTTAAAGATTACATATACTTTTAAAACAAAATATTTGTTTTTAACCTTCTTTCATTCATAGAAGGTGTCATAATTTCAATTAGAATCTAACATAGTAGAAATGTAAGGTGTACTTAAGATAGACTGAATATAAGAATAATTGGTACTATGGAAATATGTTACATGTAACTGATTTCCCATGAGCATATATTCTTAGGATTCATTCAATAACAAATATTATTGAAGTATTTCTATGTTTAACACACTCTTTGAAAAGTTTTACAAACAATATTTCATGAACTTATGAACAAAACATCACAGAGCTTACTTTCTAGGAGAGAAGATGGAGACTAACCCAGAGAGAATATATAAAGCATATCATACACTAAAACCTGACAAGTTAGGTCAACCAGATGGCTCATCAGATAAAGATGTTTGTCACCTATCCAGATGACCTGAGTTTGAGTCCCAGAAACCGCATAGTAGAAGGAAAAAACCAACTCCTGCAAAATAGGGTCTGACCTCCACATGCATGCCATGACCTGTGTATCTACACACACACACACACACACACACACACACACACACAGAGAGAGTCCACATGCATGCCATGACCTGTGTATCTACACACACACACACACAGAGAGAGAGAGAGAGAGAGAGAGAGAGAGAGAGAGAGAGAGAGAGAGAGAGAGAAGAAAGAAATAAATAAGTAAATGTAAAATATTGGCAAGTACTCAGAGAAAAAATAGAGCATGGAGGAGGAGGAACTAAGGAAGGGTAGAGTGGGCAGATTTAAAGGTGTTCGGTGAACTGCCTTCCTAATGTTGATTATAAATGATGTTTGTATCTGAAATTAAAAAGAATTTTTAGTTTGGTGTTGATATTGCTGCTTTAAAATCAGAAATTCTCTTTCTTTTAATTTAGCTTTTTTCCCTCCCTCCTCAGCAGATTTCCCATTAAAAGAGGCAGACTCTGTGGGAAAAATCTAAGTCTCTTGATGGGAATTCTTAACAATTTTTAAGTGGCCACGAATCACATTAGAAAAAGAAACTCTCAGTCCAACAACCTAAACCCAAGAATGTGTGAAAATATGACAACTTGGAATTAAAGTGAGAAAAGCCCAGATGGCATAAGGCTGTTTGTGTTTAGCCAGGACAACACGAAATTGATTCAGAAATACTTTCCCTTTTTCATTCTGCCTGACTTCCTTCCGCCCCCCATCCCAGCTGGAAGCCCATGGATTTCTTTGCTGTCTTTTGTGCGCTCAGAGAATGTAAACTAATTTGAATGTCCTGATGAAGTCAAAATAAGGACTGACAGACCTTCAAAGAGTAGTACACATTATATGCTGATTCCAGAGCAAATTAGTTTTTGAGTTATCCCTTTCCTTGACCAAAAGAAAGCATCAGATCCCATGAGGCTGAAAAGATAGGCATTTGTGAATTGTCTAACACAAGTGCTGGGAACTGAATCTGGGTCTTCTAGAAGAGCAGCAAGTGCTCTTAACTGTTGGGTCATCTCTTCAGCCCCTTAGTATAATTTTTAAAAAACAGTTATGTAATTACACATGTGCAAAGTGGACAAATCCTAAGTGCACAATTTGGTGAATTCTCACCAACAACTCTCCCCCAGTACTCGAGATGTCCACTCTATGGCCACTTGCAATCACAGGTACATGGCGCTCTTTCCAAATCATTCCCTTTGAAACACATTTTTGCTATGAAATATAAATGCAGAAAAGTAAACAAAACAATGACAGTACAATTAAATGAGATATGAAGGAAATTTGTAAGTAACTAACGTCAGGTAAATCAGTGAAATACTGTCAGCTCCCAGAGCAGTTCAAGTCTACTGTGCCCTATCCTTGCTTCTGACATATAGGCTTTCTACAGAGAATCATTATCTTTCTACAGAAGTCAATTCCTTCATCTTAATACTATAACCACTATGTATTTATCTCTAAATGGTATAGGAAGAATTATGTACTGTGTATATTAGAGTATTGATCAATAAAAATTATGCTTAAGTGAAGATTCATGCAATTGGGTTTTTTTTTTCTACATGGTATCCTCCTGTACCTATAAGCACACATTTTCATACTGCATAAATATAGAAGTAAAAATATTAAGGCCTGTTGTGTGGAGTTATTAAGCCATATTACAGTTATACCTAAATAAATGATAAGCCTGACTCCTAGCATTACTTTTCAGAGTGGGCTGAAGGCCAAGAATCATCTGTTCCTTCTGATATCTCAAGGAAATGTGCTTCCATTCAGGCCTCACCCATACTTTTATTCAAAACCTTTTCTCCAGTATCAATTGGGGAGCTACAAGCTTGGATCTACCCTTATCTTATCAGAGAATCTTGCCCTCTGATCCCTAGGCCTAAAATACCTCATACACACAATGTCAACTAGTCTCTCTGCTTTATATGAGGATACAACTATGAATACCTTGTGTTCAGTGCTTTGAAGTGTTAATTCAAGCACACCCACATTCATTCACTATCTTGGGTGGAGGGCCAAGTAGGGTCCTAAAGGATCAGGGTCGGTTGCCCAGGTCATAACAGCACATGGCTCCCTGAGCTTGTTTGCATTATAAAAAGTAGCTTTTTTGTGCAAGACCGAGTAAAAGTCATGAATCCAGATTCTGTCCACTTCGCGAGTTGTTCCCATAATGTGATTTATAACTGTCTAGCTTTCTAGAAACTGACAAACTAGTTCCCAATGATGTGACAGGTTTAGGTCACTCAGTAGTACAGGACTATACCGGTTACCTCACGTTTGCTTGTCTCCTGGTGTCTTTATGATTCTGTGGTCAATCTGACTTGAATGTGCTTATTTTTTAAATATTTTATTTATTATTTTTATTTTATGTGTATGAGTGTTATACCTGCATGTGTGTGAGTGCATCTGTGTCATCCAATGCCCGCAGAGAACAGAAGAGGCTGTCGGATCCCCTGGAACTGGAGTTACAGACAGACAGTTGTTAGCTGCCATGTGGGTGCTGGGATTCGAACTCTGGTCTTCTGTAAGAACAGTCAGTGTTCTTAACTGCCGAGCCATCACTCCAGCCCCGTCTACTCTTTCCCCATGTTGCATAGGTATGCTTTCTTCTTTGGTCTTGTGTTTAACGTTCATTATGCTTCTTTACATGTTCCAGCTATGACCCCTTTGTCATATTTTAAGTATTTTTCCATGGCTTGGCACTATGCTTTCTCATGATATCATTTGATAAATCAATTTTTCATACTTCAATGTCATAAATGTACAGATAATCCTTTATTTATGGTGGAACTACATCCCAATAAATCCATAGAAAATTGAAAGTATTTTAAGTCAAAAATGCTTTTTATGTACCCACTCCACATCATAGCTTAGCCCAACTTGCACATGCTCAGAACACTTAAAGTAACTTACATTTCTGCAAAAGCATCTATACAAAACCTATTTTATAACCAAGTATTGAATATCACACGCAATCTTTGGATGCTATACCAAAGAGAAAACCAGAATGTTGAAACTGATACATGTCACAAATGCCCACAGAAGAGAGCACTTTGAGCCCAAAGAATAGTCAAAGCATAAAACTAAAATTAATTTCAGGATGATGAAGATGCTGTGGAAATAAAGTAATCAGATCTTTTCTGATGAGACTTGAGAATAGCTAGCTGGGAAGAGGCTCTGGGGCACTTACATTTCCTGATACAGCAGTCATGGTGCTTTTCAGACATAAATCAAGTTTTCACCTCACGGTGGGTTTCTATTTCCCATTTCCTATGTGTCTATAGCAAGCAAGAGCATCTCAGACCTGCCTGTCAGCTCCTGTGTGTCTCTCATAACTGACATCCATTTCTTCTAACCCCAGACTGTGATGCTGATGGTAGGAAACATCTCCCCTGCTTCCCTGCTGTGGATTTCCCAGTTCCTGGGGACACTCTCTGCCTTAGATTCCTTCATTTTTTGTGTTTCCGGTTTGATCAGCTTGTCTTTGAAAGACTTTTTCTCCTCATCACATCTAATTCCAGATGCTTCCCAAACACTCAATCTTTTTTACTATTTTGTCTGCAGAGAAATCTGGTTATAACTTTTGAAGGTCATTTATTCATTGATGTGTGATCCTGCCCATGGTGGAAAGAGCATGTTAAAATTATTCCAGAACTTTCCAAGTGTTTGATAAGACTCAGCAGCTTCAATGACCTAAGCAAATGTTTGGTATAAATGATATTAGTTGGGGTTTTTGTTTGTTTGTTTTTGCTTTTTGGTTTTTAGATCGGGTCCTGCTATGTAGCCCAGGCTGGCCTTAAGATTCTTCTGCTTGAGGCTCTCAGCCTCCTAGCTGCTGGGTTTACAGGCATGTGCTATGGCACCTGGCTAAATAAGATGATTTGAACACAACCATTATGCCTTAGTCCTTTCATTGAATGCCTGTGATTGTGGTTAGAACAAATACACATCTTTTACATCAGGATGCATGGCGCCATATGCCGGACATGCCCTGGGGCATTGCATAGATCAGAAAAGTCCTGAATGGGCTGTTATTTTGATATTGTCTTTCCTTGACAATAAAATGGTTGAAAAGCTAGTCTGCAAACATTCTGATGCCATGGAGGCATGCTTGTCATGGAGACAGTAAACAGGGAATCGCATGCCTTCTAACATTCTTGAATGTTCTGAGGTCCTCAGAGCAGTGGATTAGGAAAAGTTAATTTGAGTTCTGTCACATTTCCACCCCAAGAAGCACCACATGCTATTTAAATCCTGCTGTTTAGATTCCTGATGAGTAGATGCCTGCTCAGGCACACACCTCCAGAGCAAGCCTGCCTCATCGATGTTAAATGTCGGTCCACGCATACATTTCTCACCCACGAATGTCCATTGCAGTTAGACCTTCCAAACTTCACTCGCTGTCTCACTGCTGACCTTGACATTGGCAAGATGGTACCTTTAGAAGCACTGAAAACCTTTGTGACTTGCTATAAGTATTCGCATATATGTCACTGGCATATTTCTGTCTGATCATCAGTAGGCTCAATAGTGTATGCCTGTCAATCTGTTCTCTATCCATATAAGAAATAATTTTTCTGTGTCATAACCTGGTCCAGCTCTTTTCTTTGTGATGGTGAATCTAACCCATGTTTGTAGTGTCTAGATTCTTATCCTCCAAGACAACAGAGCTCATTCATTACAGTGATCATAACTCTAGCCTTTAAGGCTTGCATTCTTCAAACTGAACAATAATCTCATTTTATCACCAGAGTCATCACCTTTCCCCCAGTCTTACTAGATTCAGGTGACATAGAAGGATATTTTGTAGGTGGAATCCCTGAACTGCTGCTGATTCACACACTATACTGTATTGCGCATTTTTGTGACTCAGTGACTATCGCTGCCTAGCATTATGGGGGAATATCAATCCTCATATCACTAGCCTGGCGGAAAGATAAAAATTTTAAATGCTAAATCCAGTTTATATTGAAGTATCTCTTTTACGATACCATAAAGTTGAGGTCTTTTAGCTCATTGTGATGCTCAGCTTTAATTGTCAACTTGACACATCCTATAATCACCTGGGATAAAGTCCTAATGAAGGATTGTCAGCACTGCGTTGGCCTGTTGGGGGTTGATGTCAGAAGACTCAGCACACTATGGGTGCCACCATCCTCCAGGAAGAGTGTCTGGAACTGTGTGAGAGTGGAGAAATGGAGCTGAGCACAGCCAGCAAGAGAGCGTGCTGCCACTCATGTCTGCCTGGTCTTGGTGGATGTGACATGACCAGCTGTTAGAAGTTCCTGCCTGGACTTCCCCAGAACGGTGGGTAGTAACCTGGAATCGTAAGCAGAAACAAAACCCCTTTCCCATAATTTGCTTTTTGTCAGAGTATTTTATCACAACAGAAATGAAATTAGGACATTAAAGGATTATGTGTTAGTTTTTTTTTTTAATTTTTGTGATAAAGACTCAAATAATCAGCTTTTAAAAAAGAAACTTTCATTTTATGCCTCCTGATAATGAAACTGCTCCTCTGTATTACCTTCTTAAACAATTCTTATTTGGAACTGGGGAGATAGCTCAAAGTGTTTGCTGTGCAAGCATGAAAACCTGAGTTCTAGCCCCAGCATCTGTGTAAAAAGTCTGGTGATGCAGTGTGCACTTCTAATCTCTGTGTGGGGGTGGGGAATGGGTGTGGCAGAGACAAGAAGATCCTGGGACTCACCGCCAGCCTCTCTAACCTACTTTGTGAGCTCTAAGCCAAAGAAAAACCCTGTCTCAAATACAAGTTAGAGAGTACCTATGAATAACACCCAAGACTGAGATCGGCCTCCACACGCACACACACACACATGCGTGCACATGCCCCACCCCATATATGTGTGCCCACACATGCGCATACACCATACTCAAATAAAGAAACAATTCTTATTTGTTTCTCAGTGTTCATACCTGTAATCGTCCCCCAGCTACTAGGTGAGTACCTGTGCACAGATCTGCTCCCTGCCACCCATAAGAATGTCTGGGTTCATCAATGTCATCCCTTTGCTGCTTTCTTGTTTGTTTTGAGATAGAGTTGCACTGTGGAACCCAGGCTGCCTCCTGCCTAGGCCTCCCAAGTGCTGTGAGTTACATGGTAGACTTCCAAGAGCATCTCTTTTAAACACTATCATCTTCCCAATGGCTCCGTGTTACCATTCTCTATACCCAGGATCTGTATGAGTTTGATCAGCTTCCTAGTTTTATATTGTATTCCCTTTTCCCTGCACCAATTGCACATGATCTTTTTTTAAAAAATAAATAATTTATTGAGAATTTCATACATGCATATAAAGTGTTTTGATCAAATCCATGCCCACTCGCTCCCCTCCAACTCCTCCCATATCTCCCCATCACTTTTTTCTAACTTCATGTACTCTTTCTTCTTCTTTATTTATTTATTTTATGGGGCTTTTGGCTACTCTAACATCACCCCCTGCTTAGAGGTAGCCCTAAAATCTTTTAAGGATTAGAAAAGAGCTCCCAAATACTTTTGACATTTTTGGAGTTTTGAACAGAGTATGTTGCTAAGAGGCCCAAGGACATTTTGGCCTTTAGCCAAGAAACAGGCTACTTTTCTTTGGGGTCTTTTTACCCTAACTGCCTAGCCATTCCTACCTCCTATTCTTATCACACCATCCTCTGAAGAGCTTACCCAAATTGCCAATAGGGAATCGGGATGCAGACTGCTCTGGCTTCTTCCATGCTGAACAGTGATGCAGGGTGAGGCAATTGGGGTACCCCTTCAATGGGTCTATCTAAAAGACTCCCAAATTGCATAACTCTTATCTCTAAGGTGAGTTGTGAATAGGAGATGTGAAGGAGAAGTAAAGGCAAGAGTAATTAGCATTCCAAGTTCTAGCTGGGGAACTAGAAAAAAGCCAGAACAGGGCAATTTTCAGATGTTCATGAGTCCATTGGAATTTCTTGACAAGGGCTTCCAAAAGCATCCCTCTATTGGGTTCCTCCTCATTTTTCTTTTGTCTGCCAAGGCTAGTGTCTAGAGTGATGGATTCAGGATTTGCTTTCAGGTATTTTGATAGCTGTTCGAGTGGTTAGAATCAGTGTCAGTTCCCTCTCAAAGGCTTCTAGATAGGGGGAGAAAACAAATTTATCCATCACTTTAGGACAATAGCTGGTTGTCTCCCTTAGCTACAGGTGGGCACTACAGTATTGGAGACCAAGATTTGAAGTCTTACATCTGAGCAGCACTTTCTGGTTAGGAACAAAATTATCAATGAGAAATAACTGTCTGAATAAATTTTATATAGACTTAAGCCTAATGTCTAAGAAGTGTAAGCCCTTGAACTCTTAAAGAAAAATATACTGATGACTTTACTCTTTGGTTATACTTTCCTTTTAGGCGTTTAAGACCATACAGTTGGTCCAAATAAATCAATTTATTTTTACACTTAAGGTCATTTGAAGAACTGTTCCTCAGGGGTCACATGGGCTTGGGAGGAGCCCCTGGCTCCTTTATTTTACCAGTTCCATCTATGTGAAGATAAGTCATGGAAGCATGAATGAGATGTTTCCTCTGAGTTGACCCTCCTCTTTGTAGACTGAACACTGGTTCAAGTCCATCTCATGGGATCTCCATGTCCTCTCTGAGAAAGAGGACAGGTGACTCACCACAGTTATAGAACATTTTGAGAGATGTTCCATAGCACCTGGATCTTAGCTGACCTTGGAGGGCAAGGGGCAAAAACTGTCCTAAAATCCCTCTGACCACATTAGTATAGGCCTCAAACTATGGCTGGTAAACATCGAATCAGGTTAGTTCCACCAGTCTGGTACTTTTAATTATAAGGCGCTATGTAGATAAGGCTTGAGTGAAAAACCAAATATTCTCAGATAAACCTTGACTAGATATATATTTTGTTCCTCAAACTAGTTGACTAAACTAGACCATAGAAAATTTAAGATGATGTGTATATTACTTTTTGTCTCATCCTTTTTATATCATGACAAACAAACAGACCGTCATCACTTGCTTAGGCTTTCTCATTTTTCCTATTTTGGAAAATATCTCCATTCCCATATCCTTTTAACATCTTTTACATTCTCATTTTCTTTTTTTTTTCAAACAATTATGAGACATAATAGCATTAACAAATTTTCCCTCTGTTGTGAGACTTCTTTTCCTGGGGATGCTAAGCAATACTTACTCCCTTTTAAGGTTCTAGTGTCACTCAATGTTTGATTAAAGTTTTACTAGGGAACCAATGAATTTATTGAGCTTACTTACTGAGATAACTGAGGGGTGCTGAGGTGTATACATGACCTGACGATATGTACACTTGAAAACCCTAACCCAGCATGGGTCATGTCTTCTCTTCCTAGCCTTCCCCAGATTGTATACTTTAACCCTCCCCAAATCCAGGAGGCCATGTGTGATTAGGGTCAAATTACATACAGTTGGCTGGGAAGAGTGGCTGGATAATGCGGTGAGGGTCCAATGACCCTGCTTGGCCCTCCTTTAATGAATGAGCACAACCGTCAACAAGACCAATTGTGAGGATGTTTAGTGATCAGGCTCAGCTGAAGTCATGACGATGGTAGTTATTTCATGCAGGAGAGATGGCTATACAGCATCATCTTATTAAAAGGACCTGGAATTTAAAAGGATTTGGTGCTAGGACCCACATATGATGGAGAACATACGTTGTTTGTTTTTCTGAGTCTGTGTTACTTGACTTAGTATAACAGTTTCTAGATCCATCCATTTACCAGCAAATTTCATTATTTCATCTTTCTTTACTGTTGAAGAGAACTCCATTGTGTAAATATACCACATTCTTGCTAACCACTCATCAGTTCAGGGGCACTTAGGTTGTGTGCTGGATAGCTTTACTATCAACTTGAAACACCTGGGTTGAGGGAGCCTCAACTGGGGAATTGCCTCCATTGAACTGGCCTATAGCCATGTCTGTGAGGCATCTTCTTGATTGTTGTGTGATGTGGGATGGCCCAGCCCACTGTGGGTGGTGCCACCCCTGGGTGGTGGGCCTGTGTTGCATAAGAAAGCAGTCTGAGCAGGGGCCAGGGGAGCAAGTCAGTAAACAGTGATCCTCCATGGCCTGTGCTCCAGCTCCTGCCTCCAGGTTCTTGACCTGAGTTCCTACCTTGGGCTTCCTGATGAACTGTGACCTGGGAGATGTAATACAAATAAACCCTTTCCTCCCCAAGTTAGTGGTGGTCAGAGTATTTTGTCACAGCAATGAAGAGAACAGGTTGCTTCCATCTCTTAGCTATTGTGAAAAGAGCAGCAACAAACAAGTGTCTCTACAATAGGATGAGTCCTTTGGGTATATGCCAAGGGGTGGTATAACTGGATCATATGGTAGGTTCAGTTTTAGTTTTATAAGAGTTCTGCACACTGTTTTCCATAGGGGTTGCACAAGTTTGCAGTCCCACCAGCAGTGAATGAGTGTTCCCCTTTCTCCACATCCTGACCAGCATTTGGTGTCATTTGCTCTCTTGATCCCAGCCAGTCTGATTGGGGTAAATGATACCTTAGGGTGGTTTTAATTTGCATTTCCTTAATTGCTAACAATGTTCAACCCTTTTTGAGATGTTTCTTAATCATCTTTATTTCTTCCTTTGAGAACTCTGCTTAGATCTTTAGTCCATCTTTTAATTGGGTCATTTGGTTTCTTGATTCTTTGCTTTTTGAGTTCTTTATATAATCTGAACGTTAAACCTCTGTCAGATGTGTCACTGGTGAGGATTTTTTCCCATTCTATGGGTTTTTTTCTTCACTTTTTTATTGTTTCTTTTGCTGTACAAAAGCTTTTTAGTTTAATGAGGGCTCACTTGTTGATTGCTGACCTTAATTCCTAAGCAACTTCTGTCCGATTTAGAAAAGCCTTTCCTATACCTATATCTTGTAAGTTGCAAGTTGCATTTTCTTCTAACAGTTTCAGAGTTTCAGGCTTCATATTGAGGTCTTTGAACAATTTGGAGTTGACATTTATGCAAGGTGAAAGATGGGGATTTAGTTTCATCCTTTTACAGGGGGAGATCCAGTTTTGCCAGCACCATTTTCTGAACATGCTATTGTGTGTTCTTGGAACCCTTGTCAAATATCAGGTGGCTGAAATTGCATGTACTCAGGTTTGGGTCTTCAGTGATGTTCCATTGATCTGTGTGTCTATTCTTGTTGCACACTATCTTAATCACAGTGATTTATAAAGCTTGTGCATACGACTGTTCCTTACCATACTTTCTTCAAGCATGACTTGCTTATTCATGGCTCTTCAAAGAAATTTGAGTTATTACTAGTCAACTACTTGAATATATTCATGTTAAATTGCTTCTGTCCTGATAAATTTACCTACCCCTTGCTGGCTTATAGAAAATTATCATCAGGGCTGGAAAGATGGCTCAGTGGTTAAGAGTACTGAATGCTCTTTCAGAGGACCCAGGTTTGGTTTCCAGCACCCACTCACAACTGTACTCCGTAGGCATTGTAACACATAGTTCACTTACATATATGTACACAAAACACTCATACATATAAAAATAAATAACATATACTAAACTAGAGAAAAATGATAATTTTTTATATATCGTGGTGTTCTAGGAAGGTTAATAGCATCTTTTATTAAATAGACTCTTTTGGACTTTGTATAAAATCAAATCACCTTATACAATCATATTGTTTTCTTCCTTTTCCGGTCTTTATGCTTCTTTTATCTTTTCCTTCTTATTAAGCTATTTAGGACCTTTAGTCCAATGCAAATCTGAATCTTGATACAAGGTACCGCATGGCTTTAAATCTTTAAATTCTACTTTGCTGTGTGGTAATAGACAACATAGCTTTTTTCTTTTTTTAATCTTCTGTTCTTTCAACTATGACTTTGGAAATTCTAAACAGTCTCTCTGATGTATGTTTGATTGATGACTTTTAAACTTCCAACCAAGAAAACAACTGAGCACTTGAAATCTATTTGAATCATTTTTAAATTACGTCATTATCACAATGTATTGTAATTATGCATTTTAAAAATCAAACAAGACAGGGTACTGTTGTCCTCAGGCTCTGAGTGCTGATTTCAAGTTCACACTCACTAGTAAGCTTTTATCTTTTACTGCCCTTCACAGTTTAGACATCTGGTTTGAGGTCATTTTCCTTCACTTAGAATTTATGCTGTAGAATTGTCCTCTGTACAGAAATGTTGTGACAAATCACTCCATTTTTATGTATCGAAAAGTGTTTATCTTTTAACCTTGAATAATTCTTTTTTCTGGGCATTGAATTTTAAATTGGTGGCTCTTTTCTTTCAGAGAATATGTCATTCCAATTTAGGAGTTTACTTTTGGTAATAAGAAATCAGTTTTTCCAAGTCTGGAGAGATGGGTTTAGAGTACTTACTCTAAGAACCCAAGTTTGGGTCGCAGTATCTGCCTGGGCAGCATGCAACCACCTGTAACTACAGCTGTAGGGGTTCCAGTGCCCTCTTCAGGCCTTAGCAGGTATCTGCACACACATGTCCATACAAACATGTATACATACTCAAATATACACATAAGCAAATAATAAAATAAAACTTAAAATTCCATTTATTTAATTGTGGTCCCTTGGAGAGAAAACTATTTTTTCTCATCAATTTATAGACTTTGGTGGTTTAAAAAATTTATGTGTGTGTATGTGTGTGTGTGAATGTCACATGTGTGAAGATGCTTGTGAAGGTCATGGGAGGTGTCAGATCTCCTGGAGCTGGAGGTTACAGACAACTTTGAGCCACTGGACATGGGTGCTAGGAACTGAACTCAGGTCCTCTGCAACAGCAGCAAGTTCTCTTAACCACTGAGCCATCTCTCCAGCCCAGGGTCTTTGCTGTTTTTACTGTCTTGAGTTGTCTGGAGGTTTGATAAGTTGGGCTTAGACATGGAATTGTTGTTTCTTGTGCTTAGAACTTACTTATCTATAGACCTTCATCCTCCCTTAGCTCTGGAAAATTCTCAGATAAAATTGCCATTATCTTAACCAATATGTTTGGAATTCTGATTTAGAACTTCTCAGTCTATTCTACTAGAGAAACCTCCTCTCTTTTTTCACCTTTAAAAATTTCCATTTTTAGGATATTAATTATGTGAGTTAATGAATTCACTTTAATTTTTCCATACACACATGCAGATAGATGATAGATAGATAGATAGATAGATAGATAGGTGATAGATAGACAGTTAGATAGATGATGATAGACAGACAGACAGATAGATAGATAGATAGATAGATAGATAGATAGATAGATAGATAGACAGATAGCAAATTAGGCGTGTGCAGAAGAGGGTGGGGATCTAAACATGATCAACTATACTGTATGAAACTTGTAAATTTTCAATAAACTTAGAATTCATGGATAACTTTGGCTATCTAGTGATCTTGAGACATGAAAGAGAATAGATAGATAGACAGATGATAGATAGATAGATGATAGATCAATGATAGAGAGATAGATCACATCCTGAGACCTTCCTTCACCCCCTGCCCCAGGACACGTACCAGTCCCTGACAGCTCCTCTTCACTTCCTTCTGCCCTCTCTTTTTACTCTTCTTAATCTCTAGTGTCCAAGATCCCATTCTTCATTTCTCTAAGGCTGACTCCTAGTCTACAAATGAGCTGAAGGGATCCTCTGGTCTCTACCTGGGCTGGGGGTTTTGCGGGGAGGAGGATCATAGACACATGCCACCTTGCCCAGACCTTTACATGGGTCCTGGGAAATGGAACTCAGGTCTGCATGCTTCCCCAGCAGGCACTGTAGTGACTAAGCCATCTCCCCAGCCTCGATTTCTGGCTTTTTTTTTTTTTTTTTTTTTTTTTTTTTTTTCCCTTCTGTTCCAGTGGCCTTTGTCTGCTTTTAAGACAAGACCATTCGGTCTTAGTAACTATATATTTGTAGTGTGTTTTGAAATTGGGTGTGCTGATGCCTCCAGATCTTTTTCTTTTTTTCCCTCTGGAAGACTTTGTCTATTGTGCTTCTTTTGTGATTTGATATTTATTTAGGCATTTTTTTCTGAAAAATGTTGCCTGAGCTTTTCCATTCACTAATTCTCCCTTTGGCCTATTTTTCTCTTAATCCTATTTATTGTGTTTTAGACTTGAGCTATACTTTTTATTTTAATTTCTGAATGTTTTGTTTCTTCAGATCTGTTTTGTTATTTTAAAAATAATATTTTTACTGATTCTTTGAGAATTTCATACAATGTGTTTTGATTGTTTTATCATTTTTATAGTCTCAGTTCCTTACAGATATATTTAATTCTTAAAAATTCTGTCTACATCTGGGAATTTTAATAGCTGAGTCCTTTTTTTTTTTTTTGCAAATTGTAAAGAGTAGTTGCCACTGGTCAAGTATAATTTCCTTACATGTATTGGCTATCTTTGCGCTGCACTAAGTATTTTATAATAATAATGTACAGAAATAATTATTGAGACCTACAAAGCCTATCATTGTGGCACCTGCCAGCCTGTTGGTTTTCATACAGTTTGGAATCACCGCAAATAAAGGTTAAAAGTATTTTAAATGGTCTAACATTATCTCATTCATTAGCCCTTGTTTTATTGTAGGGCTATGGGCTTTGAGTCTTTTGTGTTTAATACAGGGCGACTTTTGCTTTTATTCTTGTCATCATTTGAAAAGGCTATCAAAATTCAAATTCATATGACCCAATTCAGCAACTGTTTTCAGACGGAAACAGACTTCAGTATTCATTTACTTGTCTATATTTACCTTTGGACTCACATTTCTTTATCTGGCCTCTTGAAACTTTTGGCAAAGATTTTAATTCATATTTTTGCTATTTTCTTGTGAAGAAATAAAACAAAGGATCTCCGTTCCTTTTTCAAGATAGGTGATGCAATCATTTTTACAGTCTAAGTCTGACAGATATTGGTAAGTTACACCCTTAGCAATGATAGAAGAGGATGCTTGTCCCCATCCTGATCCTGAATCTTTGATGGTCTGATAATTCGGTTTGGTTTAATCTGCATTTCTTGTATCAGAGTTAAGAGAATTGTCTATTTAAAGATGGCTTGTGTTCCTCATTCTGCAGTCCCTCCGTTTGTGTCATCTGTGCATCCTTTTTTTTTCTTTTTGATGTGTAATAGTTATTTTTAAAAAATAAAGTAGCACATTATGCGTCATTTTATTTTCCCAACTTATTATTTATTTTCGATTTTCTTTACCGTAATAGGAATGACATATTTTAACTTTCTGAAGTTGAGTTTACTTATATGATTTCATGGCCTTTGTATTTTTTCACCTATATAAAGGACTTCCATATGCTGAAATTACAAAGTGACTTCTTTTCCATTATTTTGATATTTTCTTGCAGTGAACTCATTGTTTTCTTGAACTATGTTGTAATGAGATATGAATCTATTTTTTGCTTGGATAGATTCCCTATTGTCTGAGTATCACTTACTGAATCATCTCTTTCTCCTACAGAAATATGACATCTGTGATATAATACCACATGCATTGCATAGTGATCCCTAAGTCTTTCAATCTAAGTCTAGACTTCATATTTTGTTCCACTTGTCTGTCTGCCCATGTTCATTGCTTCATTTGGTGGTTGAGAATTTTAAATGTTTGATGTGCCATTCCCTCATCAAAACGCTTCTCTACTTTCTTTAAATTTTCCATATGAAGTTTAAAATTAGTTTCACAGAAACACCCTTTATTGTTTTTACTGGAATCAAGTTTTACTTATAGATGAATGTGGAGAGAGTGTGCTTTTTATAATGCTAAATTTTCCTGTCCGAGAACATGATATGCTCTTCTGTTTTTACAAAGCTTCCTTTCCTCACTGGTAGAAATTTCACATCTTTTTAGAGATTCAGACATTTCATATTACGTATACTCCTGTATGATCCCTTACTCCTTTTTCTTTCTTTTTTAAAAAATATTTTATTATTTTTATGTGTATGAGTGTATTGCCTGCATGTATGTGAGCGCACCCATGTCGTGCAATGCCGCAGAGGTCAGAAGAGACCTTCAGATTCCCCTGGAACTGGAGTTAAGGATGGCTCGTAGCTGCCATGTGGGTGCTGGGAATCAAACCCAGGTCCTCTGCAAGAGCAGTCAGTGCTCTTAACCACTGAGCCATCTCTCCAGCCCCTTGTTTTTCTTTCTTAAAGAAACTACATCTTAAGGAATCAAGGCCCACAGCTTATGAATTAAGTTTCCTTAAATATAAACTGTAAGCTTGCTGCTGCCCAGCTGGGAAAAGATAAACAAGTTCTTCCAACTCTCTGCCTTTGTTTCTTCAGGTAGACTAGGGGTTTCCTGTGAGAATGCAAAGAATCAGCCCGTGAAGACTCCGAGGAGGGGCTGGTACATTAATTTTTAATTATTGTGGCTGTTCGGATGGTTTGCCCATAAACATTCTAGCCATTTGTCATTAGATCCTACTGACTTGTAGGCATTCTTATGTGTATATTCAGTCAGCTTATTAAATGCTCAATATTTTCCCCCAAACAACTTTCTAACTACATGAACATGGGCTTCAAATAATACTGTTTCCTCTGTTTCTAGATTATTTATTTAAGTTTTTGGTTTTGTGTATGGGTGTATGTATATGTGTATGTACAAGTTCATGTGAGTAGGGATGTACATATCCCATGGCCTGCTTTTGGAGGTCAGAGGACCACCTTGAGTGTCAGTCCTCACCTTCCACCTAATTTAAGTCAGGATTATTTGTATGCCCCAGATGGTCTTGAAATTTTAGAACTTCTCCTGACTCTGCCTCCCATCTGACTACATGAGCACTGGCATTATAGGTCCATGCTCCTGGCCCTGGCTTTACTTGGGTTCTAGGGATTTCAATTCAGTTCCTCAGGGCTTCATGGCAAGCACTTTACCCACCAAACCATCTCCCAGTTCCTTATTTATTTTTGAGAGAAGGTCTCATGTAGACCAGGATGGACATGCACTTGCTTTCTTAGCTGAGGATGACTTTGAACTTCTGATCATCCTGCCTCTACTTCTTGTGTGCTGGGATTCCAGGAACACACTGCCATGCTTGGTTTATGTGGTGGTGGGGATTAAACCCAGGGCTTCATGCATGCTAAGAAAGCACTCTACCACCTAAACTATGTGTCAAACCCTCCTTTTCCCACTTTTTATATTCTGTTGTCTTCCTATTTTCTTCTTATATTGTTCAGTTCTTTTAGAAAAATAATCAAAACTTCAAAAGATATAAATAATTATCACTCTCGGATTCTAAGTTTGTGATTTCTCCTAGTAATCTTCTTATGTTTCAGCATAATTTTGTGCAAATTATTCAATGAATACCCACAGTTCAATGACTCATAAAATTACATATCTCTTCTGAATATACTTCTTAAACTCTAAACTATATTTTCATTTCCCATGGAGGTATTTTCATCATAATGTCTCAGAAATACTGACCATGTGCAAAACAGAGCTAATCTTTACCACCAACTCCCTCCACCACACACATGGTAAGTGAACAAATACATCAACTAGAGCAAAATATTAAGTTTGAGTCTCAATTCGGGCTTTCTGCCCTACTTTAAACTCATTAGATACCCAGTCCTGTGGATTCTATTTTTCAAAGTCATCACATATTCTCCAGCTGAAGTTTCTTATTTCCTTTCACAGTGACTATTGCCACAATTTTCTCACTCCCCACAAGGATGAGCAACTACCCTTGCTTGCCTAAGACTGGGAGTTATTCCAGAATGTATGACTTTTGGTCCTAAAACCAGGGAGATGCCAGACAGTGAGCTGAGTGATCATACAACCTGGTCCCTGGGGTTTACTGCCCCCTTCTAGTGATTGAAATTGGATTACATTCTGTATCTTCTTCATCCAAAATATACAGAGACACACAAGTTTAAGTATAATTAAAGACTATAAATACAGTCAAATACACGACTGGAGAGGTCATAGATCTTAGAGAAAAACCTACCTTTGTCACATCTCTAGATCAAAGTAATTTCTTACTGTATTCAAACATGTTACCTTTAGTTTTACAAGCAAGTTTACCTCTCACCACTCATCAAAGAAGCTTCTTCTTCTTTTTTTTTTTTTTTTACAACAGATGGAGACTATTAAAAATTCCGCAACTGGTCAAATGCAGAGAATAAGCGTCTGTGAGGTGCCCAGCCCTAAATGACATATCTACAATGCAACCTCTATACCTTAGGCTCAGGGAACATAGTGGAACAGGGGAGAGAGAATATTAATGCATCCCTCAACTCTTACCAGTAAAGTTTTCTCATGCAACAGAGGGTGGTTAATCCAGAAAGCCACAACTGGTCAAAATGCAGAGTGTTTGTACTGGAGTAGGACAACTGTATCAAACCTCTGCTGCTACCCAAGACTCAAGGACCAGTGTGGAAGAGGGGGCAGAAATATTGTAAAAGCCAGAGATGGTGAATGACCACAAGGAAACATAGTTTTCCAGACAGCTTGGAAGTTTCTCATATGAGATTGCAGCAGTGGAACAGCATGCTCAGGACCCATGCAAGCTCAAGCCAGACAAAATTCCAGCATAGAAGTGGGGAGTGGGCAAGAAGCCCCGACCTCAGTTGAGGAACTACTGGCAACTAATAAATGCTGAGAGAGGGAGAGTCAGTTTTCTTCAGGGATGTGACACTAGAAGTTGAGCTCCAGGGGATGGGCAACACTGAAGGACACATTTGGGGCACAAACTTAGCTTGATAGGCCTTAATATATGACAGAGTACGTGCCAACCCATGGAGGGGTATAAGAGGATGCATATAGAGAAGAGGGTTTAAGTATGATCAAGATATATTGTATGAAACACAAAAAATAATCAAAAAAGTTTAATAGATGTTCTGAATCTGTAGGTCAATTGATTGCAATTTTGAGAGATTAAAATTTGGGTTTTTTAAAATAAATAATTTATTGAGAATTTCATACATGCATATAAGGTGTTTTGATCAAATCCATGCCCACTACCTCCCCTCCAACTCCTCCCACATCTCCCCATCACTTTTTTTCTGATAACTTCATGTACTCTTTCTTCTTCTTTGATTTATTTATTTTTTATGGGGCTTTTTGCTGCTCTAACATTGCCCCTTCTGAAGAGGTAACCCTAAACCCTTTTAAGGGTTAGATAAAAGCTCCCAAATATTTTCAACATTTTTGGCCTTTGGAACAGAGTAGGTTGCTAAGAGGCCCAAGGACATTGTGAGTTTTAGCCAAGAAACTGGCTACTTTTTGGGGGGGTCTTTTCACCCTGTCTAGCCAATTCCTACTTCCTATTTTTATCACTCCATCCTCTGAAGAGGTTACCCAAATTTCCAACAGGGAATCAGGATGCAGACCACTATGGCTTCTTCCATGCTGAACAGGGACACAGGGTGAGGCAATTAGAGTACCCCTTCAGTGGATCTATCTAAAAGACTCCCAAATTGTATAACTCTTATCTCGAAGAGGAAAGGAAAGTCTTTGAATCGTGAATAGGAGATGTGAAGGAGAAGTAAAGGCAAGAGTAGTTAGCATTACAAGTTCTAGACAGGGAGCTAGAAAAAAAGTCAGAACAGGGCAATTTTCAAATGTTCATCTGAGAGTCCATTGGAATTTCTTGACAAGGGCTTAAAATTTAAGTTTTGAACAGCTCTTCATATGGATTATATAAGATCTATTTAAAAGTTACAAATATGTTATTCTCTTTCTTTTTAGTATTTTATCATATTTTATTTTATGTGTATGAGTGTGCTGCCTGCATGTATGTGAGTGCACCCATATCATGCAATGCCCACGGAGGTCAGAAGAGGGCATCAAATCCCCTGGAACTGGAGTTATTCCACTGAGCCATCTCTCCAGCCCCGCTGTTCTCTTGCTAAACATCTCCCAATGGCTTACCATTTCCTGAAGTGCAAACATCTAATTGTTTGGCACACACTGAAGATACTTTGTAATCTTACCTTCATTGATTTCTGGGTTTCCTGGGTGGTTTTTGTTTGATTTTGCTACTGTTGCTTTGTTTTGTGTGGAGGTAGGGAGTGTTGAGACAGTGTCTCCCTGTAGCCCCAGCTGGCTTGGAACTGGCTGTATAAAACAGACTGACCCTGATCTCAGAGATCAGCTTGCCTCTGCCTCCAGAGTTCTGGGATTAAAGCCATGCACCACACCCTGGTGTCTCCTGGGGTTTTATTTCCCAAGCGTCTTCATTCTTTTCTGTCTCCCCAGTGTGTCCTGCTGCACCATGCCATTGTGTTTTAGGATGTGAACGTGGTACTTTCTTAGGTGTCCCCGTTTGAGATTTAGAACACCCGCTGTTCCTTCTGAACCTTGTACAAGGAGCTGCTGCTTTCTGAAGGATTTCCCTCTAGAAGCATCCTAGTCCACTGTGCTTTTTCTTTGTGTGATTTTCTTATTGAAGTTGGTGTATCAACTTATGCTACTCCTCATCTATTGAAATCACATTTTACATGCTGTTCTCCGCAAGCATATCAGAGCTGTGAAAGATAGTGTTGCATCAAGCGCAATGTCTGGCACCTTCTGGATAATCAATAAACGATTGTTTAATGAATGAACGAATATAACATAAATACAAGGACCATACTAATCATGGTCAGGTGATTTATAGCAATAACCTATACCTTGTTGCTAAAAATTATGTATGCTTTTAATAAGGATATTGTGGATTAACTAAATGTCACCTTTACCAATTTTCTCATTAACATAATGACATAACCTATAACCTTCTACATATTAGGAAGAAAACTGCAATACTCCATCAAAACTCCTACTTCATATATGAGAGTCAAGCCCTCTCTAGAGGTCTCCTAGTTCATTAGCTTAGAAATAATTTGCAACAGAGATTAAGATAGACCACATAGCAAGTAGGAAGAAAGAAATTTCTGTGTAAAGAATTACATTAAGAAGGCATTTAAAAATCATTCTTGCAAAACTTTGATGTTTTTTTTGTCAAATTGAAGACTTTAACTAAAAACAAAATAATCGATGAGCTTGTGTAATATTTCAAGCTTGGTTTTCATTCATTTCAAAAGCAAATTGCATAAGTTAAGGTGTCTAACTTTAATGTGATATTAATAAAAATTATAACACCATAAGTAGGCCTATGATTTATGATGCGTTTATAGCAACCCATCCATCAAATGCAAATTAAGCTAGATTTAATTTGATGAGCTCACCATTCTGATGGGAAGTGTTAATATTCACTAGTAAGTTGTACCCACCTGGTTGTACTGTCTTCTTTGACTACATATCTTGATATTTACTTACTGCTAACAAAACAGGTTGGAAAATAAAAGCATATTAATGGTCCATTTTTGCTCCATGGCCAGGCACACCTCTCCTCAGGTGAAAGAGAGGAAAGTAGAGGGAGAATTTGGATGCACAGAGTCATCACTGGGAAATGGTCCCTATACATCAGAATGAGAAGCAAATGACCAATTGGCCTTCTCGGGGGTTAAGAAGAAATCAGCTAGAAATCAGCTAGACAATCTTAAGAACAAGTAATCAATAAAGAAACTCAGAAGAGGAAGTCACAGATAAAGAGGAAAGTTTGGGATGTCTAAAGTGGGAATACATGATATCAAGTCTGAAATCATTAACTCTAACGTCAACAGCTAACACTCAGACCTTCCCTCTGTTGTGATCGTGAGCTCAAGGCTTCAGTGTAACAGTTAACCTCCAATTCACCTGACATTCTGCATTCCTTCCACAACTGGGGCAGGCATTGCACTAGCAACTCGACCTAGGAGAGATGTGTTCATATCAGCTTCTCTTCTTTCTGCTCATACCCTTTTGATACTGGTTGATATTGGGGTTCAGAGGGCACCGCCAAAGGAATTCTGGGCTCCATTTTATCCCACTGTGTGTGTGTGTGTGTGTGTGTGTGTGTGTGTTTGTGCATGCTTTAAGCCTGTACTGTTCTGTTGTAACTAAAGAGCTTTGCCATGTGTTTTGAAATCAAGAAGCATGATACTTGCAGCTGTGTTTTTCTTTTACAAAATCACTTCAGTTTTCTAGGGTATTTTATGGTTAGAAATCAGTTAAAGATACTTCTATAGAAAATGCCATTGAGATTTTCATAGGAATTATATCAAATTCAAAAGAGGAGACAACCGGCACTTGATTTGTATATAAACATTTCCAGACCAACCAGCATGAGGGCAAACTATGAAGATTTCCATCAAGACAACTCAATATGTTAACACCAAGGCTTGGACAGGAGGCGATATTTCCATGATTATCATAGAACTGAGGTTCTGTTACTCCACAAAACACGGGAATAAATCAATCTGTCCATTGATACCTCCATTGAAGAGTTAGCATTTAACTCTCCACGAGTACCATCTATCAGTTTCTTTCTTGTAGTTGTGAAAACACTTAACCAAAACCTTGTCGGAGAAGAGAGGCTAATTTTCACTCCTGGTTTATGATGGCTTTGGTGCATCACAATGGGAAAGACATGATGCTGTGGGCAGCGGGAGTGTGCAGATGTTCCCCACATCACAGTGGATCAGGAAGCACCTTCAAAACCCCACCCCAGTGAACTTCTCCTGTTACTGTGTGGGCTAGGTATTTCCAGGTTCTTGACCTCTTACTCAGGGATGAAATAAAAGCTCATGTGGATTGCAAAGAGACTTCAATAAAAGGCAAAGGCATAAACAGGTCAGAAGGCACCTTGTCAAGAGTTACAGCAGGCCACACGACTGAGAGTATTCAAGGGTTCTGATCATTGTTTGGGCTTCCTTTCATGGGGTTCAAGAAAAGGAGTTTGGTTATTGGGACACAGTTTGGGTGGTTCTCTATTTTGGCTGGCTAGCTTGAATTACCTGAGCCTTTGTTCAGTGTGAATGTTCCTTCCCATAATGCATCTGATTTTAATCCTATGCATGCCCAATTATGCATAGGCATAAGATGATAAATACGTCATTCTCCCTAAAAGTTCACTTTGAGGGCACAATTTGCCTTATTGCACATGTATCTAAAACCAGTCTAGGCCAGATGGGGCCATTGTTCCTAGTTCCTGGATTATGTTCCAGGATGGGTTTGAATAGAAATTGGTCATTATCAAGAGACAGAAAAGGGAGTACTTGTTTTCTTTGTTCAAAGGAGGTGTACATGCAGTTTGGTGCAGGTGGAGGTCCCAGGTTACTGACAGGTGGCTAGGTGTATTGTTCAGAGAGGGCTCTATATAGCCGAGTCACGTGGAGTCCCAGGTTACTGAGTTATTTCCTTGCTTCCCTGTCCCCTGCCATTTAAGACCTCAGCTCCTAAAGACCACAGCCTTCCCAAACAGTGCCACCAATGGGAAGATAATCTTTCAAAGCACAAGCCAATCCAGATTCCAGCCAGAACACCGGATGCTGTGAGTTTTTCAAAATGCAGTTTTGCAAGACACACTCCCTACCTTAGGAGTTCACAGCCCAGCGGCTCTGTTTACCTGACAGCATATATTTACCTAACTTTTCTTACCATTTTTGAGCTTATAAAGTATTTTTGTTAATAATTAATTTAATTTTAAAAAATCTGTAAGGGGCTGGAGAGATGACTCAGTGGTTAAAGAGCACTGGTTGGTGTTGAAGAGGACCAGGTTTGAGTCCCAGAACCCACATGGTGGCTGACATAGCAACCATCCTAATTCCAGTTCCAGGGGACCTGATGCCCTCTTATGACCTCCGAGGCACTGCATGACATGGGTGCACTTGCATACATGCAAGCAATACACTCATGCATATAAAACAATTCAGACCTTGAATTCACATCAGTCCTCCTACCTTACCCTCCCAAGTGCTGTGTTTGCAGACTTGAGCCACCATACCTAGCTTCTCTCAAAATACAAACTTATTATTTCTATAGTTATTAAAACAATACCTGTTATACCCACTTCACAGATTTTAAAAAATTATTTATTATTTTTATTTTATGTGTGAATGAAGTTGATGGGCCGGAATACCTTTGTGAGGTTCAGGTACAAGACTGGGGTGAATCCTCCCATTCTCTCACTCCTCTTAGTCTACTAATTTGTTCCTTGATTTCTGTTTCTCCCTCCTTAACCCGATTTCCTTCAGGAAGATATCCACAAACATGTGGATGAGGATTTAAAAAATCCAGGTGCAGGGCTGGAGAAATGCCTCAGTGGTTAAGAGTGCTTGCTGCTCTTCCAGAGGACCTAGTTGGGTCCACGGTACCCATGCTGGGTGGCTCACAAATTGCCTGTAACTCCAGCTCTAGGGGATCTGACAGTCTCTTTCAGCCACCACATGCCACAGCACACGTGTACTCCTCTATACACACACACACACACACACACACACACACACACACACACACACATAAGCTTAAAAGCAATCAAATAGATCTTTAGAAAATATCTAAGGCTGGAGAGATGGCTCAGTGGCTAGGAGCACTGACTGCTCTTGTGGAAAACCTGGATTTGGTTCCCAGCACCCACATGTTGGTTAACAACTATTCATGACTCCAGTTTCATGGGGATCTGATGCTCTCTCTGGCCTCTGTGGGCATTTCACACATGTGGTATATTTATATACATGTACGTAAAGCACTAATATGCATAAATAAATACATACATACATAAATAAAAGTTTAAAAATAAATCTAAGCATAGAAAGCATTCCTTTCCTTGCTGTCTGAGTTTTACCGTTTTATCATTACTGTTCTGACATTATGAATCTGCTGGAGAAATGCAGGTAAAGAAGTGAGGGAGAAGGCAGGGGTCTGTTAATGGAAAGCTTGGATAACAAGGAGTAAGTTTCCAAGAGACAACAGGTCCAAAGACTTTCAGACAGTTTAAAGGGAGAGACGAGCCTGGTGGGAGATATTTTTATCACCATGCTTTAGGCCCAGAGAAATAGCCCAGAGCTGACTTTCAAAGTTAACAGTGGCACAGAGTAATGAAGTGTGAATGGAAGAATAAAAGGATATGTTTCATATATGAAATCGCTTCTGATGTCATTAGTTATCATGTGAGCTACGCCATATAT
>NW_008331650.1:1505747-1511571 GCF_000622305.1 Nannospalax galili
TATAAACTAGTTTCAGGTAAACTACTATAGAAACTATCCCACCCTCTACACAATCGATAGATTATAAACATATTAGAAAAGCTATCTCATTTGTAGTTTGAAAGACGAACTTGACAGTATGTCTTAGGGGTTCCACAAAGCAGGACCAGAGGGAGAAAAATCCATGGGAAACTATTGCAGTACTCCCAGCACGGAAACCCCACCCTACCTAGGAGGAAAGACTGCGTGGTCAGGATACTTTACAAGTAGACGCTGGCAAAGTCTTTCACTCTATTGGAGCTTCTGTGACAAAATACCTTAGACGAGAGGTAATTAATCAGTATTCTTCTCATACTCCAGTGGCTGGGAGAGTCAAGATAACTTCCTGCATGGCACCTTCTGTTTGTATCTTCAGCTTGTAGAAGGACAAGCAGCTGCCCTTGGGCCTCTTTTGCAAAGACACCAATCCCCCTTATGAGGGCAGAGCTCTCCTGACCCAATCACCTCTCAAAGACCCAATTTCTTCATAATATCACCTTAAGGGTAGATTTTTGCAAATTAGTCGATTGGAGGGACACCTTCTGACCATCATGGGCAGCTAGCAATTATTTGATTTGGAAAGTAAGAATAAAGGAAAACAGAATAATCATTAAGTTTCATTATATAAGGCTATGAGGGACACAAAGCACCCCCATATGCAGCAACTTCCAGGCATGTGAATTCCAAATACATCTCAATTGTACATACTCAACCTGAATAGGCATCCTTCATTTGTAACAAGCTAGTTTGGGCACTTTTTTTTTGACAAACATAGATTTTTTAAAAAAGTATGTCAAACATAACAAATAAACCCAGTGTCATTATTTTTAAAAGTAATTTAACTGTAAGGAGGAAAGCAGAACTTAAAATGCCCATGTTTACATTAGAACACTCTCCTGAGCTGTTGGTGTGCAAAGCACACATTTTACACAGACAACACCGCACTTCTTCAGAAATACCACAGTACAAACTCCAAATAAGCATTTAAGAACCAGAATGCTAAGCAATTGGATATGAATCTGTTTTATGATGCTGTAATAGTCAAGCTTAGGTAATGTATAAAGAAAAAAGAACTTTTACAGTATCTACTTGGGGGGCTGGAAATCCAAGGAATACAAGTGACCCTTCAGTTTGCCATCTAGTGAGGGCCTTCAGGTTACATTACAACAGGGCAGACAGTATCATTGTAGAACCAGGCGTCAGGGCCACAGAGATGGCTCAGTGGGTAAAGCACTTGTGCAAACAAGAAGAACTGAGTTTAGATCCAAAACCTGCATAAAAACGTTGGGTGTGGTGGTGTATTCCTGTAATCCCAGCACTGGGAGGTGCAGATAAGGATCCCAGGGGCTCACTGGCCAGCCACAGTAGTCAATCAATGAGGTCCAGGATCAAGAGACCCTGTCTCAAAATATGTGGTGGGTAATAATAGAAGAAAGCACCCACCATTGACCTCTGGCCTCCATAGGCACACATATGGGTGAGTGAACCACACATACATTTGCACACACATTTGCACACACATTTTTAAAGAATTTGGTGGGAGATGGTCATGTGTTGAGACAGGAGGGAAGAGAGAGCCACGGATTAGGGTTGCTCATTTTTTTCTGCCTACACAGGAAGAAACTGCATCCTACAAGAAATACATTAGTCCTTTTCAAGAGGAGTGCTATAATGATCCAACTGGATCCACTAGATTGTATCTCTTTTATTAAATACTTTATTATTTTTATTTTGTGTGTCTGAGTGTATTGCCTGCATGTACATAGGTGCACCCGTGCAATGCCAATGGAGGTCAGAAGAGGGCATCAGATCCCCTGGAACTGGAGTTACAGGTGGTTGTTAGCCACCATGTGGGTTCTGGAAATCAAATCCAGATCCTCTGTTAAGAATAATTAGTGCTCTTTTCCTCCTTGAGATAAGAATTATGCAATTTGGGAGTCTTTTAGATAGACCCACTGAAGGGGTACTCTAATTGCCTCGCCCTGCATTGCTGTTCAGCATGGAAGAAGCCAGAGCGGTCTGTGTCCCAATTCCCTATTGGCAATTTGGGTAACCTCTTCAGAAGATGGTGTGATAAGAATAGGAGGTAGGAATTGGCTAGGCAGTTAGGATAAAAAGACCCTAAAGAAAAGTTGCCAATTTCTTGGCTAAAACTCACAATGTCCTTGGGCCTCTTAGCAACCTACTTTGTTCCAAAGGCCAAAAAATGTTAAAAATATTTGGGAGCTTTTATCTAATCCTTAAAAGGATTAGAAGGGGGAATGTTAGAGTAGCCAAAAGCCCCATTAAAAAAAATTAAAGAAGAAAGAGTACTTGAAGTTATCAGAAAAAAGTGATGGGGAGATATGGAAGGCGTTGGGGGGGAGGGAGTGGGCATGGATTTGATCAAAACACTTATATGCATGTATGAAATTCTCAATAAATTGTTTATTTAAAAAAATAAAAGAAAAGAATAGTTAGTGCTCTTAACCACTGAGTCATCTCTCCAGCTCCTAGACTGCATCTCTCTCTCTCTCTTTTTTTTTTTTTCACTCTGGGAAATAAGTAAATTTATTGAGCTTACTTACAGAACATAGATGAGGGTTATTTACATGAGTATGGGTACTTCCCATTCAAAGTCACACCACAAGGTCCTCATCCAGCATGGGTGATGGCTTCCCCATAGCTATAGAGATGAAACCACCCTTTCTCCCTTTTTCCTAGTCTTCCCTGGCTTTTCTCTAGCCTTTCCCTGAGGTCACATGCAATTAGGGCAGAATTGTCCACAACAGGTTGGGAGGAGTGACTGGATGCTCAGATGAAAGTCTTATGATCCTCCCTGTCTGTTCTTCTATGACAGGAAGTCAACAGTCAACAAGCCTAGCTGTGATGGTCTTCTGCAAAGGGGCACAGCTGAACTCCTGAAGATGGCAGTTGTTTGGTTTGGAGGACAGTCCTGCACAATGCATCCTTCCCTGAGGCTCAGGGACCATCAATGAAGAGGAGGCTTCAGAAAGATTGTAAGAGCCAGAGGTTGGGGAGGACCAGAACAACAACAACAACAGCAACAAGAACAACAACAACAACACAACAGTGTCTTCTGGACACGATAGGACTACTGCACTCATGAACTTGCACTACCTGTGGTTGCCTCTGTAAGACCTGCACAAGATCAAGCCTGTCAGCATTCTATCATGGGATGGGAAAGAGTTCACTAGCCCCAACCCCCAGCTGAAGAGCTATTGACAGTTCAAAGCTTATGGAAGAGGAAAGGAGAGTTAGTTTTAAGGATGTAGCCCCTGATAGGTTGACCATGTGCCAGTGGATGGCCCCACACCCAGAATTATATGGACAGCAAAAATTGGAGTCTATTGGTTATCAAATTTAAAAAACAGAACATGAAGTTGGAGGGTACAGAGGTGAGGGTGGATCTGGGAGGGATTAAGAGAATAACTAGGGATGAATATGGTTCAAATAAATTGTATGAAATTCTCAAAGAATTAATAAAACATATTTTTAATCCTGCTATCTAGCCTACTCCCCAAACATATCAGATACTCTGGGGGAAAGTGTTCAAACTCTAGTATTTTTCATTATATTTATTTGTTTGCTTATTTGTTTATTTTTTAAAATTATTTATTTAATAACCATATAATTAGAAGAAGCATTTCATTATAACAGCATTGACATATTCAGTAACAATTTCCAGAGCTAAAATGCATCTCTTTCAAAATTGGCTGTAAATTTTTAGGTTTACAGTTGAAATAAAACAGTTATCCAATATTGTACTCAGTATAAACCCTATAAAACATAAAATTAAATGAGGTTTTAAACTTTAAAAAAGATCTCCATTTCAATATTAAAAGTTTCATACAGAAAAATTCATTTTTAATACAAGTGACACTAAGATGCACATGTGTTTCTAATCTCTTTATATCTGATTATTACTAGTCACAGTCAGTTACTTTCTGAGCTCCTTGGCATCTGAGCATGGATATAAAGTCATCGGGTAGATTTCAATGGTAATGCTTTTCACATCTACTAATTATTATTATTTTTTAAATTATTTGTTTCATAACCAGATGATTAGAAGAGGCATTTCATTACAACAGCATTGACATATTCAATAACAATTTCCAGAGCTAAGATGCATATCTTTCAAAACGGGCTGTAATTTTTTTAAAATTTTTTTAAAAATGTAAAAACCACATGATTGAAGAAGCATTTCATTACAGCTTTAACATATTCAGCAACACACTTGAGAGCAAGGATACATCTCTTTCAAAAGTGGCTGTAAATTTTTAGGTTCACAGTTGGATTAATACAGTTATACAATATTGAACTCAGTATAAACCCTGTAAGATATAAAATTGAATGAGTTTTTACCCTTTAAAGATCTCCATTTCAAGATATGCTAGTTCCTATATTTTTAAATACTATTTTTTATTTTTTTTAGAAGAAGCATATCATTAAAGCTTTAACATGCCCAATAACAGTTTCCAGAGCAAAGACACAGCTCCTTCAAAAGTGACTATAAAATTTCTAGGTTTGCTATTGAATCAATACAGTTATACAATATTTAACTCAGTATAAGCCCTGTAAGACATAAAATTGAATTGAGTTTTTAACCCTCAAAAGAGATCTCCATTTCATTCTAAAATAAACCATTTCTTACAGAAAGACTCATTGTTTTTGCTACTAACACTGAGATGTTGGCACATGCATCTCTAATCTGTTTGTATCTGATTATTACTAGTCATAATTGTTTGCACTCAGATCCTTGGCTCCTGTGTATGTCTATAAAGTCATTGCGTGGATTTCAATGGTAATGTTCATCACCTCCACTAATTAACAGGACATAAACTTTTATGCTTCTTCCTCAAATATAATGCATTTTTTTAATTTGTTGATTTTTTTTCTGTGTGTGTACATCACACAGAACATCCCAAACCACTTATTCAACTATACACCCACTTCCCAGATGGCACCTCCCATAGCCTCCCTCCCCCGACTAGAGCCCTTATACTCTGATATCCCTGCTACTGTCTGCTATGTTGTTGGCACCCCCAGCCATTCCCTACTACTTGCCCTCTGGAGAATCTAGTCAGCCTATCTAGAGGTTTTTGTTTTAGGAAGGTCAGCTGTTCCTCAACTAAAAGCAATCGGTTGTCAATATTCCTTTAGATAAGATTGGGGTCTGCTCTTTATTTTCCCAGTTCTATGCTGAGTTACTGTCTGGGAGTCCCTTGGGCCACCCTGGCCAACAACTCAAAGGAAGGTATCTCCTATCTGGCATTGTTGATTGTTATGTAGCCTTTAGCTATACATATAGACTTTCTGGGGCTCCGAGGCGTACCTTTACTCTCCCTGATCCTTTGCATCCAGTACAGCCCAGCTACTCAATCCACTCCCTGGGAAATCTTAGGGCTTCTTCCCTCCCTATCTGCCTTTGCATCCCTGTGTGGCGTGGCCACGGCCAGGGTCTGAGGTTAGTCCAACACCCAAGTTCCTGAGGCCAAAAGCATTCTTAGAAGATACCAGACCTAAGGAGAAAGTCTGAAAACTTCGGATCCACATTGGAGTTGGGCCACCGCGGAACTCCTGAAGACAAAATCAATCAGGCCAAGACAATATAAAATCAAAAGAGAGAACCAGAAGCTAAGACGAACCAGCTCTTCATACCCAAAAAGTAAAGCACAAAGACACATAAAGCTCAAAAAAAAAGAAGCAGAACTAAACTTGAAGGCCCGAGTATCACACAAGAGTCAGAAACTACAAAAGAAATTCACATGTCAAAATCACAGAGAAAAAATAATAACATGAAAAA
>NW_008331650.1:1515975-1516604 GCF_000622305.1 Nannospalax galili
GCCTCAAACTCACAAAGATCTGCCTGCCTCTGCCTCCCAAGTGCTGGGATTAAAGACATGCGCCATGATGCCTGGATTATTTGTAGGTTTTTAAGAGTTCTCTATGCTGCTTTCCATAGGGGATGAACAAGTTTGCAGCCCCACCAGCAGTGGATGAGTGTTCCCCTTTCCCCACATCTTCTCTAACATTTGGTATCATTTGTTCTCTTGATCTTAACCAGTCTGACTTGGGTAAGATGAAATCTTAAAGTGGCTTTAATTTGCCTTTCCCTAATTATTAGTGATGTTTAACATCTTTTAAGATGATTCTTAGCCATCTTTACTTCTTCTTTTGAGAACTCTCTGTTCAGCTCCTTAGCCCATCTTTTTTTTTTTTTTAATGTGCCAAATTCTTTACTTTTGACTCCAAGACTGTTAGCAATGGCAAGAATAGAAACAGTAACTTAAACTTCCTATAGAAAACTTTAAAGTCTGCAAGAGATACCAAGACAGGGAGGAATTAGTCCACTTATCAATCCTATTCCTTTTAGATGTGTTAACTTAAGTACATTCTTGACTTCATCCTTTTGTGAGTATCCAAGAGTTATTTCACAATGAACTTGTATTAAATACTTTAGCTGTTTGTTGCT
>NW_008331650.1:1517058-1517820 GCF_000622305.1 Nannospalax galili
ATGTACAGAATCTTTTTTGTCTAATGAGATACCATTTGCTAATTCTTGTCCTTGTTTCCTGAGCAGTAGATGTCCAGTTTAGAAAATCCTTTTCTACACCTACATCTTTTAGGTTTTTGCCAATGTTTTTTTCTAACAGTTTCAGAATTTCAGGCTTTACTTTGGGGTCTTTGATCCATTTGGAATTGACTTTTGTTCAAGGTGAAAGATAGGGGTTTAGTTTCGTTTTTCTGCAGTTGGAGATCCAGTTTTGCCAACACCATTTGCTGAACATGCTGCCTTTCCTCCAGTGAATGTTTTTGGCCCCTTTGTCAAATTCATCATGTGGCTGCAATTGCATGTACTCATATTTGGGTCTTCAATTTTGTTTCATTGATCCATGGGTCTATTTTTTTTTGCCAGTACCATGTTGTTTTTATGACTATAGCTCTGTGATACAGCTTAAAATCTGGTATAGTAATCCCCCTGGCATTGCTCTTAGTGCTATTCCAGGTCTTTTGTGCTTCCATATGAATCTTAGGATGGTTTTTTCCTATTCTGTGAAAAACGTCATGGGGATTTTGATTGGCATTGCATTGAAACTATAAATGGGTTTTGGTAGGATGGTCATTTTCACAATATTAATTCTTGCAATCCATGAGCATGGGAGGTCCTTCCATCTTCTCATGTCTTCCTCAATCTCTTTCTTTAAAGATTTAAAATTTTCATTGCAGAGCTCCTTAATGTATTTGGTCAGGTTTATTCCAAGCTATTTTTTGCAGC
>NW_008331650.1:1517854-1520211 GCF_000622305.1 Nannospalax galili
TTGCTTTTTCTCTGATTGCTTGTTATTGGTATATAGAAAGGCTACAGACTTTTGTAGGTTAATTTTGTACCCTGCCACTTTACTGAACATGTTAATAATTTCTAGGCACTTTCTGGTAGAATTTTTGGCATTTCTTAGATATAATATTATATCATCTGCAAAAAGGGATAATTTGATCTCTTCTTTTCCAGTTATTACTTCTTTAATTTCCTGCTCTTGTCTTATTGCTCTTGCAAGAGTTTCAAGCCCTATGTTAAAGAGAAGTGGAGATAGTGGACAGCCATGTCAGGTTCCTGATTTCAATGGGAATGTTGTAGTTTTTCTCCATTTAGAATGATGTTGGCTATGGGTTTGTTATATATGGCTTTAATTATGTTGAAGTATGTTCCCTCCAGTCCAATTCCCTCTAGGACTTTGAACATAAATGCATGTTGAATTTTCTCCGAGGCCTTCTCTGCATGTATTGATATGACCATGTGGTTCTTGTTTTGAGCCCATTTATATGATTTATGACATTTATTGACTTACATATTTTGAACAATCCCTACATCTCTGGGATAAAGCTGAGTTGATCGTGGTGGATGATTTTTTTGATGTGTGTCTGTATGTGGTTTGCAAGTGTCTTGATAATTTTTGCATCTATGTTCATTAAGGGTATGGGTCTATCATTTTCTTTTTTGGTTGTATCTTTACCTGGCTTTGGTATTAGAGTGATGCTGGCTTCTTAGAAGGAATTTTGAAGTTCTCCTTCCATTTCTATCTTTTTGAAGAAATTATATAGTATTGCATGTAGATCTTCTTTAAATGTCTGATAGAATTCTGCTGTAAAACCATCTGGTCCTGGGCTGTTTTTAGTAAGGAGCTTTTGTATTATTGTTTCTATTTCTTTTTGTGTTATGGGTCTGTTTAAGCTGTTAATGTCTTCTTGGTTTAGTTTTTCTGGTTCCCATGCCTTTAAATATCCGTCCATTTCTTTTAGGTTTTTGAATTTAGTAGCATATAGGTTTTTAAAGTATTCCCTTATAATGTTCTGTATCTTTCTGGTGTCTGTTGTGATGTTTCCCCTTTCATCTCTGGTTTTGTTGATTTGGAGGTGTTCTTTCTTTCTTGGGTTAACTGGGCTTGTGGTCTGTCACTTGTTTATCTTTCAAAGAACCAGCTCTTGGAATTGTTAATTCTTTGTATTATTTTGTTTCAATTTCATTAATTTCTGCCCTTGTTTTTGTTATTTCTTCTTGTGTTCTGGGTTTGGGTTTCATTTGCTGTTGCTTTTCACATGTGTTTAGTTGCAACATTAAGTCATTTATTTGTGTTCTTTCCAATTTTTTAATGTAGGCACTTAGAGCTAAAAACTCCCCTCTTAGGACTGCTTTTAATATGTCCCAGAGGTTGTGTTGTATGTATTGTCCTTTTCTTCGAGTGTTGATTGTTAGTTTTATTGCATTGTGGTCTGATAGAATGCATGGAATTATTTCAATCTTTTTGTATTTGCTTAGGTTTGTTTTGTGCCCCAGTATATGGTCGATTTTGGAGAGGGTTCCATGGGGTGCTGAGTAGAAAGTATGTCCTTTGGTGCTTCAGTGGAATACTCGGTAGATGTCTGTTAGGGCCATTTGATATATGGTATTGTTTAATTCAGATGTGTCTCTCTTAACTCTCTGCCCTTTTGACCTATCTAATGGAAACAGTGGGGTATTAAAGTCCCCTACTATTAATAAGTTGGGATTAATCTGGGTCTTAAAGTCCTTTAGTATTGTTTTTATGAAGTTGGGTTCACCAGAGTTTGGTGAATATGTTCCTGGTTGTAATATGTTCTTGGTTTATTATTCCTTTGATTGGAATGAAGTGGCCCTCTTTATCTCTTCTGATTAAAGTCTATTTTGTCAGATATTAGATTGCAATGCTTGCTTTTTTCTTTTTACCATTCACTTGGTATATTTTTTCCCATCCTTTCACTTTAAGATAGTGCCTGTCCTTGAAAGTGAGATGAATTTCTTGCAGACAACAAAAAGATGGGTTTTGTTTCTTAATCCATTCACCTAGTCTGTGTCTTTTGACTGGGGAGTTCAGTCCATTAATATTTAAAGTTATTAATGAAAGATGCGTATTGAATCCTGTCATTTTTATTTCTGTTCACATTCTTGATATAGCTGTACTTTTCCACCATTATATCTTCATTGAATTTCTTTCCACAACCCCTTGGGTATAGTCATTCCTTTCTTCAGCTCTTTGTATAGCTTCCAGAACTCTCTCAAGGGCTGGTTTTGTGGACATGAATTCCTTCAGCCTGTTCATGTCATGGAAGATTTTTCTTTCCCCTTTGACTATAATAGACATTTTGGCTGGGTATAGTAATC
>NW_008331650.1:1520283-1520807 GCF_000622305.1 Nannospalax galili
GGCAATACTTTGGTCCAGGCTCTTCTGGCTTTCATGGTTTGCACTGAAAAGTCAGCTGTAATCCTTATGGGTTTTCCTTTATATGTAACTTATTTCTCTTTTTCAGCTTTAATATTGTCTCTTTGTTCTGTACACTTAGTGTTTTTACTATGATGTGCCATGGAGAGATTCTTTTCTCGTCCTGTCTGTTTGGTGTTCTATATGCTTCTTGTATTTGTATGGGCATGTTTTTCTTTAATTTTGGGAAATTTTCTTCTATTCTATTGAAGATCTGGTCCATGCCATTACTGTGGGATTCTTATCCTTCCTGTATGCCTATACGGTTCGTGAGTTTGGTCTTTTTATGGTGTCGCACAATTCCTGCATATTCCATTCTTCTGCTTTCTTAAATTTTTCATACTCTTTGCTTGAGTGGTCTAGTTTGTCCACTTTATCTGCCAGTCTTGATATTCTGTTTTCCACTTTGTTCATCCTGTTGTTGAGGCTTTCTCCTGTCATTTCTAATTGGCTTACTGAGTGTTTCA
>NW_008331650.1:1520920-1535797 GCF_000622305.1 Nannospalax galili
CGTTCTTTAAATTCACTGAATTCTTTTATCATGTTTATAATTGTTCTTTTGAGTTCCATATCCTGCATTATCTCTAGGGGCTTCTCATTGTACTCCTCTAGAGGACTGTTGTTATTTGGTGGGGATAAGTTATTTTGGTTTTTCATGTTTTTTTCTCTGTAATTTTGGCATGTGAATTTCTTTTGTAGTTTCTGATTCTTGTGTGAGACTCAAGTCTTCAAGTTTAGGTCTGCTTCTTTTTGTAAACTTTATGTGCCTTTGTGGTTTACTTTTTGGGCATGAAAAGCTAGTTCATCTAAGCTTCCTGTTCTTGCTTTTGTTTTTATATTGGAGCGACCAGATTGCTTTGTCTTCAGGAGTTCCCGCAGAAGCCCAAGTCAGATGAGCATCAGATGCTCTCAGGCTTTCTCCTAAGGTCTGGATCCCTCCAGGAAAGATTTTTCCTCAGGAATTTTGGGGTTGGACTGGCCTGGGAGCCAGGCCCAGGAAAGATGCTGGTCTTGGGCAGCTGGTGGCTGTGACTCTCAGTGATGCAAAGGGAGATGAGGGCAGGAAGAGGCCCCAAGGGCTCCTGGGGACTGCATTGAGGAACTGGGTTGGTTTGGATGCAAAGGATCTGGAAGCCAAAAGGTCAGCCCCGGTGTCCAGGAAAGAGGCTGGGGGGTTGTGCAGCCCAGGGAAGCAGAGGGAAGCGAGGGCATGGCCAGGGCCAGAGGGCTCCTGGGGACCTCAAGAGGGAACTGCATTGGTCTGAATGCAAAGGAACAGGAAGCAGTAGTGTTTCCCCAGGTGTCTGGGGCACCAAGAAAAGGAATGGGATCGGACCCAGGCTAGGAGGAGAGTTGTGGGGGTGGATAGGAGGGTGAATGAGGCTGGGGCAGTCAAGGCGCAGAGGGTGCAATCAACTTACCCCAGAGAGCCTGGCTGGCCATGCAGGCCCAGGGAAGCAGAGGGAGGTGAGGGCAGCACCAGGCCCAGAGGGCTCCTGGGGACCTCAAGAAGGAACTGGGTCTCTCTGGATGCAAAGGATCAGGAAGCAGTGGTGGTCGCAGGCTGAGAGCTCAGTCCCAGCATCTGGGAAACAGGCTGATGGGCTAGACTGCATCTTTTAAAGATTCCATCAATTCAACACTTACTCTGGTGATCAGTATTTGAAAGCACATATGCAAACCTGAATGCAAGGTCTGAATAAGGTCCACTTCTCAAATTCATACATTGAAGTCTGAACATCCAGTGCCTCAAGACAAGGCTATATTTAAACCTTGGATCTATAAAGTGATGGTTAATGTGTAGTGAGTTCATGAAAATGGATCTGACTCCAATATGACTGATGTCCTCCTAAGAAGAGGAAATTTGAATACAGGTCATTAAGGACCATGAGAAGGTGTCTTCATACGCCAAGAATAGAGACCCTTAGAATAAAACCAACCCTACCAATTCTTCTATCTGAGACCTCTAGTCTTCAAGCACATGAGAAATTTCTATTTTTGAGGTCACATATACGTGGTCCTTTATTTTACTCTCTCTAGTCAACTAGTAAAATGCACAAGCCTTTCAATCTAGTCTACACAGGGATTCTTGCTTGTCTGTCTCTAAAAGCTACGTTATTCTTACTATAGTCTCCAAGGAGTCTCGTTTGGGCACCCACCCCCCAGAGGAGAGTGTCTTCTGACTGAAACTTCACAGCTCACCTAACAATGTGCATAACTTCAAGAAATCCCTCCAACAGATGAGCGACAATTCTGCCCTGATTATGATCTCTTAATTCGTGATTAATGAAGAGGGTAGAGAGAAAAGTTTCTAAATATGACACCATATTAAGGGAAGAAGATGAAATTTGATGGCACTGTGCCAAAGCTCTTGACCTCTCACTGATACAGATAATTGAGGACTTGCCAAAGGCTGACAGTGGTACTCTTGGATTGCTCAACTGATACAGAGGGAAAGAAAGAATGCTATTTGATCTAGACAAACTTTGCAATGAGCTCAGAGGAGAAAAGAATACATTTAGATATTAACTTAAACCACATCAGTTCCATTAAGCCTGAGGTTCCAACTACAGAATGAATACCATATTTTCTATGTAGACAAGATTTTTGCATCTTTTACAGTGATGATAGCTTTGCTTAACTGTGCAAGTCATTAAACCAACACTAAGACAGTTAACATCACGTCAACTTATTTCACCTAACCAGAGCTCTGAACACTTTTCTTTGTAATATGGAAATTCCTATAACCTAGCATGTTTGAAATGGAACCAAAGATGACCTCTATACATTCCCTACTTCCAGATCCTTACCTTAGTAACATAATTCTTTTATACTAGCTGGCTAAGGATAGTCACATAAATCACATTTCATGAACGTTGTGAAAGTTTTTATACATGGTCTGGGTTAACATCTATTTTCTGACTTATAAAAGATGATTCTAGAAGGAAAATTGTCACATCATCCTATCATCAATTTCTTAATATATTTAATCTCTGAGCAAGCTCTTGTGCTATGACAAATTCACATATTTGCCTTCCTTTCCCAATAAGAGAATTAAAATTTAAGCTGTCTTTTTTTAAAATTTTACAGAAATTTTATTGAGAATTTCATACATGCATGTGAGGTGTTTTGATCAAATCCATGCCCAGTCCCTCCCTTCCAACATCCCCCCTTTTGAAGAGGTAACCCTAAAATCTTTTAAGGATTAGATACAGGCTCCCAAATACTTTTGACATTTTTGGCCTTTGGAACAGAGTATGTTGCTAACAGGCCGAAGGACATTTTGTCTTTTAACCAAGAAACTGGCTGCATTTCTTTGGGGTCTTTTTACCCTAATTGCCTAGCCAATTCCTACCTCCTATTCTTATCACACTATCCTCTGAAGTGGTTACCCAAATTACCAATAGGGAATAGGGATGCCAACCGCTCTGGCTTCTTCCATGCTGAACAGGGATGCAGGGTGAGGCAATTGGAGTACCCCTTCAGTGGGTCTATCTAGAAGACTCCCAAATTGCATAACTTTTGAGAAGAAAGTCCTTGAATCATGAATGGGAGATGTAAAGGAAAAGTAAAGGTAAGAGTAATTAACATTACAAGTTCTAGACAGGGAGCTAGAAAAAAGTCAGAACTTTTTAATCAAAGAACGTTTGAGAATATCAATGACTTTCTTCCTTCCCTTTCCTTTCATCCTCAATACCTAGTCCAGGATCTTATCACCCATCCCTAGACTGCTGCAGTTGTCCCCCAGACTCTCTTGACTTTGGGATGCATCCCCAATCCAATCATCCTACTTAGATTAAAGTTCTAAACCAGAGATTTTACATTAACTCCCCCGCACAAAAAGTATCCATGTAATACCGCTAACTAGATATGGGTAAAGTTCAAACTACTAAATGATCCATAATCTGGCTCCATCTAACTTTCTAAATTTCTAGCCATATCGCTTTTAAAAATATTTTACTATTTTTATTTTATGTGTATGAGTGTATTGCCTGCATGTACTTAAGTGCACCAGTGTTACACAATGCCTGCGAAGGTCAAAAGAGAGTGTCAGAGTCCCCTGGAACTGGAGTAACAGACAGTTGTTAGCCACCATGTGGGTGCTGGGACTCAAACCCAGGTACCCTGCAAGGGTAGCCAGTGCTCTTAACTTCGGAGCCAACTCTCTATCTCCCTAGCCATATCTCTTAATACTCCTGCCACTGTGAACTACATAAACTGGTTTCCCCTGCCCCTCCAGGACTTACTACAGGCCTAAATAACGTCCTGCTCTCAAATTCATAGGCTGAAGTCTGAACATCCAGGACCTCAAAATATTGCTACATTTACATCTTCGGTCTACAAAGGGTGATTAAGTTATAGTGGTCATGAGACTGCATCTTAATCCATATGATTGATGTCCTGGCAATGATTTTTTTTGAGTTATTCCGCTGGTACAGAGAGAAAAAAGGAATGCTATTTCATTTAGACAAATCTTTGCAATCAGAAGAAATAAATATTTTTCAGTCACCTTTGCAATCCAAGTTTATTACCTACAACATCAAACACTTCAGAAGGTAATTTCTTAAGGGTACAGTCAGTACTGTTTGCTTTTTCTACCTATTTCAGAAAGTTTAATGGGAACAACAATTTCTGCCAGTTTCCAGAGGCATTTTTAATGTGGATGTACAAGGTGAATGTCCTGGTCTGCTTTCTTTTGCTGTGATGAAACACTCTGACCAAACACAACTTGTGGATGAAAAGGTTTATTTCAGCTTGCGCTTCCAGGTCACAGTTCATTACCGAGGAGAGTCAGGCCAGGAACTCAAGGCAGAAATCTAGAGGAACCATATAGGGATGTTGCTTCCTGGCTCACACTGGCTTATGCTCAGCTTGCTTTCTTACATGGCCCAGATCCAGGCTGCCTAGGGATGGTGTTGCTCGCAGTGGGGTGGGACCTCTCACATCAATAATCAGTCAAGACAACCTCTTACGGACTTGGCCACAGGCCAAAGTGAAGGAGGAAATTCTTCAACTGAAGCTCCCCCTTCTCAGGTGACTTTATGTTCTATCAAGCTGACAATAAAAACTAACTGGCACAGTGAAGCAGAAAAGACAGTAAGATGTCTTGACAGTTTACCTCTAGAAAAGAAATGAAGATGAATGTGTCATAGTGTGAAAGTCTCCATCTACAGGAAGCAGCAAAGGCCTATGGGAGCAAAGCCTGTGGACAAGGGATGTTGGGAACTGATAAATTCAGATGACAAAAAGTCAACAAACGTGTTTGAATTGGATCTTAAAGGATAAATACAATTTACAAGGGATGTTGGGAACTGATAAATTCAGATGACAAAAATATGGTGCGTGTTGCTTGACCCCCGGCGTGGTGTGTGCGGGCACCCTGGGGTTTTTCCTACTCGGAGAGGGGAGTGTACAGTCCCAATCACGGTGTGTTCACTTTCCTGTGTGTTCCCGGAGCAAACTTTGCTGTTGTCCGTTCCAGGATCCACAGTCTTCTCTACAAGGAAAGGGTGCTCATTTGAAATTCTCAGGTCAAGCTACCAACACTTGCACTTGGTTACTTCATTTTGAGACACGCACAACTTTAGGTTAGAATGATGACTTTTTTGGAGTAATTCTCCTTCAACCCATGACCAGATTCTCAGCCCTATGTGGGGAGCTCAGGCCCAGCTTCCCACAGAACAAAAGTTCCTTACATTTGACCTTTGCAGGTCACCAGTCCAGCTTTGTAGACCACTGAGGGCCGCTTGGCTTTAAATCACATTTAACTAATTTTGAGGTTTATGTCATTTTGTATACTTGCGATTTACACACACACACACACACACACACACACACACACGCCTTTCATTTTAGTTAATCCTACATTTTTGTATGCCATATACTATAAACAAAGATTCCTACATCAGTTCAGACAGACATACTAATTAGAAATATTAAGATGTGTTTGAAGCCTATTGCCTTAGGATTATTATTATAGAGAACTAAAATAGAAGATGAAATAGAAATTCGTTTTAGTAGTATAGGGCATTGACGGTTCCAACAGGAACGGAAGTAGCAGAGTTACTGTTGCAATGGAACAGTTTGTTCAGGTACCTTGCCCACAGTGGGTATACATCCTGACCTTGGTTATTGTTGAGAAGAAAACCCACCAGATTCGTTCTTTTTCTACACACCAACACCACTCCACAGCTGTCTTGAGAGCTCTAGTACTGTTTTCTTGAGACTGAGGTCCACAAAATCTTCATGGAGAAGGATGACAACTCTGATATCATGCAGTTATCATTGCAATTAAGGTGTCAATAAGTATTTTCAGTAAAGGTCCAGTTAACGGGCATTTTAAGCATTGTGGGCCATATGCATACTGCAGCTTCTGCATTGTGATGTTCAATGATCATATCCAAGCAGGCATATTGTGTGTGAATGGAAGGGCTTGGCTGTGGTCTAGTAAAGGTGACACTAGTGGACAAGCGATCGCTCGCCATCCCTGCTTGAAATGAAGAACCAAGGAATATGTGTCCATCAGAGTACTCAGAAAAAGGAGAGAGATTCCCTACTGGTTCTGTTTCCCTGAGAAATTAAGCTGATGTGGGGGTGTTGGCATTTATTTGAGGGAACTGGCTCATGCTATTCTGTGGATAAGTGAGCATGGGCCAGCTGGCAGGCTGCAAAACAGGTAACAATTGGGGCTTTATGCTCAGCTCAGAACCCATAGAACAGGCCAGCAGGCTGGCCACACTTGATGCTGCTGTTTGTAGACTCACCCCTTTTCTCTAAATTCTGTGTTCCCTCTTGAGGTCTTCAGCAGAAAGATGAGGCCCATCCACAGAGGGAAGACCATATGCTCTGCTAAATATTAACCAACTGTAGATACTTTTCACATCTAAAACACTACAGCTCCAAAGAAACATTTAAACTAATGCATAGCCAAACAACTGGGTACCACAGCCCAGCCAAGCAGACACGCAGAACTGACCTCTGTAGGATGCACAGTAAGTACAGACACAGAAGTCAAGTTTACATGCCACAGGTTGTATCTGATTAAGTGATAAAGTGCTGTCTAAGAAAGAGATGTGGCTGAGCATGGTGATGAACCAGTGTCTTGATTCTTAACGATACTGTAGTTTAATCACAAAATGAAAACAATGGCACTTTGATCACCATCTAACACATGGCAAGCAGTGTTCTAAGCAGCTGTACTATATTGCCCCTTTTATTCTCACAAACCCCTGACAGTGTACCTCCTGCCATACCTGCCCACCCCTCTACTAAAAATCACATTGCCAGCAAGCTTGCCATTGTTATAACTAACCTGTACTTACATTGTTATAACTAACCTGTACCTGTACTTTGGGACAATTTTATTGCATGAGATTCTTTATTAAAATGACTCATTAAAAAATGATGCAGAGCCAGGTGTGGTGGTGTATGCTTTTAGTTCCAGAACTTGGGAGGCAGAGGCAGGTGGATCTCTGTTAGATTCAGGCCAGCCTCGTTTACATAGTGATTTCTAAACTAGCTGGGGCTACAGAGAAACCCTGTCTCAAAAAACAAACAAACAAAAAATTGTTTCAGGGATGGAAAGATGGTTCAGCTGTTAAGAGCACTGGCTACTCTTACAGAGGACCCTGGTTCTGTTCCCAACACCCACATGATGGCTAACAACTCAGTAACTTCAGTTCCAAGGGATCCTATCCCCTGGCCTCCATGGACATTGCAGGACGTGCATGTACTTACTTACACACACACACACACACACACACACACACACACACACCAGGTAAAACTCTCATACACATTACAGAAAAATAAAAAAAATTTTGATGATGTAAACCAGCCATGGTGGCATACTTCTAGAACCCCAGCACTTGGAAGGGTAAAGAAGGAGGGCTGTGAAGTTTGAGTCCAGCCTGGGCTATGTAGTGAGACCTTGTCTCAAATTTCAAAAAAGATAACAACAAGCAAATACATAAAATGACCTTATCAGTCACCCATGTTTTCCCCCATCCAATCATAAGCTGTCTTTTCTTATGAAAAATAAAGTATAGGAAGTGATGTGGTGTTTCCTGAGAACCTTCTGTGAGCTGGGAAATTGGCGGAGGCTAGTAGGCTGTGTCATTCCTCAATCAGTGATTGAGGATGCATCCAAGCTCAAAGGAGCCATAGTGCTTGATAGAGCTAGAAGTGCTGACAAAGTTGCACATGAAGAAATGATACCAATTCCATTTCTGTGAAACTCAAGCTCATTCGACTCTATCCCAACCACCTTATATGAAAGTCGAAAATGTCTACCAGCATTTCAGAATTATCCTGCTAAATGATATGAAGCAAAATCTGACTTCAGCCCCATCACCTCCCAGCCACAGCTGTCATCTACTGGACTCTGTGACTGGCAGGGTACCACACATTCTACAACTCAGCCTCTCCACCTCTCCTCAATACTGCACACAGTATTCACATGTGGGGCTATGACTTACAGCAGTTAAGGAACTATTTTAGGGACCTAAGTAAGTAAATGCTGCCAAACGCTGAACCTTGATACTCTTTTATCGGTGATCTGATACCCCTGAGTCATGGCCCTATCTTTAAACATGTCCTTAAAGCTCTGTGTGCTGAAATACCTCTTGCTCATTCCAAGAGCATGTTTCAGTTCCAACACTTTGCCAAAGCCAGGAGAACGACACTTCCTACCACTTAGAGAAAAGGGGTCCAGGTGTCCCTACTGCATAAGCTGGGAAGGCAACGTCAGGCACCCTTGAGAGCATCCCTGTTCAGGCTTCATTTTGTATTGTGTTTCTTTTGTTGGTTGGTTGGTTTGAATCTTTTTTGTTCAGTTGGTATTTGGATTCAGTAGAAGGGGAATAAGCCAAGTGGTGGGTAGATGAGAAAAATAACTACAAAGAAATGAAGTTAGAGAGCAAAAATAGCGATCCATTCACAAGAAGACGATACTCTGGATGTGCACTGTTTGATGATAAGGCCAAAAATGGCGTCTTTGCCTCGGCTCAGAGGGACCACCCACTGAGCTGCCTCCCACCGGAGCTACCTTGTGACTGGGAAACCTGACCTAAAAGAGGGTGTTGGAAAGGTCAGCAGGAGAGCGAGCTGCAGAGAGCAGCTTCTACAAAGAAACCTGCCATATTTGTTTGCTTGTGCCACAGACTTTAATGTTCACATAAGCAAAAATTCCCAATGAGGGAAAAATAGTATTTTGGGAGCCAGGAACAAATTGGAAGCCACATTGATCTCAGTAGCAGACAATGGGCGGAGGGGGGGGTGGTGGTTGATTATTTTTCAAACACTTTTCCTTCTGGTAAAGTAGTTAGTGATATATTTTCATTCTAGAAGGAAAAATTGATGAAAAGTTTTTAAACCCAGAGAAACAAAACCCTTGATTTGTGTCCAAATTTCTTGTAGAACAGGATCCCATGTGGCTGGTACTCGTCTTAGTAGGCCTGATACAAATCAGATGATACACTTTTTAAGATCCCATTTTTCTGTTCCCTCTCATTTCATGGGTTTTTTCTATCAAGGATGCCATCCAGCCTTCCTCTAGGTAGTTGGTTATGGGTGGGAGTACAAGTCCATTTTGTAATATTTTTAGTATTAAGTTCTAAACTCAGAAATATGCAGATGTGTAGACTAGCCGTGTAGGTGTGTGGGTATGTGTGTGTGTGTTTGTACCATATGCACAGGCATGCAAGAGTGAGAGGTGGTATTTATGTGACACTGCAAGGAGCAAAAGTAAAAGAAGAGGTTATAATTTTGATGTGAAATGTCCCCCATAAGTCCATATGTTTGAACACTTGGTCCCCAGTTTATGGTGCATTCTGGGAGGTTTTAGAATATTTGGTAGATGGAGTCTAGTGGGAAGAATTGAGTCAGGGATGAGTGCTTGTAGTCATAGCCTGACCAAGCAGTAAAGAGATGAAGAGTGCCAGCTTCATGTTCCCTGCCTTCATGCCTGGCCTAAATGGCGGATGGCATCCCTTCACACTCTGAGCCAACATAAACCCTTCCCATCTGAAGTTGCTTCCTTTTAGGCATCTGGATGTGATAAGGCAAACCAAGCCTCATCACACCACCTCACACCAGGCCATACTTTCCTCTCCCCTTGTGCGACAACACCATGGAAGACTGTGCCCTGTTCTTCACTACTTACACTGGAAAGGCCAGCAAGTCTAGTCCCAAGCTTAGTGGCAGTCTATCTAGAAGGGGAGAATTCTATTCTTAGCTTGTCCCCTCCCAAGCTCAAAGAGAAACCTCTTAAAATGACTCCTGGCTTTGCCTGGGGGAGTTTCAGAGCTCAACAATTAACTTTTCTGGAGTTAAAACGTTTATGAATTTCTCTTTTTATTGGGTAGATGTTATGATTGGTTTTATAAGCAAAATAAACAGGTTAGGAACAAATGAAAGACCTTTTATTTCTCTTCTAACTATAAATTTAAGAGCTTGAGATGATTTTGGCAAATAATTTATAATGCTGAGGAGAGTTGTGGCCGAAAGGCAAGACTTCCAAAAATTCTTGAAAATCCAAGTAATACCAGGAATAAATCCCAATTTCAACTTGTTGAGCCTTGTGTTTCTTTTAGAAAACTTTTTGTGGGGGGGCGGGGAGAGATATCACAGAACTCTTGTTGAGCTTGGCTCCAGTCTGGAGCCTGCTGTGCTTAACACAGCCACATGGAACAGGTAAGTGTGCTTCCCATGGAGGAACAGGAGGAACACCAGGAAAGAGTCAGATCTGAATTTATTTCTTTATACATCTCTTATTTATTTATTTATTTATTTATTATCTTTGATTCTTTTTCTTAAGCTTAATCTGGACTGTTTAACTAATGAACTCATTTAGGTCTTTTAAGAAATTGTTAATTATATCAACTTAATCAGTGGAAAAAAATAATATGCACTAGAAAAGCAGCACTAATATATTCTTTCATTAAAGGTGTACTTAAAATGCCATGTTCTGTGTTTTGGTGTGTAACTAAGTAGTAGAGAAAGTGCTTAGCAAGAGAGTAGTTCTGGGTTCAAGCCCCAACACGGGGGAGGGGGGGAGGCTATTTTCTTTATAGAAAACCTTTCTCATCTCTTTCCCATTAAAATTACCCACTGCACTCTTTAGCTAATTGTCTTCACCATTCCTTGAATGACACTGTGTCAGACATTGCAATAGTGCCTGCTTTCTGCACAACTGACTTTGAATTCCCCAAAGTTGCATTTACGTGACCCAAAGATAAAGAAACGGAGATTTCCCATTAATCATCTTTCTGAGGGGCTGATGATGGAGAGCATAGCCTCTATCCACACTGCTCTGCCTCGCTTCCATCTGCCAGTGAACAACACCAGTTTCTACATGGCATCGCCAGTCATTAGTCACTTTCAGAATAGAAAACAGCTTTTTTTTTTTTTTTTTTTTTTTTTTTTTTTGCCAAACTCTGGCAGTTCTTCCAGGAAATTTGTTGGAAAACGTTTTATAACCTAAAATGCTGTGAAATAGCTGGGCAACTCTGCTTTGGGTAAATGAGATAGAGCAGGGTATAGGAGATGCCATCTTAATTGGCTCATGATTTGACAGCCTGTCAAGACCAAATCCACATAATAACCAATAACTCTGGTAGTAATAGTGAGCACAACACCTTTAATTTGGCAAGTTTCATGGTGAGCCATTATCACTAAGCATTTCACATTCACTTTCACAAATTAACACTGGAATAATTATGAAAGGCTTTAAAGAAATATTATTCCCCATATAACAGTTGAGGAAAGTGAGAAAAAGTTTAGAATAAGTAGAGACTATTTGCTTAAAATAATATAGTCTAAAATGTTTCTCTTTTTTTCACTTTGTGTGTATATGCAGGTATGTGAGTGTGGCACATGTGTGTGGGGCATGTGCACGTGTGCGTGCTGGTGTGTGCCTACGTATGCTTGCAGAGGCCAGTGGAGGACATCGGTGTTCTGTCCTGTCACTATCCACCTTATTAACCCTAACCATAACCCTAACCCTCACTGAACCTGGAATTATGCAGGCAGCCAGAAAGTCCGAGTGAATCTCCTGTCTCTGGTTCACTACAGCACCAGGGTTCTAGGTGGTTGCAACCAAACCTGGCTCTTGGTCTAGGTGCTAGAGATCTGAACATGGACGCTCATAGCTCTGCAGCATACATTTTTATGGACTGAGCTATCTTATCTCTTCAGCAGCCATGAAAAAAATCAAACTGTACTCTTACCAAGCACATTTGTTGTGGCATTTTGTCACGTAACACAAATCTAACTAACCTTGTCCCACCATGCTGCATTATTTTTCTACATATACGGTGATCATAAACAATACCACTAGTTATTTTTTAAGGCAATACCATCTTATGCATTTATGACATCAGTGTAGTCTACTTAATGTAATAAATGTTTCTGATACATAAATTGATGATGGGTTGCAGGTAAGGAAATTATATCAAAGTACTGTGGAAATCTTAGTGTTTCCATGTGTCCCAGTACCAGCATGTTAATGTCTTATGCCAAATGGTGACAGAAACAGAGTGATCGCATACCAGATGAGCTGAATGCATCAAAGCATGTAGGAATGCAACACAATCCTCCAGGCCCACTTCGCCCAGATTATTTCTTCTGAGTTTGCCCACATGCTCTGTGCTTAGTGGCTAGTTCTCTCCACTTTTAACCCATGTCTAAACAATGAAGCACCTTCCCTATATCTGTCCTTCAGACTTCTTTCAGTAAGCTCCTTTTAAGCCTTATTTCTGAAGTTCAATATTTCTCATGATGTTTATTTTGTATAAAATCAAAGACATTTTAAAACTTTGCATTTAGACTTTTTATAACGCTCTTGCTGGCAATCCATTTACAAAGGGATTCTGAGTTTTAAATGTCTACCTCTATTTTCTCACAAAGGGAGTTTTTGATAGAACAGTGGTGGTTGTTTGGTTTGCATATGCCACATTTTAGAAGAAACATCTGCAATCTCGATCATCACAGGAGAAGGATGTGAAATTAAAGCCCTGGGCCGAGTATTGTTGGTACTCAGGCCCTTTACACACAGGGGAGCCCCGTGTTCATTTACTAGTCATCATCCTAGCACCTCACAAATGAAGACAAGTGAGTCGCTGAGGAGCTGAGCCTCTATTTGCTCCTCTGAATAATAACGTGTTTCACAAATGCGCAGTTAATGCTAGTCTGAAGAACACATGGTCTGCATCTAGGAAACCTGTTACCAAGTTTCCTTCCTTCCTTGTCTGCATCTAGGAAACCTGTTACCAAGTTTCCTTCCTTCCTTTTCTCGATAATCCCTTGATGCATAATCAGGAAAAAAAATGGCAAGAACAGCTTTGGGAAGTAGGACTGGAATGGTTCATCTATTGGTAATGACAGGGCAGAGTGTCCGCAAGTTGATAATAACAGAGAAGCAGAGGGAAGGGGTGGTCTTTACATTCTAAAAGAATAGAAGTCTAGGACCATCGAAACACAAGGAGAGCTCCACTCCTGGCAGTCACGTGCTATTCTGATAACACTGCAATGTCGCTGAATCAGGAAAGCATTCAACTATGCTAAAAACATTATCATGCTGAAGGTGAGGAAAGACGTGATCCACTTTAAAAGCATTTTGAACAAAATGGTTATTACTTTTAAGCTTTGATGTGTGAATTAGAAAACCTAGTTCAAAAACCTCAGATTCTTCATTCTGAAGCCCTCTTCTGAAGAGTTTATATGGCTCTTTAGATTCCATGATCCCCTTTCCAAAGCTGATAATACAAACTCAGAATTTCTGAACCAATATTAAAAAATTACTCCAGAGACATGTAGAAGCCACATAGACTTGTTGATAGCTGCTGTTGTTACTAATCTCCTTATAAAAAGCAAGACATAAACAAAAGGAAATATGTTCAAAGGAAGACAAAAGTGGATTTGATTAGGTAGATTTGGAAAAATGCTACTTTTCCTTGCCACAGAAATAAGAACAGAAAATCATTCTACTTACAGAACATCATGCATTTGAAAGTTTCTGTTTCTAACTACATTAGTTTCCACTTTTGATAACTTACTTAATAACTGCCCATTTTATTTAAAAATAATGAATAATAAATCTGGACAAGTTTGTGTGTCAGCCAAGGAGTACGGGCCCCACCCTATGTGGCTGCCAGGTTATCTACAGCAGTGAATAAGAGCCTGGAGTGACTCACCCTCAACAGAGATGTCCAATCCAGGATTCGCTGTCCACTGGCTCCCAGAATTCTGACTGGTTACTTAAAACCTCTGGCTCCTTTTCCTCCTCTTCTGCAAAATGAGATTAAGGTGGCCTGTCTCCTAGAGCAGTTTGAAGGCTTACATTGGATTTGTACAGCCAACAAAATGCCTGATACAAAATGACTGCTCCATAAATTATAAGCTATTATATACACACATAAATCAAACCTCCTCACTCCTTATAATGGGCTAGTAAGATGTTAAAATCCCTACATGTTAGTCTTTGTTTCTTTATTTTTAATACTATTTTTATTTAGTCTTTAAAATGTCATACATTTATACAACATATTTTGATCGTATCCATTAACCATTTCTTCTCTCCAACTCCTCCTAGTACCTTCCACCCTGTCTCCCTCTCAACTTAATATCCTCTTTTTATTTGCTATTAGTAAGCCCCTGAGGACAATTAGTACTGTTAATATGTATATGCGTGTGGGGCCAAGCACTGGCCAAACTACCAACAGCCATGTCCTCAAAGAAGAGGGACTCTCTCTCCCTCAGCAAACATTAACCGCCCATTCTTCCTCCAGGACTGGCCCCAAGACTCCTCCCTCACCCAGGCTAGAATTTGACTGGTTTGAGCTTGTGTAAGTCTTGTGTAGTAACCATAGTTGCTGGAAAGCAATGTTACATATTATCTCTAAGAGAAAATAAATACAGCGATAACTAAAACATTGATACAGATTAGAGTATATCTGAATATTCGTAACTGTGAATTGTACTGTATATATCACAACATTTTAAATGTAGGCAGTGATGTAACATGAAAAGATAATTTTGATTTATATTATCATCATGATATAAAAGGTAAATTTAATAAAAATTCTGTACAATTATGAATAGTAACACACACACACACACACACACATATATATATACACTCCTACAAGCAACTTAGTTTTCTAAAAAACTTAATTGACACATAATAATTCTATATATTATGGGGCACAGTGTGAAAGCTCAATGCTTGTGTACATGTATGTTGAATGACCAGCTCAGTCATAGTCATTATCATAAACAATTATGCATTTCTTTGTGCTGGAAACATTCAAGGTCCTCTCTACTAAAAAATATGTCAATGATATTCTGGATGTTAAACCTCTGTCAGATGTGTCGCTGGTGAAGATTGTCT
>NW_008331650.1:1536987-1537703 GCF_000622305.1 Nannospalax galili
CTATATATGGCTTTAATTATGTTGAGGCATGTTCCCTCCAGTCCAATTCTCTCTGGGACTTTGAACATAAATGCATGTTGAATTTTGTCAAAGTCCTTCTCTGTACGTATTGATATGACCATGTGGTTCTTGTCTTTGAGCCCATTTATATGCTTTATGACGTTTATTGACATACGTATATTGAACCATCCCTGCATCTCTGGGATAAAGCCAACTTGATCATGGTGGATGATCTTTTCAGTGTGTGTCTGTATACAGTTTGCAAGTATCTTGTTGAAAATTTTTGCATCTATGTTCATTAAGGATATAGGTCTATAGTTTTCTTTATTGGTTGTATCTTTACCTGGCTTTTGTATTAGAGTGATGCTGGCTTCATAGGAGGAATTTGGAAGTTTCCCCTCCATTTCTACCCTTTTGAATAAATTAAGTAGTATTGGATGTAGATTTTCTTTAAATGTTTGATAGAATTCTGCTGCAAATCCATCTGGTCCTGGGCTGTTTTTAGTGAGAGGTTTTGTACTGTTTCAATTTCTTTTTGTGTTATGAGTCTGTTTAAGCTGTTACTCTCGCCCAGGGAAGCAGAAGGAGGTGAGGGCAGGGCCAGGCCCAGAAGCAGTGCTCCTGGGGACCTGAGAAGGAACATGTTGCCCTGGATGCAAAGGATCAGGAAGAAGCAATGGTGGTTCCCCAGGTGTCTGGGGTACCAATAGAAGTAA
>NW_008331650.1:1538072-1538752 GCF_000622305.1 Nannospalax galili
GGGCTTCTTCTGGTGTTGATTGTAAGCTTTATTGCATTGTGGTCTGATAGAATGCATGGAATTATTTCAATCTTTTTGTATTTATTGAATTTGTTTTGTGCCACTGTATATGGTCGATTTTGGAGAAGGTTCCATGGGATGATGAATAGAAAGTATGTCCTTTGGTGCTTGCGTGGAATACTCGGTAGATGTCTGTTGAGTCCATTTCATATATGGTATTGTTTAATTCAGATGTCTCTCTGTTAACTGTCTGCCCTGTTAATCTATCTAATGGAGACAGATTAAACTATTAAACAGCTGGGATTAATCTGGGTCTTAAAGTCCTGTAGTATTGTGAGAATCAAGACAGGAAGTAACCCAATTAAAAGATGGGCTAAGAAGCTAAACAGAGAGTCTCAAAAGAAGAAGTAAAAATGGCTAAAAAGCATCTTAAAAGATGTTCGCCATCACTAGTAATCATGGAAATGCAAATTAAAACCACTTTAAGATTTCATCTTACCCCATTCAGACTTGCTGAGATCAAGAGAACAATGATACCAAATGTTGGAGAGGATGTGGGGAAAGGAGAACACTAATCCACTACTGGTAGGGATGCAAACTTGTTCAACTCCTATGGAAAGCAGTGTGGAGCACTCTTTAAAAACTACAAATGAACCTACCATTTGACCCAGTTATACCAC
>NW_008331650.1:1538853-1540465 GCF_000622305.1 Nannospalax galili
TGGTTCATATATACGATGGAGTTTTACTCAGCAGTAAAGAAAGATGAAATCATGAAATTTGCAGGTAAATGGATAGACACAGACTCAGAAAAAAAACGACATATGTTCTCCCTCATATGTGGATCCTAGAACCAGACACTGATAAATGAGTATGTAGCCAGACATAACCTCAGGAACCAGGAGAATGGAAAGGAAACAGGGAGGTAAAGGAAAAGAAAGAGCCTGAAAGAGGACAGTGGGAAACAGGTGTTAATAAGGGAGATATGGATAAAAATCGGGTTAGTTTAAGGGAGGGGGGAGGGAAGGGTATACAAGGAACCTAGGGGATAAAGGGAAAGAAGGAGCTCAAGAGAGGTAGGACTGTAGGAGAAGGGTATTATTAAGGGAGAAAAGGGAAAAATGGGGCACCTTAATTAGGGAAACCATGATGGAGGGGTTAGACAATGCGAGAGATAAATAATGCCTAGCTAGTTTTAAAAATCCAGAGGGAACCATATTAGTCCAACAACCTTACTGACAAATTATACATAGCAGATCAGGAAATATATGTCTAGGCAAGGTTTATCTGAGAACAATTGGTCTTTGCCCAAGATTTATCTACATGGCACACAGTAAATAAAAGTACCAGACTGGTGGAACTATCCTTCTTTGATGTTTAACAGACATACTTTGAAGCCTATACTAATTTGGTCAGAGGGACTTAAAGGACAGTTTTTGCTCCTTGCCCTCCTAGGCTGACTACTTCCAGGGAACTATGAGCATCTCTCAAAATGTCCTGTAATTGTGGTGGGTCACCTGCTTTCTTGATCAAGGAGGCTGTGGAAACCCCATGAGATGGACTTGAACCAGTGTAAAGAGGAGGGTCAACACAGAGGAAACATTTCCTCCATGCCTCCAAGCGAAGCCAACCATGGTCGAGCAGGACCTTTGACTTATCTTCATATAGGTGGAACTGGTAAAACAAAGGAGCCAGGGGCTCCTCCCAAGCCCATGTGACCCTTGATCCTCAAACGGCCTTAAGAGTAAAAATAAATTGCTTTATCTGGGACAACTGTATGGCCTTAAATACCCAAAAGGATAGTATAACCAAAGATTAAAGGGGCCAATATAATTTTTTAAGAGTCCATATGTATAGCAAAAGGCTACATAACAAGCAACAATGCCAGGTAGGAGATACCTCATGTTAATTAGTAGAGGTGATAAATATTACCATTGAATTCTACCCAATGACTTTGTAGACATACACAGGTACCAAGGACCCAAGTACAACCAATTATGACTAGTAATAATCAGATACATACAGATTAGAGACGCATGCACCAACATCTCAGTGTTATTAGCAAAAACAATGAGTCTTTCTTTAAGAAACAGTTTTAAATGAAATGGAGATCTTTTTTAAAGGTTAAAAACTCATTCAATTTTATGTCTTACAGGGCTTGTACTGAGTTCAATATTGTATAACTATCTGTAATGATATGCTTCTTCTAAAAAAAATTTAAAATAGTATTTAAAAAATGTAGGAAACAGCATATCTTGAAATGGGAGATCTTCTTTAAAGGGTAAAAACTCATTCAATTTTATATCTTACAGGGTTTATACTGAGTTCAATATT
>NW_008331650.1:1541727-1552281 GCF_000622305.1 Nannospalax galili
ATTAATGCTCAACAAAGATTCTTTCAACTAAAACTTGTATTCTGCTTTTCTTTATAAATTCTGTGAGACTTTATTGATCATTGTATTCAGCTGGGATTGCTTCATAAAGGGATTTTTGTCTCACCCCATGTGTCCAGGAATTCCTTTAGTGCTTTTCTTTATAAATTCTGTGAGACTTTATTGATCATTGTATTCAGCTGGGATTGCTTCATAAAGGGATTTTTGTCTCACCCCATGTGTCCAGGAATTCCTTTAGTCCTTGCTAAGGTATTTCAATCAGCCTCTTCAAATTGAAAATATGTCTTTGCATTTCTTGTCTCCAGGTAGATTATTAGATAACTGTTTGCTATACCTTTCCATTCTGGTCTTGACTTTTAAATTGTTTCTCAAGGGTCACTTAGCCTTAACTATTTGATATCTCAGAAGATGCAGTAAGTTCTTCCTGAATGGATAACTTCATATCTACAAATGAAAAAAAAACGCAATGTACATGGCTCTTTAAAGTTCCTGATACTGCTGGTAAAACAATCTCATGAACTGAACTCTCGCCGTCTGTAGAAACACAGCTTTAGTTTGGTGCCAGATTAGGTGACAACTGATTATTATATGGTGTTAGCATCCTGGGACTTCATTGCGAACACTGCAGAGGAATATCTTTATAATTAAAAGCCGTGTAGCCATGCCAGGGATAAGTGAAAGGAGGAATTAAATCGTCTTCCCTCTAGGAAATAGAACACAGTTTGACTGATTGCTCTGGGGGAGGGAAAAGGGTTTTGACTGTGTGGGGGTGGGGGGAGAAAGAAGAAAAATCTAATAAATAATTTGCTGTCACTCAGCTTGGTGCTAGTTCCGAATCTCAAGGAATAAATCAGTTGCAATTTCATGAAGATACATCAAATGGTGTCTTAGCCTTTTTCAGATCTAGGGAACTGGATTTGAAGGTGAAGAATGGCCCAAACGCTGATCTAAGCAAACAGACTAAAAATAGAACATTACCTAAACTGTGAGCAACTCAGATTTACAAAGGCCAAAGATATCCACATGTAAAACCAAGCACTCTGGCCATTGAGAACAAAGGTTGTGACCTGGCTTCTTGCTTGTCTCCATTCCTGACCTCCTTCCTTTCTCTTCAAAGAGATGAAATCAATGTCCCTGGGCCAGCCACGGATGAGAACATCAGAAGCTTGTTGGCTGGGTGATAGCGAAGGAAGAGATGGAGAGGGACATGAGCTCATGGGCCTTTTCCATCCCCATAGCCTGGATTTCTGCCACTCCTTCCCACACAACCCAAACTCTCCAGCCACACTGGCTTGCTTGCCATTCCCTAAACACACCCCACACTTACCTCAGAACACCTTGCACACTGTTCCTCTGCTCTTACTCCACCACCCCCATGTCTGTTTTGTAGACTCCTATTCCTCTGCAGGAGGGCCCATCTACTCTCTGAAACCTACCTCACCTCATAAGGGAACTGGCTGTCCCAGTAGCTATCACACTACCCTGTCAATTCCCACTAAATGTGTCTTTTTAAGCCTTTCTTCCTCTTCTGCTCAGCTGTGGAAAGGGCTTCTTAGTCATGCTTGTCCATTCCTGTATACACAGTCCAAAAACAGTGAAGAAAAGTTCAAATTATGTGCAGTGTTTTACATACACAATGATATCGGTACAGACACAGAAACAGGGACAAGGAGAGATAGGTGGAGGTAGAGGTGGGGCTGGGGGTAGAGGCAGAGGTACAAACAGAGGCAGAGACAGATGGAAGTCGAGATAAATGGAGATGAAGTGGAGGTAGAAAGACTGATAGAGAGGTAGTTGAGACAGAGCTAGGAATTGTAATTTTCTTTCACAAACACAAGGGAAAATCTCTGAGAAACAGAATGGCACAGGACCTCTCTGCATGTGTTTACTCTGAGGACTGTAACTGGGATAAATGGGAAAAAGGAGGGTTAACTAAATCACGATTAAGCTGCATGGTACATGGGAACTGGAAAAAGAGACTAGTAATGTTCCAATGTACTTGGGGTTCTCTTAGTTGAACTGAATTTCATTGTCTTTAGTGCTGAGTTCTGTGTATAGACTATGTACTTGAATAAAGTATAAACAAAAAGTGTCTTAAATGGGGAAAAATATTTGTTTTTGAATGAAGTGGCTGAGCATCTTATTATATTGAGGTATATGGAAATGGACTCCCCATTACAGTCACGTTAAATATATATCCCTGGGGAAATACGGGCTTTAGAAACAATGAGAATTAAAGAAGATGAGAAGTAAATAAAGCAACCTAAAATTCCTCTTTTTGCATCTCAGTCCACCTGCTATAAATATCCATAAATGAAGAAACAAAAATCTGGTAGTTCCTCTTACATACAGGTTGAACACAGGGTGTAAAGGAGTAAAGTCACTAAGTACCTGGTATGCTTGGAAATGCCTTTAAGAAGAAAAAACTAAGACATACTCAACACTCAACACCAACGTACCAAAGAACACAACCCAGATGAGCTAATCTGTAAGACTGGAATAAAAATGAGCTAATACTGTTTAGGGGATTATATTCACAATATGGCAAGACATCAATAACAATTGAGAGGAGGGGGAGGGAGAAGCTGCTCTGCTGTTTGCAACAAGACAGCAGCAAGTTTTCAAGATGGATTAACTGTTTCAGTAACTGGTAGGACAAGGGAGTTAATCCCCAAGACTCCACGCAGCCATCCGTGATACAGGCTAGTCAGGTCATTCATCTTTGTTTCTTGGCTATAATTTCTAGAGGTTTTTTATTTTTTTCTCCTTTCCTTCTTTCTTTGTTTCCTGAGAACTTGGTGTGGGGAAGAAGAGTAAGGGGCAGAGAACTGGCTTGTCTTTTCTTCACTTGGTGGCTACGTCCACCACGGTTAAGAGACGCGGATAATGTGATTCAGGCTGGCAGTGGAAACGACACATTTTGCGTGTTGCCTAACACGCTGAAGAAAAAAATATTTCTAAAAATCATTAAGTTAGGCTCATCAGCTAAGCAATTGAAATGTGGGTTGTTAAATGTCAAGAGCTGACCCCTGAGGGGAGGTTGAGGTGGGATGATGCTGTGGAGGGCAAGCTTCAGGTCATGTTTTATAGAAAAAGTTTAATTGTCCTGGCTAAGATGTAGAAGTGACTCATTGAACTGAAGTGGTTTCTATCTCCCAACACAGATTTCAAATGGCGGAGGATGTTGTAGCTTTAGTATCTTTAAAAGAATTGGCCTAGCTTGCTTCAGCCTTTAACTACTTCCATCCAGATTCATTTGTTTTGGACACAAATGTTGAAATCAGGCCAATGATAGCAAAAAATAGTGTCTTTGTCGCCCCTTTTGAACCCACACAAACCATTTCACTACGTTTAAGCCAGGCTTTTTTGCCAAAGAAAATTACATGTTCTTCAGCCTTTTCCGAGCTTTTATTGAAGTACGTTAAACAGTTTATAGCTATAAAAAATTATAAAGTCATCATGACACCAAGTTTGTGGGATGGTATTTTCCAGTTGTGCTTTGATGAGTCTCAGAAACTTTCATCCTACTCAGAGATGAGTATTTTCTGCTTGACATCAAAAGTTATTCACAGAAACTGGTTAGCCCCTAAGACGTAGGTGCTGGGTTTACCTTTTTAAAGGAACCCCATTTGTATGCATTGTCTAATCACAGAGTTTGCTAGTCAGATTCCAAACCCTGAGACAGTCTTTGCACTGCTGATATTGTTAAACTTCAAGCTTAAGCACAAGGTGCCTCAATAAGTTCAGTCATCTGGAGAAATTTTAGGGTTAGAAGAATGTCGTGACTTTTTTGTGCAAATACGATACTGTTCTTCAATCCCTACCCCTAAGAGAGTAAAGAGACCATTCAAAATCCAAACTGAACCAAGCAGTCTCAATTAATTAAATATCACAGAAAACTCAAATGTCATTGAAGGGCACATGAAGGGAAAACAGGAGGTGATGAGGAGAACCAGGAAGTATCGTTTCCAAGGCAGTGGGTACAGGGATTCTGTGCTAAGAGATTGCTTATGGATGAGTTTAGAGTGACATCATGAAAGATGGGACTGAAAACATATACTAAAGAAAGATGGTAAAAGAGCTCAAATTGCAAGACTGTAAAGTTTTGATCTTAACCTTAGTGACAAAGTTAAGTGAAGAAATCATGATATATATATATATTTTTTAATATCATAAAAGCTTTAAGCAGACATTTTGATTGCTTAGATTCAAAGCAGAGAAATGGGGGTGGAAAGAGGTCAATTTCCTAGAAATCCTGGAAGCAGATTTAGTGATGAAATAAAACACAGAATAATGAAACTGAGAGAATAGAGTATCTTTCAGGTTTCCAAAGTGGGAAATGTAATGATGGACTCTACTTTGGTCAAGGTGAACTTGGGACACCTCTGGGTCATTCCTATGGAACCCTGTTGGGTGCAGCTGCTGTATAAACTCATAGATTCTAAAATGGTCAAGGCAAGAAGATGAGAATCAGTCATCCCTGTGAGTGTGATCATTATAGTCTGGGGAAGGTGTGATCTCAAAACCAAATTTAAGTAGGAAAAGATAAAGATAGGATCATTGCTTTAATCAGGCCAGGCAAAATGAAAAGGCAGTCCTCTCATTCCCCACTTCAGAGCCACCAGGATGGCGTCAAGGCAACTCAGAAGAAACCCACAGGAAAAGCGAGAGCAGATGAGAAGGGAAGAGCAAATGAGATACACCAAGAACATTTCCAAAGCTAGGAAACAGGAGCAAGTGGTACCTTGCAACAGAAGGAGTATGCTTGGCTAAACCGAAAGTGCAGCCGCATCGATGTGTGATGTCATTCAGGCTGGAAATATCTACAGGGAAAATATATAGGAAAAGCTTCAGAATCGGAGGAGGTAACTGGTGGCTTCAAAGAGAGAAATAGATTACATTCTGAAAAACAAGAATTAAAAGAGCATATCCCTTTCTTAATTCCACACAGCCAAGAGGCATGTGTCATGCACAAGGAGATGGGAGATTAAGGAGTTGATTCTCCAAGGTGGTGAACCCTAAGAAATTCTGGACTCAGGGTCTCCAGAAAATGCAGAGAGCAGGGAGCCATTCCCCCAAACAAGCAGTCACTGGGAAACCTACTAATGAATGGCAGTCTGTTTCCTCTCCCTTTGAGCTTCCTGGACACTGATGGTAGCACTCAGCCTACATGCTAAAGGAGTTAGAGGACTCCTCTGGGTTAAAGTACTGCCCAAGAGAATAGACCAAGTTAGCAGTGCTTGGAACTCCCTCAAGGAATGATCTATCCCCAACAACAATAACATTTGACTGTTTCATCATAGTGAAACTGCTCTTAACAACAAAAATAAAAATGCTAATTTGCCTTTTTACAGCATTGACATGTGATAGATAAACACATAAATCATCAGTATAGAGCTCAATGAATGACAAAGGAAAACTTAATGCAGTCATCACCCATGTTAAAATAAGTAAAGATTTAAAACACCCAGAAGCTCTGTTCATGTCCTTTCCAACTGTTATAGCCTCACTCTTTCCAGATGGACTCATCCTCTTCTCTATGAATTTATTTACCAGAGGTCCTAATGGCCTTTTAAATGTCCTACCTTTAAATACGAATGGTCAAAGATCTGATCTGTAAGGAAAAGATTTAACTTAAGGAACTCTGAGTGGGGCCAGTGAGATAACTCAGTGGATAATGGTGCTTTTGGCCGACCGTGATGACCCAAGTCTAATCACTGTAATCTACACGGTGGAAGGAAAAATGCAACTCCCACAAGTTGTCCTCTGATCACCACATGTTCTCCCTGACATGTACACGTGCACAGAGTAAATATTTTTAAAAACTTAACAAAACAATGAGAGTGCATATGCTTCTATATGTTACCTTATACGCACACATACACGTGTATACAGACACATAGATCTGTGTGACCATTACTAGTTGAACAGATACAATGAAGAGGAACATCAAGATAATTAAGAAGATAAACCTTGGAAAGTAATTGATGATGGAAGAAATCAATCGAATAGGTAAAAATCAACGTGTAACTCTCTAAGAAAGTATACGAAGCAGCAGGTGAAAAAGAGGAAATACATAACAGAAAGCAGAATACACATCCCTGAACCAACATACGACTACTGAAAAAGGAATGAAGCTTCGAAAGATCAATAACAACCAAGAAAATTTCAAGGGAAAAATCCTAAAGTGGAAGAACATAGAGTTCTAGATTAAAGAGCAGACCAGATGCTCACACAATGAAGGGCAAACCATTATTGTAAGGTATACCATTGTAAGATTTACCAATAGCATGCAGAGAGACTTTTCAAAGCATTCAGAGAATGAAGACAATAGCTCTCATAAAGGATTTGAGGGTTGGAACAGGTTTGAGCATCTCAAAGGCTACAAATCATGAGGAAACACATTCAATAACCCAGGGGGAATGTTCCCAACGTGCAACTCCATATTGTTACACTGAATCACACGGGATGTGGAATGAAGTCTACAGCACAGTGGATGTCAAAATTTGAATGTGGAACGTATCCCAGTGACTCACGTGTTTAAACACTTGGTCCCCAGTGTTGGTGTTTGGAGAAATTGTGGAATCTTTGGGATGTAATACCTGGTAGGTGAATGTGGGGCACTAGGGGTACGATAGAGGGTTACACCCTGGTCCTGCTTCTGGTCCCATGCTCTCTGCTTCCTGAACTACCAAGATGTGAACATCCATGCTCCAGCTCCCATTGCCACAGACTGAGTCTTTCTAGCCACCAAGCGTTCTTTGCCATGATAAACCGTACTTTCTAAACTGTGAACCAAAGTAAACTTCCCTTCCCTTGTTACCTCTGTTAGGTGTTTTGTCAAAGCTACTAGAAAAACAAGGCAATGGCTGAAAAATCTTTCTCTCATGTGTTCTGATTTCAGGAACTTGCTGAAGGATGATTCAATAATATAAATAATAGCCACTCCTTAAATAGTCCTATTTTTACATAAAAAAGCTTCATATATTTTCTGTGTTCACATCAGCCATCATGATGGAAGATACTAATTCAATTTTACAGATAAGAGAATTTGAAACTACAGCAATTCAAATATGTACACATAATCAGGCACCAATGTACCCAGTAATCGAGCCCCAGATCTTTGTCTCCAGAGTTTGTGATCTTCAACAAATTGAGGGAGAAATCACCAAGAGCTTGACATGAGAATCTGGGAACTACAATACAACACAACAGAGATGGTAAGAATTCCTACAGATGATTAAGAACGTAATAGCTTTGTATTAGTATAAAGTCACAGAGACCCAGAGAGCTAACCAGACATGTAGGAGACACCAGCTTCAGTAGGATTCCCAAAGAACAGCAGGAAGGAACCAAAGCTTTTATCTTGCTAATATATGAGGGTCCTCAAATCTGAGAGAGATAGCCACCTGATCTTCTTTTACATTGGCCAAGGCTAAATGTGTAAACAGAAGAGAACAATGGAAGCTGTGAAAGTTGGGGGGGGGGGTCCCTCAATTTGTAAATCTTATTTTTCAGTTATTATCAGGTAGCAATATCTTGCCTATATGTCAATTTTCCATCTGCCAATGCAGCTGCAGTCCACACCTCTCTAAATTTCAGGTTTATTTGCAATGAAACTTCTAAGCACATTGCTTTGAAAGCATTTGTAGGTTGATAACATGCAGTAAGTAATTCCCACGGAGATTTTTATGTATCCTTCAGTTGAATTTAGATTTCAAGTTTTATTTTAAGGTGTGTCTATTAAAGGTCAGGCTTGGCTCAGGGGTTCCTGAGGAGGGAGCCGAAACTATAAACTTGCTTTGACCTCTTCATTACCCATCAGCTCCAAGAACAACCATTGCAAACTAAGTGAAGGACTGAGGTTTCACAGACATGTCTTTAAGGGAAATAATTCAACTGAGTAGTTTGAGAATATTTAAAGACAATTTGAAGTTCTGGCAGGGTATTAAAGATTATTAGAACATACTTCTCTATGTTCTAGTAGTAAAATATATAATCAAATGTCTGACATAACTACAGGAAGGTGGAAGGGGAGGAAGAATGTGCATGAAAGGAAAAGGAGGTCTAATGCCTGTTTTTTCAGAGCACAGACCCAACAACAAAACGGCCATGGGCACACAAACTATTTGCAATATAGAAATAAATACCTCAAGACACATCTGGAAGTGCTGAAAGTGGTTTTCTAACAGAACTGATAAGCAGCCAGGATGTAGAGAGACACAGAAAATGACCATTTTCCATTATGAGGGCTTTAACATGATCCTTTCCTAATTTATGACTAAAAAGAACTGAAAAATAAAATGTTTTCTTAAAGCGCTAGTATCACAAATTTTTATAGAACAAACAAAAAGTAAAGAACACCGAAAACAGAGATCACTTGAAAAAGAATACTGATAGCACAGAGAACAGAAAACATAGACAAAATTAAAAATTGGACCAAGGAAAAATGAAACCCAAATTATGAAAGCCTGAGACATGAATAGGCAGTAAGAGAATCTGAAATGAAGAGCCAGGCACATGGGCATTCAAATCATTTTCAATTTTATAAGAAATGGATTTGGAAAGGCAGAGGAGAAGAAGTATCTAAATGGAATTATATAAGGTGAAAAAGATTTTTTAATGCTATAGAAGACCATGTTATTCCCATAAAAGTTCCCAGAAACATTAAAATCTACACAAAAAGGGAATTACTTACCAAGTGTATGAGTTACTTTTATCATCACTCTGACCAAAATTACGACAGAAACTGTTTAAGGGAGGAAGTATGTTGGCTCATATTTTCAGAAGGTTTAGTTTATCATGCTGGGGAAGGCATGGTGGAGGAACGCAGTTCATATTGGGGTGGGACAGAGAGAAGAGAAAACATTCAGCCAGCATTCAGTTTGCTCTCTCCTTTTTCTATGTTTCTGCTGTCTGGGTCTCCAACAGGCCTCAGTTAAGCCTCTCTGAAAACTCCCTCCATGACACACCTCTCTCCAATCTCCTAGGTGATTCCAAATCCAGCCAAATCAACAATAAAGAGGAACCATTGCCTCAAGGCAACAAAGTAATGGTTTCACAGCATTCAAGTCAAACCAGCAATTCATCCAGTCAGGCTTGCTGTGGTTAACATTGACGATCAGCTTAAGTGGACTGAGAACTGCCTAGGACATTAGTACAGCACAGCTCTATGAGGGTGTTTCCAGAGATGATTAATGGGAGAGGAAAGGGTTGTCCTGAATATGAGTGACTCCTATAGTCTGGGGCCCAAATGAAATAAAGGGAGAAAAAAGTCCTTAACACAGGCATTCTCTGTCTCTCTCTGTCTCTCACTCTCTCACTCTGTATCTCTCTCTGTCTCTCCCCACCCCCAGCTGCCATGATATGAGCTGCTGCCCTTCCATCCTTAAATATTTACAACCTGCTGGAGGCAGAGGGGTAGTCTCAAATGCTACTTCACAAGGAGGCAGCTAATGTTTGTCTCTAAGATCAGCTGGGATGTAGGAACACAGGGCTTTGGGATGTTGCACTGGGTGTGCCCACTGCCTGCTTGGCATTTATGTTCCTATTAGAAATGAATAACAGGAGGATGTGAAAGTCACTCTCCGCACAGTCTTCCTCAGAGTTAGGAAAGTGTTTCCTGAGCACCGCCTGCACAGGAGGCCTCTTCTCCACCCTAAAATGTTCCTGGTGATAAGAAAAACCAGCTTGGGTGAATTACAGCCAGGATCTCCATTTACATCCAGTGGGAAATGATAACATCATCACCCTTTTCACAGAGGCCTTGCCCTGCAGAGATAGCATCTGCTCTAGTGTGTGGTGAATGTTTGATGTAGTTAGTAGTGTCCATTTCTGTGTTGTAGACAGCCTAAGGGAGGAAGGATTCATTCTGGCTCTTGGTTTCAGAGGGTTCCATTCCTCATGATACTTCCATTGTTGTAGTTTTGCTTGTTAACTGTTTGCTGATGACTCCTCAATGCCTTCTTTTAGTTCCCAGTTTTCCATTGGTTTTAACAGAGTCTTCCTAGACACATAACAATTCATTCTCTTTCTCTGAAGGCGTGGTCCCCACACTTCTCTTGGTTCTGGTTCCTCATTCACTTTATCAAGAAACCCCCTTAGAGAAAATGTGGGGCCAACTTCCAGAACAATCACTTGATAAGGGAAACGAACTGAGAAGCTCCCAAATATTACAAAATCCAATGATGAAAATTATTGATGTTGATTTAAAAAAAAACACTAGGGCAGGGAGGTGGGTCTGTGGATACACTGCTTGTTGTGCAAGCCTGAGGTCTCGAGTTCAGATCCCCAGCATCCACAACAAACCTGTGTGGACATGGAAGCCACCTGTAACCCCAGCACTTGGGAGGCAGAGATAGGGGATCCCCAGACTAGCTGCAACTGAGGAATTACAGGTTTCGGTGAGTGGCCCTGCCTCAGTAAATACAGTGGAGAATGGTTGAGGAAATACCTGCCATCAATTTCAGGCCTCCACATGCACACATGTGCCCACACACATGCCCACACACATGACCAAGTGTAGATGCCCCCCCA
>NW_008331650.1:1552488-1566376 GCF_000622305.1 Nannospalax galili
AAAGTGGAAAAATCATTCTTAGCTCATAGACTGTACAAACACAGGTGATTGCCTTTGGCCACAGTTCAGTTAGTCAACTTCTATTTAAACAGACCTATATTTAAGAAATTGCAGAATGCCATCAAGGATCAAGAAAGGAAAGGAAACCACTTATCTAAAGCGGCTCCGATAATTATTAGCAAAGCCAGATATTCAAGCTTAAAGATGCGACTTCCCCACAAGTGAACAAAAGTGGGTCACTTTTCCTCTGGGGGAGAAAGTGGTCATCTCTTTTTCTAGAGCGCTTTCTCCTAAAGACATTTCCCCTAGACCTTGGAAGATGAAAAAAAAGTCAAATGGAGAGCTTAAAAATGTTTACAGTCCTGCTGGGCGTGGTGGCGCATGCCTTTGGTCCCAGCACTTGGGAGGCAGAGGCAAGCAGATCTTTGTGAGTTCAAGTCCAGCCTGATCTACATAGTGAGTTCAGGTCAGCTGGGACTACAGAGAGAACCTGTCTCAAAAAGACAACAGCCAAAAAATGTTTACAGTCCTTCGTTCACCAGGTATGCCACATTTGCATATTTTAATTACTGCAGTGATGAAAAGAAAGTCAGAATATTTGAACTGTAACCACCAACTTTCTGATCGACAAATAGTCTCACCAACCAACTAAACCAGAGAGACAGACTTGAAAAATTTTTAAATGATTGATTTGTTTGTAAACTCACTTAATTTTTATTTATTTATGTGTGTGTGCATGTACACACATGCAGAGCACATACAGATTTCACATGTGTGGAGGCCAGAGGTCATTCTCAGGTGTCAAACTTCCAGAGTTGTCCCCTTTTTGAAGACAGGGTCTCTCCTTGGGACTTAGAGCTTGATGGTGGGGCTTTGCAGGGACCAAGTGTGTGAGCACCCATATTAAACCCATTGCAAAGAAATGGACAAGGCAGATAAGGAGAGACAACTTTCCTCAACACAAAGTCAATTTATTTTGCCAAGAACTGGAATGAATTTTCTTTTCTGGAATTGATAGTGGAATATTTCTTATCCAGTGCTAAAAAAAAAAAAGAAAAAAATAGAGGCTCCTTGGCTTTTTATGTAAAACCTGGATTATTTTGTGGGGACTAATTAGCATGAAAAACTATCCACATTGAAGCATATTTTATTATACTTTGTCTTGGACCAAAAAAGCAGTTTTTAGTATAATTTTGAAAATTTCTATCAGTTTTTATAGTCTTCATCTTTTGAGGGTTATGTAAACGGAGAAGCAGTTAAATGGCCCTACAGCCCAATCAAAGCATTACAAACTGGCCGGACGTCGTAGTGCACATCTTAATCCCAGCATTCCGGAGGCAGAGGCAGGTGAATCTCTGAGTTCAAGGCTAGCCTAGTGATTTCCAGGCCAGCAGGGGCTACAGGGAGACTTTTTATATATCAAATTGGAAAAGAAAGGCTCAAAATTCTAAGTACAGATTCTGTTACACACGTTGACTATTCCACCATTGTAAAGTGCACAGATTATGAATAGAGCCATCATAAGGTAGGACTGTCTGTCATCATTGACCTCTGAGGACTCAACAGGTATTCCTGTGGAGTTGCAGTCCCATTTCAAAGGACTCTGGAAGGACGAGATGAGACCAAGTTCTCAGTAACCATATCTAAATTACCGACAGCCCTCACAAGAAACTCAAACAACCTCTTCTTTCCTTGGGAGAGAGATGGGTTTCATTAGGTACATTAGCTTGCAAATCTGCTGGTGTCTGCAGTCAATAAACTTGACTACAGTCAGTTCCACCATTCAAGGGGAGAGGAATCTCCAGTTTTGGTAGCCCAGTGAAGGGTCTTGAGGAGCTTGAACCATAAAGACCCCTCCTGCTGTGACAGGAAGAATCAGAACCCCCAAAGATGCCCACATCCTCATCCTCAAAATCTGTGAATATGTCACATGGCATGAGAGAGGGAAATCAAGGCAGCAGGTGAACTATGGATGTTAATCCTCTGACCTTAAGGGAGGATGATTACCCTGGGTTGTATGAATGTTCTTGATGACATCACCGGGCCATTCAAGGTAGAGAGAGCTTCAGAGTCAGAATGAGAAAAGATGTAATGACGTGGGCTGGCTTCCATGTCAGAAGAGTGGACGACTGCCAGACTGTGGAAAGAGCAAAGAAACCAAGTCTATTCTAGAGCCTCCAGAAAGATCAGAGATTTGCAGTATCTTGACTTTGGCCCTGTGAGAACTATTTCAAACTTTGGAATGAGAGAATTGTAAGATAATGGATTTATATTTCATGTTTTTAAGGGGGCTGGAGAAATGGCTCAGCAGTTATGAGCCTGTGGTACTCCTGAAGAGGACCCGAGTTCGGTTCCCAGCACTCACATCATGAGGAGTCACAAAAAACTGCCTGCAGCTTCAGCTCTGGGGGACTATGACACCCTCTTCTGGACTCCATATGTTCCCACACTCACATGCACATGCCACACACAGACACATTACATATACAGATAATTAAAAGGTAATAAAAAGAAACCTTAAAAAGTTGTGTTTTAAGGTCCTACCGTGTGATAAATTCTTATACAATCAATAGGAAATGATCGAAGAAAAGGATGGTTGCTGGTTAGTGAGAAGGCTGGTGGATCACAGGGTGTTTGTGTGGAAGGTGTGGGGGTCAGGTTCTCACAGAAAGCGATGGAGTCTGCAAGATACTGTGCTAGCTTTTTAAAATCTTACATTCTGACATCTTCCATTAATAAAGAATATTTAAGGATTTTTTCACAATTTAGAAAAAAAGGACAAAGCTGTTTAAGGAACTGACAGTATAAATATGGAAATAATGAATAAAGCTATTTAATAATTACACACAGCATTCAAGATTGTCAATAACAGTGTGACTCTTGACTGTTCTTCTGATAAGCCACACCCCCTTTGTGGGAGGAGTCAAGCCCATTAAGGGGCAGGACTAAGGACAGCTGTGAATGTGAATGCACACTGGGAAGGAGAATTAGCCTACTGGCCAAGAGATGGAGAGGTAGCGCGGTGGCCATATTGGAAGGCTGGGAAGGAAGGGTGTGGCCACTGGGGAAGCTGCAGACAGTGGGGCACAGGGTTTGAATGGCTTGTGGATTATGAAAAGCCATCTCTTTGTAAGTCACTCTCTCCCAAATGTCATAAAAACCATACAAAGCCCAAATAGAAATGCCTTACGTCAGTCTGTGAGCCCTGGAGCCTCAGTGAGCCGCCCCCCCCCTTCCCCTAGAAGGGAGGAAAAAGGAAAAAAATGGTGAGAAAAAAAAATAGAATAGTTTCTAGAGTTGGTGAGTGAAAACAACCCAAGAATTGTTCCCAAACTGGAAGTGTCTGTATGACAAGAAGCTTAGGTGACGTTATAAACATACGCAGTGATGTTTTAGTGTCCTGTGAAAAGGTTAAACCTAACAGAAGCAGCAAAACACAACCCTCCTGGAAATAAATGAGCTTCTAGAAGCTTGAACAATAGGTGCCTGTGGGGGAGGCTGTAGCATGATAATTAGGTAAAGAGGGAAGAGCTTTAGGGAACTGAGAGCTGGACGAAGAATGAACAAAAGAGAAACATCCAGAAAGAAGGCAAGGTCAAGGGCATAGTGATGAGCAAGTGCTTTTTATGACACATACAGTGTTGGGAAGAACAGGGAACACGGCTAGAAAGCTCGGCTGCATCTGGTTGTAATGAGATCTGTTGGAAACTTGCTCACTACACGCTGACAGTTTATATTGTGAAGACAACTTGGCAAGCAGAGACACCACACAAATTTGTCTTTCGGATTTGAGTGTCATAGAAGACAGGGGAGGCAGATAGTCTAATCAGAAACTTTCAACATTGTCATAAGAATAGAGAAGAATCTAAATTTCATGATAGCTCTAAGCATGGAAGTTAAAGGAGAAACAATCTCAGGAAGAAATTATTGCTTTCTTGACTCAGATTTATTTAATAAATTCAAGGATTAAATAGAAATGTTTATTTACATTTCCGAAAGACTTTCTTTTGTAGGGCTTGGTTTATTTCACATTTTCCCAGAGTCCCCCTTTTGATATTTCTCTGACAAAAAGAAAAGAAAAAAAATAATAATAAAAGTCAAGCTTTAATGATCTTACATAAATAAGAATGAGTTTATTGTTGAAGAATAAGAATCAGTTGTACTTATCTTTATTATACTTTTCTGAAAGGCACTGTATGTTCTCTTGCTTTCTGTTTATCTCCAGAAACACTGCTCTGTGTGGGGTGTGTGTGTGTGTGTGTGTGTGTGTGTGTGTGAGAGAGAGAGAGAGAGAGAGAGAGAGAGAGAGAGAGAAAGAGAAAGAGAGAGACAGAGAGACAGACAGAGACAGATAAAAAGAGAAAGAACAATAGAGAGACAGAAGTGGTTAAGACGGCGAGATGAGGAGGCGGTTAGTGGCTGGGCATTGCTCATACAACCTACATGTACTATAGGGAAGAAGGACATGCTGTTGCTCAGGTTCAAATGTGAAATGCTCCCCACGGTGTGACATGTTTGAACACTTGTTTCCCAGCTGGTGGAGCTGTTTTGAGTGTCTGTAAAATCTTTAGATGGTGGAGCCTTGCTGGAGGAAATGGATCTCGGGGGAGGTGGGGCGTGGACTTGAGGGTTATTGCCCAGCGGTGCTTCTGACCTGAGCACTCTGATTCCTGCTCTGTGTAGATTTGAGAAGCCCCAGATGTGTACTTCACCACTGCGAACTCTGTCACACTGTCCCTGTCAATCGTGTGCCACCCTTCTGTAAGGGGCTTCCCTCAGGTACATTGTCATAGTCACAGTGATGGGAAAAGTCATTACTACAACCATATAAGATGATATACCCCAAAAGGAGAAATACTTTAAAAGTTGTGTCTGCCAGTTTCGTAAATGGTGATTTAAATGTAGCACTCATGAAATTTCTGAACAAACTTAGAAGTCGGATTCTCTAACAGCATTATCAGATGTGCTCCCTGCTCTGAACTCTCCTTTCTGCCCTTTCTGTAAATCTTTCTTAGATTAACAGGTCTCCCCACTTGTACAGGCGTCTCTCCTATGAGTATGCACATACTTCATTTGCTATGAATGCTTTCCTGTCTGTCTTCTGCATATATTATATGTGTGCATGCATATATGTGTGTGTACATGTATGTGGAAGCCACAGGGTGCTTTTCTCAATCCCACTCCACTTTATCACTAAATCTGTCAACCTCACATGTGTGTACATTATGGTCTCTGGTCGCCCCCTTTCATTCTCTCCTATTTCCCTCCCACCCTATCCCCTCTTACAAACGTCATTCCACTATTCACTAGTTTAGATTTTATTTAATGCCCCACAGGGTTTAACTAGGGTCATCTGTGTGACCCTGAGTTTGAAACTAACCATCAGAGTCTGGTGGACCTCACCAGGTACACACAGCTAGATACAATGTCTCCCCTTCTCCCAGAATCTGTTGGTTGACATAGATCAGCAGTATATCATAGAGTTTGTGAGCCCCTTCCTGTTCCATAGCTGATTGGTAGAAGGGTCCAATTTCTGTGGACCCAGTGCCAGGATATACAGCTACTGTGAGTTTGTGGTTGTCATGGCTGTGCTGTGCCACACAGAACAAATATTCCATTTCATCAGATCATGTGAGATGCACAAACTATTATAATAATTTACCATTACTGGTATTGCTTGGTCACGTGGCCGAGCTATTATCTGTCAGGTTTCTCTAAGTAAGCTTATTATTTGTCCTTTTCCTCATACTACACATTTGGAGAAAGTCCATGTCTAAGGAGAGGACTCCACATCCTTGGGTCAGAATACCTAGATGGATCCTTTGGTGTCCTTTGATTTGGGAGAACTGTCTACTCTGGCCTCGTTTTAAATTAATTCAGTCATTGATTTATAACAGCATGGCATCTTGGACATTTTTTCTTGAGTTAATTTCTGTGCATTTTAATCAAGCTGACTGTTCTGCCTTAGGGCCACTCCATTCAGGTTGGAGAAACACTTTCTTTGGTAGAAAATCACAGCTTACGTGTAACTAGAAGACTAAAGCAAGTCAGAAAATAGCACATTATCCTAATGTCTGTGGCATGGGCTGGAGAAGTCCAGGTGTTGCTAATTACCCGAACGCCTTTCATCAGATGGTTGTTTCATTCCTCAGACTACAAGGCCTCAAATATAAAATGAAACCCAACTGCTTCGTTTTCCAGTTCTGTCATTCCTCCTGACCTAGTGACTCAGTGTCTGAAAAAGCTTGCTCTATTGTTTTGCTTTAAGATTTAAAAAAATTCTTATGTGCATGTGTGTTTTGCCCGCATATATGTAACTGTACCATGTGCATGCAATGTCTGTGGAGGCCAGAAGAGGACGTCTGAGCCCCTGGACCTGGAGTTAAGAACCGGCGTTAGCTGACATGGGGTACAAGAAACAGAACCCAGGTCCTCTGAAAGAACAGAAAGTTCTCTGAACTGCTGAGCCACTTCTCCACCCTACTTTGCTGTATTCTTTATCGATTTCTGGGCCTTGCTTTCCCCAAGGCATTGGGTTTCCCCATTCCATTAAAACACTAATTTCTTAGGAATGTGACTTATATCAGCATCAATAAGGAAAGAGCTATATGCAAGGTCAGCCATCTTTAGCTTTTTGAAGGCATGTGCCTTAGAGGCTTTTATCCTTACACTAAGAGACTCTTGAGGGGTTGGAGAGATAACTCAGAAGTTAAGAGCACTCACTGACTGCTCTTATAGAAGACCTGGGTTCTGTTCCCAGCACCCACATAGTGGCTCCTAATTGTCTGTAACTCCAGTCCCAGTGGACCTGATGCCCTCTTCTGGCCTCCATATAGCACAGGCCCACAAGTGGTCACATACAAACATGTAAGCAAACATTCATACGCATTTTAAAAAGAAAAAAAGATACTCTTGTGAATACAGGATATTTGAAGAGGGTCACAATGTGTCGCAGTCTGCCAGGCTGGGAAGAATAAGCTCATAGCAGTGAAATTAGACCTCTTGTAAACATCCAATGAAACTGAATTTGTTCAGTACCTGTGGAAGGTCTGGACCAGCTGAGTCCTACAAGCCCTTGTTGTACTGGAAGCTTCACCAAGGGCTACCCAGGCTGTGATGAGTTACTGAAAGGCAGGAAGTACCTTTGCTGTTTTCTCTTGACCTTCCTGAAAAGCTCATGTCTACCACCTGACTACCTTCTCTGTTCACTGCACATCCCCATCTCTAAATTCAGCTCCTGGCTACTGTCTAGACACTGTTTCTTCCATGATGGCTACTTCAAAGAACATCATACCCCAGCTTGGCCTGGCCATTAGGATCTGCCAGTAAGAACCTTCCCTTTGATCCCAGAACCAATCAACCTGCCTGTCCAAGTTCTGAAGGTGTGATAAATGGTCATGTTTCCCCTTAACTCATTTTGTGTGTGTATGTATTTATGCCTTTATGTGTGCAGGCACACATATGCCATAGCATGTATAGAGGTCAGAGGACAGCCTTGGGTGTTGGTGTCGGTCTTCACATGCCTCCTTGTTTGAGGCAAGGTCTCTCTTGTTTGCCACTGCAGTGCGTGACCAGGCATTCTGACCCAGGAACTTGCAGGGATTCTGTCTCTACCCGTCGTCTCCTAGGAGCACTGGGGTTACAGCCAGCACTGCTGGGCTCAGCTTTTGCCCAGGTTCTGAGGGTTCAAATTCAGGCTTGCATGGCAAACACTTCACCAAGTGAGGCATTTCCCCAGATCACTGCCCCTTCTTTTAATCCAATGTCTCTTGCACAGATGTCAGCCTAGCCCATCTTTTACTCATGCTCATGGTGCCTGCAAAGCAAGGATTTCCAGGAAGCTCTCCAATAGGATGTCATCAGCACTAATTTAAATCTCTCCTTAGTTGACAGAACTTCAGATTTTCTTCCTTCTTTACTTTATTCTGTGAACCTACCTCTAGCCACTGTACACACACACACCCACGCCCCCACACACACACGCACACACATGCACCCAAACAGACACACACATAAGCATAAACATAGAAATACACAGTGATATACAGACACACAAACATATACACAGGTACATATAGACACAAAGACACATACACACACACAAAGACACACAGTTGCAACAAACACACAGACACAAACACACACATACATATACACAGACTCACACACATACACAGACACATGCACACACACACGCACCCAGACACAAACACACGCATACATATACACAGACACATACACACACATACACAGACACATGCACACACACACACTAACACATACATACATACATACATATACACAGACACATGCACACACACACACAGACATACACAGACACACACACAGACATACACAGACACATGCACACACACACACTAACACATACATACATACATATACACAGACACATGCACACACACACAGACATACACAGACACACACACAGACATACACAGACACATACATAGACACATGCAGACACACAGATACACAGACACACACACACAGACACACATACAAAGACACACACAGACACAAAGACACACACAGACATACATAGATACATGTGCGTGCTCACACACACACTCGCACACATTTTCACTCTTGACTCCCTCTTTTCTAATCTACATTAATAGCACTGGGAAGCGTGGAATGAACTAGAAGGAAGGACGGTTGCCTGTCCTACCCTTCACACCACATTCATTCTCATTTCACCGGAGTCCACTAACCCAGGGATGCCCTTCTTTCTTGGGTCTGTTTCTCCCACTTCAGCATTTGTGACATGAAGATCAGTTTGCCCTTATCTTTTGGGCACTGCCTTACTTACCACACAATGAGTGTAGTCTTTTATCTTCCTGCCATAGTCTCGAATCTGAAGGCAGAGAGGTGGGAGGAACCCAAGTCTCCTAAGACACTTTCAGACACTGCAAGTCGCTTCCCTAAAGAAGACAGTAATGAACTGTCCCCCAAATTCTTATCTTTTTAACCATACATTAGTGCATATCTCAACCCTCACCAGAGAAATTTATTCTTGCAGTAGCTGGTGATCAGTAGAGACCCACATCTGATCAATGTGCAGAGAACAAGAGTACCCAGCTCTAAATGGCACCTATATCACATCCCTCACCCCCAGGGCTCAGAGCCATTTATGGAAGAGGGTGGGAAAACTTAAAAGCCAGAGGGAGTAGATGTCTATAGTGAAACAGTATGTGTTCAGAATACATGAATTCATAGTGGCTGGGACTGCACACACAAACCCTGCACATGATCAAGCTAGCCAAGTCCCGCATGGCTGGGTAGGGGCTCAGGGATTTCTACAACTATCTGAGGAGCTACTGGCAGTTGATAACTGCTGGGGGAAAGAGAATCAGAGGCTGTTCATGATCTAGTCGAGAGTCTCACACCCACATACACACAGGCAGTACTAAGTGAACTTGGGGCGGGGTGGAGGAGAGGGGGAGAGAGACAGAGAGAGAACATGAAGGCGGGAGAGAAAAGGAGGATAGGAAGGAATTGGAGTGGAGGGAATGGAAGGTGGATTTGATCCAAACACATAATATACATGTATGAATGTTAAATAAAATATTAATAATAAGTGCTTGGCATTGAAATATGATCCTTCCTCAAAGGGTCCTGGCCTTCCCTTCATTTAAGAGGTTCTGGGTCTATAAATTGGCTCAAGGCTGGAAACTGGCTGACAGACCATGATTCTCTGTTGCTGTGATCCAATATAGCCTTTTTTTATTTGTGAACAAAGGAAGTGAATGGAAGCTAAGAGCTAGGTACAGCAAGCCTTTCTACAACACCTACGCAGTGTGACTGGCAGTATCTGCCACGGACTTTACAAAGATGAGTAAGGCATGAAACCCACATTCAAGAGCACAAGGTCTCCTGGGAAAGATGGGAACATTACACTAAAACACAATGAATCATGGTAAGTGTGGCTTGAAGCATGTACGCGATTCTACAGATATGCAAGGGCTGAAGCAAAAAGGAGTTCTTTGTGTAGCTGCCAGGCCTCTGTGTGTGTGTGTGTGTGTGTGTGTGTGTGTGTGTGTGTGTTCTTAGGAACAAGAGACCACAAAATATGATGGAAAAAGTTGGGGTTTTGGTTTAACTCTCAGCTCTGCCATAATCTGAGTAACTGTGGGAAAGTTGTTTGAATTCCTCAAGCCTCCAGTTTCTTAGATGTGAAATAAGGGTAACAGAAACCCATATATATCTTACATGGTCATTACAAAGATTAAATCAGAAGATAAAAACAAAACATCAGAAACAATTTCTGAGACAGAACTGGAGGTTCATAAATAAAGGAACTTTGAGAACCGTTGCTCAGAATGAATTTGTTCATAGAAATCTTAATAATATTTGTGGTTGTCTACAAAGTACAATTGTAGGAAACGCGTGTTTAGTAATTATGATTTAAAAAGTGCTATTGAGTGGTTCGTGTGCATTTACAGCTATTTTTAGCACTCCATGGATTTTACTGTTTGACTAATTTCTCGGCAAATAATTTCAAAGAAATTTTTGTAAAACTAAATGTCTCAGACTTATGATATTTTAAGGCAGCCTTAAAATATCATATCCTTAGGCAGTATAGCTCAATGGTAGAGCACTTGCCTAGCCTGAACCCTGAGTTTAGACCCCAGCACTTTAAAACAACACATGATGCTTATAGGTGTTGTATTGAATGTTTCAAGTTTAGATTATGAAACAGAATATCCACATACCTTTCCCCTGTACACTAGCAAATAACCCACTTACAAATGGGATTGGTTATGATGGCATTCCTCAGAATTTAAAGGAATAAATAGACAACTAGTTATACCCTACTGATTATAGGATATTTGTATTCTAGATGATTGTATTTCAGTATAATATGTCAATTTTGCAAACTTTGACAATATAGAAAAATGTTAGAGGTTGACACACATGGTAAGGATGTCAGAAACCTGAGATCCAGTTTTCTTACTTTCATTCATAGGGACTGATAGATATCGATATTACCCAAGCTTAAAGCACGTAGTTTAAACATAGAGAACTCCATTAGCCAATGTTTTTTCAACTTACTTTTGAAACACTGGAGTTATCTTTCAGAAAGTTATTAAGTTAGTCAGTTTTCAAGACAGAGTCTTGATATATACACCAGGCTGGTCTAGAATTTGTAGTATTCTGCCTCATCTCCTGGGATTCAGGGATTTGAAATTGCATCAAGCTATCTTTCAGACTCTCTTAACGCACTCATGATGTGAAGAAATGATTCTGTTTAACCATGTGGTTCTTTTTTCTTTTCACACTTCCTTTTTCATTAGGTTTAAGAAACAGCACATTTAATGTTTGAATAAAAATAGCTTATATGTATATCTTGTGGAATTAGCCATCATCTGTCATGTATCTATCTACCTATCTACTATCTATCTGCCTATATTTTATCATCTATCTACCATGCATCTATCTACCTATCATCTGTCTCTCCATCTACCTACCCATCATATATCTGTCTAGCCATATATCTTTGTTTATATACATCTGTCTAGGATGCCATCTTCCAGATGCAAATAGTGATTATTTTGTAAGGGAAAATTTAAGCAATTATATTTTCCCTCTGTACATTATGTTTCTTTATGTGTTATATATTTGTATGATGGCCGTGAACCATTTTTACAAAATTAGGATTATTTTGAAAGATTCTGTTAAGGTTATCAATAAAAAAAACTTGGTATTCCAATCAATAGAGCAAGAAATAACTGCTGTGGATGCAATGGTTTCCTCATAACTCACGGGCCGAAGTCTAACTTATAATGTATGTGTATTTGGAGACAGGACCTTTAAGGCGGTGACAAACTTAAGAGAGGACATGAGTGGAGCCCTGTTCCAACAGGACCAACAGGCTTAGGAGGGGAAATGACACCAAGGTCATGCTCATAAACAGACTGGGTGAACAGCCAGCAGAAGGACCTAGCTGCAGCCCAAAAGGAGAAGTCTCACCCAAACCAACCCTGCTGACCCCTTGACTTTGATCTTCAGCCCGTAGAACTGTGAGAAAATAAAACTCTGTCATAGAATACTCCCAGTCTGGGTGGTATTTTACTGTGCAAACAAGCTTCCATTGACTAACACACTGAACAAGTTCATTATTTTCCATTGAACAGAATAGTTCACACACACACATGCACACACACACACACACACACAGCTAGGAATTGAAAAAAAGTGTTCTTCACAGATTAATAAATGAAAAAAAGAAAATTTCAAGGAAAATGCATATAATGTGATTTGTTTTATCCTCAAAAAATGTCAAAAACTACAAGTGACGCACACACATCTTTTTATATGTTTACATGAAAGGATACACACATATCAAGCAATGCTGATTTCCTCAGAGTCTGGTTCACTGGAGAAAAGAGTCAGCATTTTTGTTTTAGTTTTTATCAATTTATGCACTGTTTGAAATATTACAAGAAGGATAATTTTATATGTGTATGAGTGTATTGCCTGTATGCATGTGAGTGCACCCATGTCATGCAATGCCGGAGGAAGTCGGAAGAGGGCTTCATTGAATCCCCTAGAACTGGAGTTATGGACAGTTGTTAGCTGCCATGTGGGTGCTAGGAATTGAACCCCTCTGCAAGAGCAGTCAGTGCTCTTAACTGCTGAGCCATCCTTCCAGCCCCAAGAAGGTAAATTTTTAGGATAATTTTTTTGCAATTAGAGACAAAGTAAAATTATTGAAACCTTATATATAGATTTTAAAAAGGTTTTAAATATTCCTACATAATGTTTCTGTAGTTTGTGTATACTTATTTCCATTACTTTTTGAAGTTTAAATTTTATTTATATATTTGCTTAGTTTGGAGCCAGAGTCTCACTAAATTGTTTAGATTGATCTTGAATTCATTCTGTAGTCCGGTATCACTTTGAAATGCCATCTTCCTGCCTCAGCTTCCTAAGTTGCTGGCATCACAGGCCCGTGTTGCTAGGCCAGAACATGATTTCCATCTGTTGACATGTATCTATCACTTTGCCAGGACTTTAAAAATATTTCTGTGGAGGGCAATGAGATGAATCAGTGGGTGAAGAACTCTGCCAAGTTTGATCCACTGGATCCACATGATGGGAGGAGAGAACAGACTTCCAAAACAATAAGAAATATTCCTTTGCTCATGGATGAAAATAATATGATGTTCCCTCCACTCCTGGCAATAATTCTCAACTTAGCCAAACATTTCTTGGTTCCCAGTGATTTTTTTTTCTGTTAGATAAAATAGGACCTAGGCATTGACACATGTACATATGTCATATGTATATATATATATATATATATATATGACTCAAACTGCATGTAAGAACACATAGTAGAGAGAAATCCTATAGATGAGAGAATGTAGATGAGCCTACAGGCTTATCAACAGATCAGTACTGAGTGCTATGTTGAGGTTCTTGACCTCATGATCCAAAAGATGGAGATGCCTTTCATTCCTCAGATTTGGGAGACCCAGTGCCTGGAGGATGCAGCTGGTACATATGCAACCCTTTAAAATCATGCATATATTTTTTCTCCATGTTCCCTACCATCTCCACAGTTCGGTTACTAATTTTATTGATCTCAGGCACTCAAATGTGATAAATCATCATAATGTTCAACAAGTTTGACAACTTCCTTCCATCAGAATTTATAAAGAGATGAGTTGCTTTAAACATTAACTTGCTGAGTAAATATTGAATGAACTCCAATGGTAAAACAAAACATGTTTACAAAGCAAAGGAAAACAATCAAAACATAATGCAATAATCACAGGTTCTGACTGATGGTGGTGAGGCTGGAGTGAACAGGACTCTATACAATAATAACGAAAGTCAGTTCAACCAGCATGGACTGCTTATT
>NW_008331650.1:1566848-1582500 GCF_000622305.1 Nannospalax galili
TGTGTGTGTGTGTGTGTATGCTAACTCAAAATTGGGAATGGAATAACCACTAAGAACTAAGATATCCAAAGGATTGCCTTTTAAGGGAATTGTCTGTTTTACATTATTTTCTATCTACAACCTAATTGTGAGCAGCAATTGTATTAAGCTCTCATAAAATAATTTAAAGTGAGAAAGGGGAGGGTGAACTATTACTGACATGTTCTTTTCTTCATTGCAATTCCCAGTCTTGGGACCTGGAGACTTACCTAAACCCAGGTTGATGAAATATGTTAGGAAATTCTCAGGACTGACTGCTAGCCTGTGGAAAGCGAGATGGAATTTATCAAGTCAAACAGGAGCAGAGGGTCACAGGGCCAAGAATGAAAAACAAATGCAGATCTGCAAACTGTTATTTTAAAGCCAAAGAAAAGCAGGTTGCACAAGCCACTTCCATTTTTAAATGCCACCCCTCGGTGGTGTGGAGGAAAACTTTTGCCCACTTGTCTTTTTTGCTAAAGATGCTGTTTTTCCATGGCGGCAGAGTAATATTCAAGAAAGAGGTTTTACAGATGCAATTACAGTGAGGCACTGGGGTTCAGGTCTGCACGTGGGTAAACACGTGCCTTCTCACCCAGAGAAAAGTTTGGCTTGGCAGCCTTTGCTATAGAGCATGACTCTGATCCTAGAGAAAGCCAAAACTACAGAAACCCAAGTCATCTCCAAAAATAACACCACAATTAGGTCGAAGCTCCTCAGGCTTGTCTTGCTGAGATGATGATGATGCTCCTGTGCTCAGGACCACAGAGCTACTGAATCCTCAGCACTCCCTTTTGAACTGACTCCATTGAGACCTGAGCCTTTAGAAGAGGCTACCGTCAGGACTTCAGCTTCCAGTGTCAAGTGTTCAGTTGAAGATACATACTTTAAGACGTTTCCAGAAAAAATAAAAATATAGGAAAGTATCTTTTAAACTTCACTCTAAAATTTCTATAGAACAAAGAACTGGTAAGGCAAACTTTGTCAAAATATATAGACTATTGTGCTTTTAAAGAATTACCTTTAAGGGGATGGAGAGTTGGCTTAGTCTGTTAAATGCTTGCCTTAAAAGCATGAGGACCTGAGTTCAGATGTCCAGCACAAACGTAGAATGCTGAGCACAGCATGGGAGTTTGCAATCCCAGGTCTGGGGAGGTAGGGATAGGTTGGTCTCTGGAGCAAACTGGCCAACCAGTTTAGCCAAGTTGATGAGGGCCAGATTCAGTGAGAGATCTTGTCCCAAAAAGCAAATGGAGATTAATAAGAAAAAGACTGTATGATGACCTCTTCTAGATCATGCACATACATGCACACATATGTATATATACCCACATGAACATGTACATATACCACACATGGTATATATACACACAGGCATAAATACATGACACCCTTCCCCCAGAACATTACTCACACACATACAAACAGGCATATACACATAGAAAAGAATACCTTTAAGAAGACAGAAATACTGCACAGAATGAGAAAAAATATTACTAATGCGTACATCTGAGTTATACTTATGAGTATAAAATATGAATTATTATAAATTCAATTACTAAAAAAGAAGCCAAGTTTTTAAAATATTAAGAAAAACAGTGAGTGAAGTCTGCATGAAAGGAACAATAGCTGGTGTGGTGGTGCATGGAGGCAGAGACAGGCAGATCTCTGTGAGTTCAAGGCCAGCCTGGTCTACATAGTGAGTTCCAGGACAGCTGGGGCTACAGGGAGACACTCTCTCAAAAAGACCAAAAAAAAAAAAAAAAAAAAGGTACAATGAAAACATGAAAAAAAATGCCCAGATTCATCAGGGAATTGTAAATTAAAACAATAAAATACCATTGGGGTTAGAATGTAGTTTAGTGGTAAAGTCCTTGCTAGCATGTGGAAAACCCTGTACTTGATTATCAGCACTGTAGGGGGAAAAACAAAACACTGTCACTTGACACCTACTAAGACAGTAAATAGATGCAAACACCAAATATTAGGTAGCCTAGGAAACACAACTGTCAATCATAGCTGCTGCTGAGGCTACAGACCACGCTAGAAAACTGTTGGCATCTTCCTTTAAAGTTGAGCATTATAAGTACACTGAACTAGGATTCCACACACAGAAACTCAAATATATATCCACAGGAAGGCATGAAGACTTGCATGCAAATATTTACAAAGGTTCTGACCTAGTCATCATCAGGAAACTAGGTAAGAAACCACAGGATGGTGTATTACGTAGCAATACAAAGAAATAAAGTGGTAATACAGGAGTACATCTCAGTATCATTATATAGAGTCAAAATAGACATAAAAGCATGTAGTCTATGATTACATGAAGTTTAAGAACAGGCATAATTGTTTATGTTTGGAGTCAGGGTAGTGGTTATCTATTAAGGGATTACAAAGGCACAGGGAACTATCTGGAATAATGAACCATCCTGCTCCTTGGTTTGGATATAGCAAGCTGTATATAGTTATTATGATTATGTAATCATCCAACTCTGTGCTTAAAATGATGTATTTCATATTTTAATTTTATTTCAATTTAAATCACCGAATACATTGCTCTACTATCTAATTTAACTGCTTTAGAAAAAGTCTCAATGTGCAATTACGATCAGAGGTTAGGAAAAGTTAAAGGAAATGTGGGCACTTATTTCCTTACAGAAAATTATTTTAATTTTCATAAAAATTATCAGGTTTCCAAATGTCTTAAAGAAATGGAAGTAAAGATACCCTGAAAGAAAACAAGTTTCATTTTTCCCAGCTTTATATTAGAGAGCAATGTAGGGATTTACCAAGCTTCCCTCAATTATTTACTTAGTCTAGCAATGATTTAATATTAGCTGTTATAACAGAGCCTGTATCAGTCATCAGAATACATAGGCAGCCTTTCTATCCAAGGCCTTAGGACACTGTCCTACATGAAGCATCTGTGACCCATAAGGGTGAGAGGTGAGAAAGCTTTGGTCAGTCACCTAAGCCCAGCCACTCTTCCTGAGCCCATCTTGAATAGTCTTCCTTCATGTCAACTTCTGGAAGTATCTTGAGATTGTCCTGACCATGCCACCCTCAGAATCTGTCTTCCTTTTCCATTGGGACATTTCATCACATTATGTGAACAACTTTCTAAAACAATGTTTTATTTATTCGTCAAAAATTTCATATACATAAACCATATTATCTTGATCATACATCCGTCCACTCCAACTCCTCTGCACCTCAACACATGTCCCTCCCAAATTCAGGCGCCCTTAAAAAAAATCAATAATCCTCATGGAATCCAATTACTGTTGCTCATATGCACATAGGTGTAAGGCCATCTACTGGGGTAGGCAACTTACTGGTAGCCACACCCCAGTGAAAAGTAACTTTCTCTCCCCCAGCAGCCATCAACTGCGAATAGCTCCTCAGCTAGAAGTGGAGCCTTGGGAACCTCTTCCCTACTCATTCTGGAATTTTTATTGACTTGATCTTGGGCAAATCTTATGCAGGCAACCTCACTGCAGTGACTTCATGTGTCCAACAGCTATATCATGTGCAGAAGACAATTTTCTAGCATTCCTCCCTATCCCCTAGCTCTTAGATTCTTTCTGCCCCCTCTTCCTCGATGTTCCCAGAGTCATGGGGGGGTATGTGAACTATTAACTAAATATTGACAAGAAATCCAATTACACTAGAAATCATTGTATTACTCTAATGACTAAGGAGCTGGTCCCTTCCTTTTCTAACTAAATACCAAGCCATGACATTCTGCTGAGGAGAAGGTGGCCACTTTGACAAGCATGTGTTTTGTGGGTCGAACTTGCGCAGGTATACAGTGTAACAGGGACCTGGGCTTAGTGGGACCACCTCCTATCAGAGGACCAGTACACTTTTCTGGATGCTTTGAGCAAAGTACCGCAAACCATTCCATTTTACACCCTGTTCAGTGATCTCTGCCAGGATATACTACTCACTTCAAGAGAAATTGCAGAGTAGATGTTTGTGCATTTCTGAGGAAAATTTTTTTTAGCTAACTCCTCAGTTTACAGAAGCTTGTCTGTCTCCTTAAATAGAAATCCCTGGCAGCTAGAGAGCCAAAAGTCAAATCATCAAGCACATTCATCACGGAGTTAAAAAACAGAATGATGCAGCGCGCCTACAGCCGACTCACAACAGCAGCACAGTTTTTGGCAATACTGAAAAGTGCCACCTGGGGAACCTTTAGGGCTCTGGACTGAATGAGCTGGCAGCAACTGGATAGAGGCAGGGAAGGGTCTGGGAAAGCAAGCTCAGTTCATGTCCTGTGATGAGTGAAGTGTTCTTCATCCTGGTCAAATAGAAAGTGTCTGCAAAACCAACCCTTCCGGAGTCTGTCACATGTGTAGATTATCCTGCACAAACTTTTCCAATGCTAACAATCCATTTCCGGGGTAAGGTTGGGTTTTTGCTATGTTGATAATAACTTGAAGACCTTGTTTCCACTTTGGGAACATCTTGAGACCATGAGACACAAGATTGAGAACAACTGTTCAACCACAAAAATCAGCTAGTCCTGTCAGGGAAGGGAGGGGTAGCTCCTGGACTCCATAGGGACATGAACTTTTGCTCAGGGTCAAAGAACCTGGGGACTGTATCAGTCAGAGTTTTCTAGAGAAACAGAACCTATAGAATAAGTATATATTAAAAGGGGGGTTATTAGATTGACTTACACAATGCAGTCTGGGTAGTCGAACAATAGTTTTTTGCACTTTGGAGAGGCTGAGAACCTGGTAACTGCTCAGTCCAAGAAGCTGGATGCCTCTGTAGCCCCAACCTGGTGCTGAAGGCCTGGAGGATTTCTGGAGAGCCACTGGTTTTCAGTCCACATTAGAATTCCAAAGAAGCTGGAAATTCAGCAGCTGTGCCAGTGGTAACAGCAGCAACAGAGTAAATAAATATGCCAACAAGTCATGAAAGCAGTGAGGCGAGAAGCGAAGCTCTTTTTCTTATACATCCTTCCATCTGGGCTCCCACGGGAAGGTGCTGTTCACAGCCACAGCGTGTCTTCCCACTTCGTATAACCTGACAAAAACAGTCCCTTGCAGGTACACCCAGCAGCTTATCTGGTAGTTGATTACAGAGCCAGTCAGGTTGACAAGCAAGGTTAACCATGACAGGGGCCAAGCCCAGTTCCTCTAGCCAAGTGGTGCTGGGTCCTACACTGAACTGGACTTAGCTAGCACTTCAGCTGAGGCCATTTTACTGGAATGTGTTCTTTTCTTTGCATTAAACCAGTGATAATGACAGTTGCTATCTTCACATGTAGATTTGCCATGAGCGTTTCATAGAAAAGCACTTGGTGAACTATAAGCAGCTAGTGTGTATACCTCAAGGATGATGATGACTGTGGAACTGATGATGGAAACAGACAAAGCCATTATGATGAAGACTTGAAGATTTTCATAACTGACCTTCTAGTCACAGCCATGTTCGCTCCTTCACTCTGTGTTTGTCAGGGAAAAGGAGGTGGACAGAGGACAGGGAAGTGGAGTTGACAGAACAAGAAATGTGGTTTATTCCCGCACTGAAGTTACCATAAATTCCTCCACTAGTGGGCTGGGGAGGGGAGATGACGCAGTCGGTAAAACCGCCTGATGAAGAAGCCCGAGAACCTGAGTTCAGATCCTGGGCACGGCCATGCACATGTGCTGGGGCTGGAAGGACAGACAAGAAGATTGCTGGGGCTTGGTGGCTGTCGTTGGAGCTCTAGGTTCAGCAACTGTCTCAAGGGAATAAGGCGGAGAGCAATAGAGCAGGACACAGGACATCTTTGTCTTTTTTTCTTTTCATTACATCACTGGTTAGTTATTTTTGTTTCTTAATATCCTCACAATAACTCTTTTCTAAAAAATGTTATTTTTTTAAATGTGTATGAGTGTATTGCCTACAAGTGTACCATGTCATGTAGTGCCCACAGAGGCCAGAAGAGGGCATCAGATCCCCTGAAACTGGAGTTACAGATGGTTGTTAGACACCATGTGGGTGCTGGGCACCATACCCAGGTCCTCTGCAAGAGCAGCCAGTGCTCTTAATCATTGAGCCATCTCTCCGGCCCCTCTCACAAGGACTCTTAAACAGATAAAAACAAGTGTTATTCTCATTTTTTTAAAGCAGGATACTGAGGTTCTAGTTTCTGAGTACTAACTTAAATATAAATAGTGTTACAAAGGAAAGCCAAAAGTAAAGCTGATGTTTCCTGACTAAAAGAACTATCAGGTTTCCTCTGAAGCATTAAGTTTCCTGCAAAACCTTAGTCGAAATTAAATCTATCAGGGGCTGGAGAGAGGACTCAGCAGTTAAGAGCACTGAATGCTCTTGCAGAGGACCAGGGTTCAGTTTCTAGGACCCACATGGCAGTTAACAACTGTAGTCCCTAACTCAATTCCAAGGGATCCAATGCCCTCTTTTGACCTCCACAAGCATTACATGACACAGGTTCATTTACACACACACAAGCAACACACTCATATACATAAAAGTACATAAATAGATAAAATATTTTAAAAATTAAATATATATTGCAAGAAAGACTGCATTAATTCTTATTACTAGGCATTATTTGGAGGCAGTATAACATCATTGGGATTTTAATAGTATTTAGTATTTTTTGGTGTGTCTGTTTGTGTATGGAGTGTCATGTGTACATGTTTTTGTGTGTGGCTGTGCATACAATTATATGTGTGTGCACAAGGATGCCAGACGCAATGTTGAGCATCCTCCTTTATCATTCCCCAACTTATTTTTTACAATTCATTATTACTATTTTGTGGAGGGGGTATGAGGACAAGTCTGTCACTGAGTCTCTCCTCCCCCTTTACTTGGGTTCTGGGGACTGAACTAAGTTTGTGGGATTTACATCATTAGGCGGCAAGTGCCTGTACTTCTTTTTTAATATTTTAGTTATTATTTTTATTTTATGTGTATGAGTGTATTGCCTGCATGCATGTAAGTACACCTGTGTCATGCAATACCCATGGAGGTCAGAAGGAGGCATTGGATTCCCCCAGAGCTGGGGTTACAGGCAGTTGTTAGCTGCTGTGTGAGTGCTGGGACTAGAACCCTGGTCCTCTGTGAGAGCAGCCAGTGCTCTTAACCGCCGAGCCATCTCTCCAGCCCCTACTTACTATTTTTATTTTATGTATAAGCGTGTATTGCCTGCATGTAGGTACATGCACTCATGTCATGCAATGCCCGTAGAGGTCAGAAGAAGCTGTCAGATCCCTTGGGACTGGAGTTACGGACAGTTGTTAGCTGCCATGTGGGTGCTGGGATTCGAACCCAGATCTTCTGCAAGAACAAACAGGGCTCTTAACCGGTAAGCCATCTCTCCAGCCCCGTGCCTGTACCTCTTGAGCCACCTCACTGGCTCCATCCATCTTATTTTCAGAGACAGAGTCTCCATTGAACATGGAGCTTGCTGATTGAGACAGACTACCTGGTCGTCAAGCTCCAGGGATCCTCCTGTCTGCCCCTCCCCAGCACTGGGTGCTCGTCAGCACACCCGCCTTCTTACCCAAGAATGGTGCTGTGACACAAGCACCTTTCGAGGACATTTTAAGATACAAAATACTCCACCCAGGATTCCAACTATCACCTGCGGGCAGGTCAGTGTGACCAGGAAGTAGCTGCAAGTCCCTAGACTCTCAAGTCATACAGCAGGTGAGAATTCCAGTTCTTTCCACTAGGTGCTGTGCAGCCTCAGATAAGGTATGCGTCCTCCTAAGTCTCAATCACTTCCCTGCTGAATGGGGATGCTGATATAGTCATGACTCGGGATCACTGAGGCCAGAGTGGGTGATGACTGTGGCCGGTCAGAAGCACCACTGACAAATGCCACAGTTATCACTGCTAAAGGGGAAAAGAACATTTGAGGTGTCCCCAGGTCACAAGTTCATTGTGCTGGCTTGAGCAAGCAAACTAAGCTTTCTAAGCCTCGGCTTCTTTCTTTGCCCAGTGAATGGCTTGGGTGCATAGTTGCTGCGCCATTTTAGGGTCATTCTCACTACAAGGGATAAGACAATAAAACAAAACATTCCTAAATGAAAAGCTCAGGAACTGTCTCATCGTAGATTTTGAAAAGCTACCTTAAGGGCTCAAATGATGGCTCTGAAACTTGGTTACTGCCTCTGTGCCTCCTTTAATTAAACAGGCTGCAGAAACCCACACAGGAGGGTACAGTGGAGTGGCTGCCCTTATGGAGAGGTTAGGAGGAAATGAGTCAAGAGGTACAAAGCATTTAGACTCTGTGCAGTATCTTTTGGGGGCTCAGAAAGGGTAAATTATTGGTGATGCTTGGCCACCACTACACACACAGAACATCTACCTCACTCCAAAGTCTCAGCAAACGTTTATGTGCTAATGCCTCAGAGAGAACTTGGCTGTGTTCCTGAACATTCAATTTTGATGTCATCCTCAGTAAGTGAGTTTGGCCCTCCCATCAGCAGTTCCACCAGCAACAAAGGTAAAACAAAGGTAAGGTTCTATCATTCCCTGACATTTGTGAAAAAGAAATGCAGAGAAATGGCACCAATTGTAAGAACCTAAGGGTAGCATTGCAGCAACACCACACACACACACACACACACACACACACACACACACACACATACACACACACGAGTTTCTCTCACATGTACTATGATGGAAAAGGTTTCATTTTAAAAAGCTCCATGTCAGATTGAATTATTATTTGTAGACGTATCTATGGCAAGTATAGAATTTCTCTTATCCTCTGCAGTCAGACATTTGCCTCCTTATTTTTTTCTTTGATTTTTGTAGATTTCAGTTTCAAATTGTTACCCATGCCACCATTCCTCAGCAAAAATCCCGATAAACAGAGCCAGAGTTGTTTGGAAAATGTGTGGCATGAATCGTGTCAAGCTGTCTTTTATGCATTTAGCTCTTTAATTGACTTTGCATGCATCCTCTCTGCCTTCCAGGAAACAGACACAGTTCCCAGGGATCGTCAAAAGACGCCTGTCTCAGAGCAGATCTAATCCAGTTGGTGCCACTGAAAAACCTTAAGTGGCAGTTTTCATCTCATTTGCAAGAACTCTCTGAGTTCAAGTTACATTTTAATCCCGGTTGCTGTATCAGCTCAATGCAGCAACGGTACAGGGTAGACGTGGGGGCTGGGTTGGGCTGAGTTTTAGTTTTCTCTTATGCATATTATTATTTCAAGCAAAATCTTCTTATGTAAAATAGTATCCAGGTCTAGAGGGCAGGCTGACTTTGGACCCAAACTCTTCACCAGCTATTTCTGAAAAGTAGTTGCAACAAACATGCGTACTTAAAGTTTATCATTCTTCCTTTGCTGAATAGCCTGTGTCAGCAAAACTTATTGGTGGGTCTTTTCTCAACATGATTTGGGAAAATTTGATCCTTTAGACACATCCATGATTTCTCCATGAGCCAAAATTGTAGCCATGGTGGAGGCTATAGTTTCATCATTTTTTCTTTGCTTTCACAACCACATAGCATATTGGGACTTTTAGTCTTCTATTCTGTGTTTGTCTATATGGAAATGCCCTGAAACCAATTGTTTTCAGTCGATTTCCCAGTCATTACTTACATAGAATATGGTCAATTCTTTATGCCTTTAAATGTTAATGAAGGGGTAAGAGGGAATCATCTAACCCAGTTAGAACATGCAATAGATTCCATAAGTATCACCTTCTTTAATCCTCACCTGAACCCACGCTAACCCAGTCAGAGGTTTTTATTATTTCATAGATGAGTCTACCTGAGGTTCACATGCTTTAAGGTTCTGTCTGGAGAATACTGACAAAGAATAATCTCCTGAGGATTTGTTCCACATTGCCTTCTCCCTCGGACCACACTGCTTCAGAGGCAGACATCTGAGAGACCAGTAGAAGAGGGAAACATGGTTTTTCCTCACCCGTGTCAGTGCAAAAGCACTACTCTCATCTCAAATAGGGTAAGACATAGTTTGTTCTGGAGTCAAATATGAGTGACCACGGCCTGGAAACACAGATTCAGGTTACCCCAAATTCCATGTTCCAGCGTGGAAGCAGTTTCTTAGAGTTTTAATAATAATAGAACGAAGGAAACTCATAAATCAGTACACTTTTCAAATACATTGGTGGTAACATTAAATAGGCAGGTACAGCAAAAGAGAACTCTCAGCTATAGGCCTACAGATGATATCTGAAGGCATTCTTAGCCTTTTGTTGGTGGGAGCTAGGACTTTGTTAAGTTCATGCCCTATGAATGTATTGCTAATATGCTCCTAAAGGTTTTTTTATCTGTTAGTCACAAGATGTTAACTCAGGAACAGAGGTGAGCAAGAAGTGGCCGTTTAGGGGCTAAACATGGCCCAAGATGCAGGATTTTTCTGGGAACTTTTGTTCACACCTGCTTTCCACACTACTCTGTGCTGCTTATGTCTCTGTACCTGGCACATACAGGACAATCTCTGGGAAGTTTAAAATCAGTTACCAGGGGCTGGAAAGATGGTCCAGGGTTAAGATCACTTGTTGCTCTTATAGAAGATCTGAGTTCAGTTCCCAACACCCACATGGTAGCTTACAATTTTCAGTAACTCCAGTTCCTGGGAATCTGACACCATCTTCTGGTCTCCATGGGCATGAGGCACACATGTGGGGCACATAATACATGCAGGCAAACATTCATATACATAAAATAAGAATAAATTATAAATCAGTTATAAAAATCTATTCTTGGGGCTGGAGAAATGGCTCAGCGGTTAAGAGCACTGACTGCTCTTGCAGAGGACCTGGATTTGATTCCCAGCACCCACATGGAGGCTAACAACCATCTGTAACTCCAGTTCCAGGGAATCCAACACCCTCTTCTGATCTCTACAGGTATTGCACAACAAGAATGCACCTACCTACATGCAGCCATTACAAACTCATATACATAAAATAAAAATTAGAAAAAAAAAAACCTAACCTCGCTGGCCATGATGATGCATGCCTTTAACCACAGCATTTGAAGGCAAAGGAAGGCAGAGCTCTGTGAGTTCAAGACCAGACTGGTCTACACAGAGGGTTCCAGGCCAGCCAGGGCTATATAGTGAGACCCTGTCACAAAAATAAAAGAAAACAAAAATCTATTCTCATGCCTCAGCTAGATTGTACCCTCCTACATCCATCATTATTTGCCTTGTAGTGTGATCTGAGACCATCTCAGCAATATTTTATTGCTCCTCTCTACTTCTTAACAAGACCTGGGAATCACTGGACATAAGCGCTCTGTGCATGAAACATTACCTACACAAGGACTCTGCTGCAATATGCTGGGTAATAAAGTGGTTGGGGCTATACCTTAAGCAATTAATAGCTGTCCTAACAAGGACTACAATGTCACCAACAGATCTTTACCTCAGCATTAATCCTGAGAACAAGGGAAAGCTAAGGATCTTGGGGAGAGTAAAATGGAAACACAAAGGAATGCTGCATTGGAAGGCAAGGGAAACTGGGTCCAAATTTCCATCACTTACCCTTGTGTGTGTGATAGAACCGCTCAGAGGTCAGTTTTCTCAACCGAGAAGTGGATGTATCAGTACCTTCCCTTGCTGGTCTTGGCATAAAATTAAATGGCTTATGAAGGTGGTCCACAAAAAGTACCTTGAATCAGTATTACACTTTTCTGTCCAACATTCTCTGAGGAGAGGTTGGTTACCACACCCAGGCTAGACAGACTCTGAATAACTCTAGTAGTTACCGGTGATGGCCAAGCACATTGGAGTCCTCAGGAAACTTCATGGTCTCATCTATGAGGATCGAAGATAACAGATAAGAGAGTACTAATAGGCAGGAGACTTAGTAGCACTAAGATATGGAGGAGCCTTGAGGTATGAGTCCAAGCTTTGTGATGCTAAATGCTCACAGATGAACAGGAATTTGGGATAGAACACTGGTCAAATTCAAACAGGACTGGTCTAAAATGAGCAATATGTGGGACTGGAGAGATGGCTCAGATGTCAAGAGCACTGGCTGCTCTTGCAGGGGGTTGAGTTAAGTTCCCAGCACCCACATGGAAGCTAACAACCATCCATCACTAGAGTTCCAAGTAATCTGATGCCCTCTTTTGACCTCTGCAGGTAATACACTCATACATGTAAAATAAAAATAATAAAATGAGCAAGATGCTAAGGGACGAGAGGGAGGATGGCAGGCCAGACCTGTGGGTTCCTTTTGATTCTGTCACTGGCCCCTGTGTGGTACAGAGATACTTGTATGCTGCATGGCCCAAATTTCTAATGAGCCTTACCTTTTAAACAGAATAAAGCTAGTACTCTTGAAATAATCATAGGAACTGGTTATTGCTCTTGATTTTGTATATGTGGAGATGGACTCACAGGGGTCACATAATTTGACTGTGGCCACAGAGCTAGTGGTTGAGGGAGCTGAAATTTAAGCCAAGTCTATTTGATCCAAAAACATATGCTTTTTCCACCCTTGAGGATGACCGTCACTCCAACTTGGGAGCCAGGCATATGACTATAGGTGTACCAGTGTGACTTATCAGCTTTATACTGGGACACGTACTGAATTTCATAATGAAATTTTCCTTTATTTAAAAAATTATTCATGAACTAGGCCTTCCCTGCTGTTAACAAAATATAACTGAATTCCACAGCCCCTCCCCAGACTAATGGCAAGTGAAACATGTTCAAAGCACCTCACCCACACTTCCCACTCCCCTGGAAGTGTACCAGTCTCTTTTTCACCCAACACACACCCACATGTTACTTACCATGAGGAACTCACAGCCTACTGGGCATAGAATATGTTATTCCGTATGGCCTGGATCTAGAGTTTTGCTTTTGTTTAGTAGCAGTAGATCTAAACTCTGCTTCCAAAAAGCTTACCCACACTCAGGAAAACCACTAAAGGTTTTTTTCTGTTCTCTATTCAGAATAGTTTACACTAATACAGGTTAAGTGCTGAAAGACAGACAGGCCCAGGGAAGATCCTGAGAACCACCATAGGAACTTGAACTGGCTGTCACAGGAGAATGTCAGTGATTTTTGTAAACTTCTTATTGAATTTTTGTATTTTTCATGTAGAACATCTTAATCATCTTTATACCCCCTTCCCCACTGGCACCCACCCATAGCCCCTCACACTGGAATTGATGCATTTTGTCATTTAAGGCCTATTCAGTCAAGTTAGTGTCCCCAGATGTCCCTCAACACAAGTTCATCCACTGAGGTCTAGTCAACCTATGTAGAGTTTAAGAAGATCAGCTCTTCCTCACCCAGCAGTAATCAGCTGTCAATGATTCTTCGGCTAAGATTGGGGCCTGCTGCCCATTTCCACAGTTCCGTGTTGGGATTTTTGTCTGCTTGAGTTTGCATGGATCCTGTGCAGGCTGACACCATCGCTGCAGGTTCATGAGAGCCTGTAGAACTCTACTTCCTTATGGTCATGTACCTCCTCCCTGGCTCTTACAATCTCCTGTCCCTCTTCCACAACAGTCCCTGTGCCCTGAGAGAATGTCAGTATTTTAACAAGTCTCTTGGCTATGCTTGTACTGTTACTTCTCTACCTTGCTTATCTAGTCTCTGAGAAATGCCTGGTGGTCACTATGGAAGTTTGAGGACACGAATCTCTGTATATTTTCTTGGACCACAGTCACGCCTAGGCTTTGCCGATATGTGGAGAGTCATCTGGTTCTTCTAAGAGTGCCACTAATAAGTGAAGCAAAACAAGGAGTTTGTGTCTGTGACCTTCAAACTCTTTTTAGTATCTATTCAGACATCCCTGGCTTATTCCATACAACCACCACTGGGGAAAAAAACCCCACAATCAGTATAGTTTTCTGAGAAAAGCCTTGACTTCTCAATCTTGTTTCCTGTCTAGGATCTTCCTCCACAGAAAGGAACTGGAGCCTGTCATCCTCACTTCTTATCACAGTGTCCACAGGAAACAGAAAGACTAATGTAAGATGGTATCCTCACCAAGCAGCCAAAGGTTGTGCTGTAAGTCCAGATAGACGGCACCCACAGAGTTCTGTGAGAAATGGGGTATTTTCTGACAAACTGACAGAAATAAGTCAGGTTGTATAACCACCAAAACAAACAAATGGGAACCACCAGGTTTAAGAGAAAAGACAGCCAGGAGCTAGTGAGCTCCAGGAGACCTGTGCTCCTCCCTTCTTTAGAACAGCCCTTTCTAATCTCAGATTAAGTGGCTAAGTGCAGTTGCTGTACTGAGGCATATTTGTATAACCCAGAAGAAGACCTCCCACCCCCACATCCTTCAGTTGCATGAGGTCTGGAGAAGTTAGAGTGATTGTTAAGCTTTCCATCTGAGTCACAAGGCTTATCACACTGGTTGACCTTCTACCCTGTATCTAGTGCTCAGTTAATCTCAGTGCTGCTGAGCCTCTCTCCTGGGGAGGAGGGGTTTACTGGAGGGAGTGGGTGTATGCTTACTGCTTTAGGGAAGATATGCAGGAAAGAGAGCCGGAGTGTATCAACCCCAGTGTCCCAAATGAAAACAGTTCAGTTGGAAATCTCAAAATATGTGGGAAAGAGGGAAAAAATGTGAAATCTTAAGAATGCTTTAGAGGCCATGTCTACAGAACTGATGGATTCTGCAGGGTCTGCTGGATTGTCCTAACTTATCAGCTATGCATGAGATAAGGAATGTTCTAAATGGCTTCTTACCTAAAGCTTGTGGTTTACTCTATTATCACTGATAGGGAAGCCAGGCAGGCAATTTCCTGGCCATTTACATTTTTTAGTGCAAATCAGACCAATTGCTTTTGACATTTCTGTGACCTTCCAACAAGACTTTGATCCTCTGGGCATCTCAACTTCATCATGAGGAAATTAAAAATACCTTTTCCATTGCCTCACAATATTGTTTAGAAACTAGATGAAGTCTCATAATGGATAGTAACGGGGTATGACATCTAACAGTTTGTGTGGAATTGTTAGTTGCAGTTCCTAGTATAACTGTAGTGAGTCATACCAATGCAATTCCCCAAATCAGTATGTACAGAAGGTCTTGGATCCTGTAGTACACCAGGACACAGCACAGGTAAAGGGACGTTACATCACTATGAAGAGAATGTCAAGACCCAGAACCTGAATGCTAGCCCCAGTAAGCAGGGGATGGCCCACAGGAGGAGGATCGGAGTAGAGAAGGACCCAGGACTCCTATTTCTAGACTTTTTCTGAAAACTGGGGAACTCCTGATGCTTGAAGCTGCTGACTGTTGTTCCCCTGCTGGGCACCTTCCTCAGACCCCAGTTACGTGGCCGTTTGGTTCCATCCTTCACCTAAGCTACTCCCACGTACTTGGTACTGAGACTGAGACCAGAACTGATCGGATATGGGATTCCTCTCCACTGTCTTCAACTGTAGTCCAAACTTTCTCAGACTTTACCAAGAAGGACTTGTAACACGATTGTAGCTTCATTTCTGTTGCTGTGATAAAATAGCCTGACAAAAAGCAACTTAGGAGAGAAAGGGGTTTATTCGACTTACAGTTCCAGGTTAAGTCCATCTAATCAGGGAAGTGGAGGACCTTGAAGCAGCTACTCACACCCACGGCCTAGAACAGAAAGAAAATGAGTGCATGCCTGTTTCTCTCTCTCTCTCTCTCTCTCTCTCTAT
>NW_008331650.1:1582533-1709535 GCF_000622305.1 Nannospalax galili
TATATATATGTATAGTCCAGGATCCCCTGCCTAGAGAACAGTGCTGCCCACAGTGGGTTGGGTCTTCCCACATCAATAAACCTAATAACAGTCCCCTACAGTCATGCCCACAGGCCAACCTGATCTAGACAATCCCTCCTTGAGACTCATCCCAGGTCATTCTAGGCTATGTCAAGTTGACAGTTAAACCCAACCACCACATGAGCCATATTCAAAGCAGCTTAACTAAAAATGACTTTTCTTGAATCATAAATACGCCCTTAAAGAAAGAGTGCATATCATTTACTAAGACCCAACATACTTTTGATTAAAATCACTCTTAAGCTTTGGAAAAGCAAGCCTGATGGAACTTAACACTTGTGTTTCATAACAGGCATTATCAACAGAAAGTGCTGTCAAATTATTAAGAGAGCACATGCTATTTTTTATAGCACAGGCTAGTGGCACCCCTTACAGTATGCTTAGTCACCTCTTTGCCTAATTAGTACTTTATCTTGGCAAAGTTCTAGTAGGAGAACAATGTTCTGCCTCTTTCAACTTCTCTACTCCCGTTGTCCACACTACTCACAGAAAGATAAAAATGTCTCTCATTCTGTTAGGAAGAACAGCATCCTTTTCTGACATTTCTACTTCTTACCCCCAGACCAGAGTGTCTATGTTATCTCCCACCAGCCAAGAAATCCAGTAGTTCAGGCAGTGGACCTTGAAATACACAGGTTACCGTAGCTTATCCATGTGGGCCTAAGTAAGCACATGATTCCCCAAAAGTAGAGAACTGTGTCCTGCTAGGTTTAAAGAGATGCAGGCTGGGAGTAGTAGAAATGAAGCGGAGGGCAGAGCTGGAGGTCCCAGAGATCAGTTATAAAATATGAGCAAGGACCCCAGCTCCTGTCACTAGCTTTAAAGATCAATAAAACATTAAATCCATGAACAACTAGGCTCCCGTATGACGATCAGGACTTTGAAAGGCATTCCTCTGTGTGTGTGTGTGTGTGTGTGTGTCTGTCTGTCTGTCTGTCTGTCTGTGTCTGTGTGTGCGTGTGCATGCACGCGTGTGTGTGTGTGTGTGTGTGTGTGTGTGTGTGTGTGTGTCTGTCTGTCTGTCTGTCTGTGTCTGTGTGTGCGTGTGCATGCACGCGCGTGTGTGTGTGTGTGTGTGTGTGTGTGTGTGTGTGTGTGTGTTTTGGGCATATTTTCAAGACAGGGTCTCCCTGTAGCCCCAGCTGACCTGGAACTCACTGTGTAAACCAGGTTGGCCTTGATCTCACAGAGATCTGCCTGCCTCTGCCTCCTGAGTCCTGGGATTGAAGGTGTGCACCACCATGCCCAGCTGTGAAAAAACACTCTTTAAGTCTTACAACTCCATGCAAGTGAATTTCACAGTCACAATGATCTTGGTAGTGGACTTTTTCTTAGCACTTCCTAATTAAAGCTCATCCAGCCAAGACCTTGATTCTGACCTTGTGAGACCATGAGTCAATTATTATTGGGAAATAATAATCTTGGACTGTCTTAAGATGTTGAATTTGCATTTCTCTCATCTATCATCAATGAACTAGTATTTGCAGTAAACACATTCTTCTTTTTAAAAATTCACTCAAGTTTAGGTAATAGTTCCCATGCCTGGGAAGGGGAAATTTCATATGGAACAAAACACGGTAGGTCTTCACTGAGGACAAAACACATCCCAGATCTCACTGAATATCTATCAAGCAAAAATTGTTCATGAACTACATCAAGGTTCAATACATAAGAAAACAGAATTCCCCAAGTCTTTTTTTTTGAAATTATTAAATAATCCTCCTCCATCTGAATATTAAGGTGTTACTCCTTTGAATACAATGAAGGATGACTTCTATTAAAGATTTAAGTGTAGCTGGGAGTGGTGGCGTACACCTTTAGTCCCAGCGCTCGGGAAGCAGAAGCAGGCAGATCTCTGTGAGTTCAAGGCCAGCCTGGTCTACATAGTGAATTCCAGGACAGCTGGGGCTACAGGGAGACCCTGTCTCAAAAAGACCAAGAAAAAAAAATAGATTTAAGTGTAACTTACGACAGAAAACATGGAAATATATTAAAGCGCAATGCGGGGCATGGGCCTCAGTTACTCCCTGTCTCATTCATCCAGCAGGGAAAAGTCTACCAGGGTTATTCCCAATGCTTTCTCCACATGCGGTACTCAGTAATTCATTGAACTATGAGCTTCCAAAAATTTAAATTAAAAACAGGAAAGCTTTCATGGTATAGTAAGTAACTGAATGGAAATATTTGTTGGGGGGTGCTAGAGATGACTCAGTGATTTAGGAGTGCTTGCTACTCTTACAGAGGATCTGGATTTGGTTCCTAGCACCCACATGAGAGCTCACAACCATCTGTAACTCCACTTGCATGCAATTTGATGCCCTCTTCTGGCCTCTTCAGGCACCAGACACAAACATGGTGCACATAGATACAGGCAAACACTCACACACATAAAATAAAAATAAACAAATCTTAAAGAGAAATGTTTGCTTTTACAAAAGAGGCAAAATGCAGCTGTTATATAGAAAAAGAAGAGTGCTCGTACAGAGCAAAGCGTCAGCCCTGCCTCTGTGCAGTGTCCATGACAGGTGAGAATCCTACCTTATGAGAAAGTTAAATAACACACAAAGCCAGGTTGGTTTGTGGTTCTCCATCATGACTTTCTTGATGATTCAGTGAGTAGAGAATGAGATGTATCACTTCTGAGGTGCAGAAATGGTTGAGGTGGGAAGTTACATGCTAAAGAAAAGAGGCTGTGGGTGACAGTAAACAACTTATACGTTTTCTACAAACAAGTACTTGAAGCAGCATGAAACGTTGATCGAGGGGATCCCTGTCAGCCAAAGCACCACCGACTGTGTATAGACTGTCAGTTCCTTCTTGTTCTCTTGGGAAAACCAGAGAAGATAACACAAGAATCCAGTAGGGGAGAGATAATGCCACCAGTGGCATCTGTCACCAGTGTGGTCTTTCCTGTACACTTAACAAACAAATGCACAGGCACAGGCTTTCAACCAGATGCAGCTGAGGTCTCCTTGGGTTTATTAGAGGCCTATTTCTTGGTGCAATTTCAACATATGTTATACATTTTTAAGGCCTTGCATATCCATGAGAAACAGATGCTTCATGGAATTACAGATGTGTAGATTTATTCTGTTCAAGTCAACAAGGTGAAATAAAAGAATAGCACATTCGAGTGAAGTCTTTAAAATTTTCCATCCCACCACCTGCATTCCTACTCAGCTCCCAGATTACTAGGGAAGGCAGTCCGATCTCACTTTCAGGTCAGTGTTACTCAAAACCAGTTACTTAAATATGGTCCCACCGGGATTATCTGAATTTGTAAGACCATGTGTGCCTTTTATACTTACAATTTCTTTTCTTCCTTTTTATATACAAACATCTGAAGCATTTCAAGATTTTAGGAAAGTACAGAGAATAATTTATTAAACTGGCAACATAACCTCATTAAAATGTGCTTTTCTGAAATTTATCATCAATTCAAGTTACAAGAATTTCTGAAAGTGTGTTATTGGTACCAGAAAGACACTTTTACTTTTTAATTTTTAAGGATAGTTGGAGTTTATTAGAAAAAAATAACATAGATTTAAGTATTAAAAGGGAAGGAGAAAGGGTTGGGTTGGAAGAGAAGGGAACTAGTCCATGCCCTAGGGTCAGAGCAGGAGGCTCAAGAGAGAGTCGTCTGATTAAAGACATTACCTTAATACAGAATTCAAGTTGGATGCAGTGGCACATATATGTAATGACAGCACTTAGTAGACAGAGGTAGGTAGATCATAAGTCTGAGTCCATCCTGGGCTACGTAGTAAGCTCCAGGCTAGCTTCGGCAACGTAATGAGTACAAGCAATTGTGCGAACGAACCATCAGAAGTACAGAATGTGTCGGGCTCGGCTGAGCAGTGGCTTTGGTCCCTCCACAACAGCCTTTCTCCTTGTACGCATGCCCGCTCAACTTTCTCAAAAGAAGGTAAAGAAAGCTTTGCTGGTACTGTTATCTTTGTCTCCCTGATCCTCCCTACATCAAGTATTATCTTCTTTGACTTGAATCATGCATCTTCCCCACACTTTCTGCTACCACAATAAGATCATTACTTGAAAGACTACTACAGTTATAATGCAGCCCCACCCATCTTGACTCCCACCAGAGAACAAACCCTCAACTTCTCTGGCTTAAAAAGAACCCAGTCATCCTGTCCTCCCTCTGATGGTGGCTCACAGAGTGCCTTGTCAGTGAAACCACCAGGTCCTAAAGAGTGTCTCCCACCCACTTTCTGACTCCTTTTCCTTTCTTATCACCATCATTTCTGAGTACGTTTTAAAGTCTTCAAAGCAGAGATAGAGAATTAAGATTGTTCTTGAATTAATCACAACTATTCTTGTCAACAAACACTAACTGGGAATGAACACTTGCTTTCATCAATGTCTGACACATAGATCGGAATGTCGCATAGCTGACACACTCTACGACTGTACATGCAAACATTTTACAGAGCAACGAAGTGGATCCCTCTCATTTAAACAAATAAAAAGAACTGATCCAGAAATTAGTTTTTCCAGATTCATACAAGTATATCCGAAACTGGCTTCTAGGCTAGGAGTCAGCAGGCATGCTTTCTGATGTGTGAGATTACCTCCTTGTGACTGGCTATTTCGTAGTCCTTGTCTCATTGAAAAAGTGGGGTGTACAGACTCCCTTCTAAGAGGGGTGCATGTATATATGTGATCTACTCTAGTTCATAAAAGGCCAATTCAAAAGATATGAAGAATAGCCGGGCGTGGTGGTACACGCCTTTAATCCCACCCCTCGGGAGGCAGAGGCAAGAAGATCTCTGTGAGTTCAAGGCCAGCCTGGTCTACATAGTGAGTTCCAGGACAGCTGGGGCTACAGAGAGACCCTGTCTCAAAAAAAAAAAAAAGAAAACATTGTCAGAAGAAGAGATGTTGCAAAAGCTTGATTCAGAATATGATGCAGGATCTATTAAGGTAAAGGACTGGATCGGTGAGGGGGCTCAGTGGCAAAGTGCCTGCTTAGCATGAGCAAGGCCCTGGGTTCAGGCTCCAGCACTGAAAATAACAAAATCTTAAAAACTGCCCCTGAGATTCATTAACAAAGTAAATGCTTACAAGTAATTTTAAAAACACAGAACTCGGAGTTTCTCTGACAGGCAGAAGAACATCATTTTGACTCTGCTGGTGACCAATGCTAGTGAAAAGAATCAAACCTTTCCATTTTGATTCTGATCTCCTATTTCCATCCATCATTGGGAAAGGAAGATGCGTAATGCGAATTTAGAATATATTTTTGAGAAAGAAAGTTTCTATTCCTTCATATTGTGAACTTGATAAGTTCAATTTGGAGTCATTTTAGTTCAGGTGAAGAGTGGGGTCATGACTCACTCCCCACCTCCACCTCCAAGTTCATCCATCTCAGCCTCTGAAACTTCAGGAATTGAATCCTGAAACATGCTTTATTACTGCTTCTTTAGGATTGTGAAGGAGTCTTGGAACTTAATACCCCCTCCCCCAAAGCTGAAGATGTTAAAGGCCTACTGTGTCCTACAAAATAAAAAATCATCTGTCCAGGGTGCATTGAGACTTCCTGTGGAAAGTACAAACTTGAAAGATTTCCATTTCCACTACTCATCTGAAATTATGCAGATTTATGATTCTGCAGTTTATTCAAGTAGGAAAGCTTGCTGTTAGAAGGTAGGCTGTCCCCATAGCTTTGTGAGTGTGTTTAAGAGGGGAGGGTCAGGCAGTGCTGATCCAGATGTGTGTAGACACAGATGTGCCTGCCTCTTGTGGACCCAGGGACTTAGAACCAGGAGTGTGGAGTTTGTTTTTGCATTCCAGTCCCTTGAATTGTTTTAAATGCTGTTATTAAATGGCTGCTGTCCTTTTAAGGGTCTTTTTCTGTTTCAATTTATGGATGCTATCTTTCCAATATTTTATATTTTAACTTAGAGTAAGACATAGTTGCAAATAAGTTAACATTTTTCCAGGGGTCACATAAAATCTATTTCTATGCTGCTGTTTGTTGTACTTTTCCCTTTAAATGCTTCCATTTATTTATTTGTGTGGGAGGGGGTACGTGTGTGGGCACACACACGTGTGTGCCACATGCTGTGCACAGTGCCCACAAAGGCCAGAAGAGGGCATCAGATCCTTTGGAGATGGAGTTACAGAGGGTTGTGAGTCACCTGATGTAGGTGTTGGGAACCAAACTCTAGTCTTCTGGAAGAAGAACAAGCACTCTTAACTTCTGAGCCATCTTTCTAGTCCTAAATGTTGTTGCTATTTTTTTAGAGGGAGGAGGTGGGAACTAACATCATAATTATCTTTGCCACAAAGAACATCATTATATTACACACTTGTCAATAAGTACCTACCAAGGCTTTTACTAAGCTGTCTTTGCCTACACCACAAACCATGTACCTGCTGAGCACCACGAACTGCTAGGTGCAAACTACTGTGAGTTTCAGAAAAAAATTCTTCACAGGGAACTGACTTGAAGCCAGTCTCTCAGGTTATATCCCAACTCCTTGAATGTCTTAGACTATAAACAGAGCAGTTTTCCCTGAAGTAATTACAGAAGCTATTAGTTTTCAGTTAAATCTCTATTTTCCCAGTCATGTTTTCCCATGTTCTGGGGGGCTGGGGGGGCAGATAGCTACAATGCTGGGTAGTGAGTAGACATGGGTTAGGAGACCCAGAACGCCACAGAAGCCTGGCATGTGCCACAAAGAATGTGCCAACTACTGATATGTTCACCATATTTTATTCAACTACCTTTCAAAATCATATAAAAATATTTTAAAATAGCATGTACTAAATTAAATAAACACCAAATCATCACCTTGATATATCAACTGCTGTGTTTTTCCTTTATAGATGATCTCATTTATAATTACAACTCTAAAGCATCACTAATCATTATACATACATAGCACCATAATTGAATTTCTCACTGGGCTTGCAATAATTTTTTGTTTCTTGAGTCTTTATAATGATCATTTAAAAAAATATTTCTACTGAGTCAAAGTAACATATTTTACTTAACTATTGCCGAACATTTACCAGAGGTCTAACTTTGAATATATTAACGTTATCTCGACATGCCCCAGTCACTGCTTTTACAAAATGATGGTGAGAGCCCTTTAGTCACGGGATGATCATCAAAGATTGAATAGATTGATGAATACAAAGCCTTTAAAACAAGGTCTATCACACACAAACCTACATCGAGTTCTATACATATATAGTTTTAAAAACAGATTTTCTTAGAAATTTGCTTCTTTAAAGCAAATCTTTAACTACGATGTATATCTCCCTCCTACACACACTTGTTTGTTTTCTTTTTTTTCTTTCAATCTATTTCTTTTAAAAAGTTTCCCAGGAATAAGATTCTTAAAGAAAAATTTTAGCATTAATTTATCTTAATGTAAATTATTTTCATGGATGAGAGCTCGTTACTCAGACTCTGTCATCCACTGCTATAACTGTTGAAAAGTCTGTATCGTGTGGAATACTCTAACAAATACATTATACTGACTTGGTTGGGGCTGGGGAGATGCCTCAGTGGATAAGAGAGCTTCCCCTGAAAAATATGAGAACCTGAGTTAGAATCCCCAGCACCCACATAAAAAGCCAGGCATGGCTACCCATCCCTATAATCCAGCATTACTGGGCAGAGACAGGTGGATCCAGGAGCTGGCTGGTCAGCCAGTCAAGACATAATGGCTGCTTCCAATTCAGAGAGAGACCTTGTTTCAAGGACATGAAGTGGAAAGAAAAGCAGCCAATGTTCTATTCTGGCCTTGCCTCTGCATGAGCACACCATACATACATCACACACCACAAACACAAGAGGAGGAGGTAAAGAAAGGGAGGAGGGAGGAAGGGATGGAGGGAGGGGCAAAAATTCATTTCAGAACACACTAGGAAAGACATGTAAAAATCCTGCCAGTTCAACTGGCCACTGAAATAATCTAATAAACATAATACAAGGCCGCATATGGTGTGTTCTACCCTGAGCCCAGTCTCCTCTGGGCACTTAAAATTGTAATTCAAAGGCAATGTTATACAAAATGCAAATAAATGACCGTCTCTGAAGACAGTGCATCAGAAAAAACTCTGTGCTTAATAAAGATCAAGGAGAAGAGCTTGGCTGTCTGAAAAGTCAGAAGCAAAAGATGACAACTTGCCCTGGATGGCTTCACCTCATGGGCAGGAATGAGAGAAACAGCCAAAGAGTGAGAGACACATGGGTTGGCTGAGAACATTTGGCCAGGCAGGTGCTCGGAGAGAAGCAAAGGAGCTTGGAGAGCAGAAAATAATCAAAGCACCATCCATCAGTTTCCTATGGAAGCGGGAAACTAGTCTTGCACATCTAGCACCTCCCTCCCTCAAGCAAAGGAGCTTGGAGAGCAGAAAATAATCAAAGCACCATCCATCAGTGTTTCCTATGGAAGCGGGAAACTAGTCTTGCACATCTAGCACCTCCCTCCCTCTCTCTGTGCTTGAGTTAGTAGTGGCCCTTATCTGAGATTCCCTTTCTCCTGCGTGTGTTCTCCTGGGTGAAACCCATTGTCCTGCTTACTTCCTCCAGGAAGCCTTCCCTGAGAAGCCCAGGAGTAACAACATCAATTTGACAGTGTGCTAAGGCGGTGGGTGTGAAGGTCCAAGAGAAGGTAGGTTCTCTGAGAAGTGTCATATGAGCCAAAGAAAGTAGAAGAACTGAGGGTGAAGGGGAGCCCTTGAAAAATGCTGACATGCTGCACATGGGCAGAGAAATGAAGCTAGGAAGGCTTCACCTCAGGCAGTTAATGGATGGGTCATTTCTAAAGAAGGTCTTTACACTTGGAAGTGGGGTGGAGTCAGACTCAGTCAAGATCCCCCTCTCCTCACTTCTCAATGGATAATTTCTTTAAGCCCCACAGGTATACGGGCTTCCTCAGAAAATCAGAGGAGGTCATGCCACAGCAAAACCATCACAACCCCTTCATCCTCTACAATAGCAAAGGCCACGTTCATGGTTTTTCAGTTACCACTACTGTGAGCATTAAAGCCCAAAAGCAGTGGTTTCATAAGTTGAGAGAATTAAAAACCCTTTCTAGAGCAAGAGAAAAGATCAGTAGCAAGGATACTTTCTGTGCCCTGAAAAAATTCCATTGTGGGCATTCCATAAGAAAATGGACTTTTGTGCCTTTCATAGATTACAGATCCTTTATACAATGGAATTGTCTTTCTTCCTGTTTTCCAATCAGTTAAATTTAGAACGATTGTTTCCATCTCTTATGAGATATGATGTCTAGGAACAGTGAATGCCTAGATGTGATACCAGGGCCCAACAAGGGGCAATGCGCTCACAGCCAGGAGTAACTATCAGCAGACTCCTGGCCTTTTCCCTAGGGTTTCCCATGGGCACAAAGAGTATTTCCCTTCATGGTTGCTAGCTTGCTCTTTCATAATATAAACTAAGTTTTCTGTCGCCCTGACACAAAAGAACTCATTTTTTAATAAAAACAAACCATTTATTTTTAGAGACGACCTCTGTATTTTTACTTTAAATAAATATAAAAATCAAACAATCTGTGATTATTCTATTGAGAGGGAAGCCACATTTCAACAAAAAGGGGAAAAATATCCATTTTACTAATACCCACAGGTAACCACTGTTAACATTCTGATGCTGTCTAGGTTTCATATGAGATTAAGAAATTAATTGAACATGTATATCTGCATCTAAGCATATATATCACAAAATTATATCTTTCCTATAACTATGGATTCATACTGAATATGGTTCTGAAACTTGCTTTTATCTTTCCACGGTGACAAAAATATTTCTACTACATTACTTTGGAGCTACATGATTTTCTTTCTATGTATGCATATGTGTATCCACGTACATGCAGGTACACATGTGTGTGGGTGGATGTAGGGGGAGTTGTGCAAGTTTGTGTATGTGATTATGAAAGACAGAGGTCAACCTTGGGTGGTTTTCCTCAGTTACCATCCACCTTGTCTTTCGAGGCAAGGTTTCTCCCTGGGACCTGGGGCTCACTGACTCAGCTAGAGCCCCAGGGATTCTCCCGTGCCTGCCTCTCCATCTTGGAGATTACAGATGCAAGTCAACTTGCCTGGCTTTTTACATGGGTGCTGAGGATTAAATTTGGTCTTCATGCTTGTGCCTAGCTTACTAACTGACCCACCTTTTCAGGTGAACTATGTGATCAATCTTCAATTGCATTGGTAAGCCTTAACAAACCAAACCTGTCCTTTAATGTTGAAAATCTAGACAATCATAAAAGTCATTAATGATGCCACTTTGAATTATTACCATATTCTATATCTTGCATAAATAGGAAGACTGAAGTCTGGCCTTGGCTTTCTCAAGATGTTGGTCTAGGCACCTGGACAGAGCTGGGAAATGAGGGCTTTTCCTGCTTCCATGCCTAAAACACAGCAGAGAGATGGACATGAGTGCCCCAGATGGATGCGATAGAAGGCATTTATAATGTGTGCTGTTTGTCCTACAGCTAGAAAAAACGTAGCATAATTAATACAAAACAAGGATTTAAGAGGAGAGAAAAAACAGTGTCTTCTGTGCCCTCAACAGCCTGCTACTGGCAGCTTCAAAAAATGGCCGCTTGATGATTTGAACTGGACTCTTTTACACATTGGAAAATTCTAGTGGAAAGCAATCAAATCCTAAAGAAAACCCCAGAATGAAATCTACCTTTATTTGATTTTGCCTCTCCTTCTCTGACCTTAACCACTTGTCTTATAAATATGAATTACTCTTGTGAGCTGATAATTCTGCTGATGAAAGAAAAGATGAAGATTAGGCCTGAGGTCAAGGACTACCTTATGACGTCCTCTTGGCTCTGTGAAAAAATTATTACACTTTAGGGGGAAAAAAATTACACATGGACACTTGGTATATGTTGAATAATTTTTTTTTACTAATCTGGCAGCATTTGGTTTTCTAATGAAAATCTAGTAATTGTTCTCATGCATGAAGTATTTAATAGAAAAGAGCTCCATGGCCCAGGCACAATTGAATTACCAGTGCTGAAAATTCTGGATTCCATTGCTTAGGGCACAAGCCACAGAAAATTCTGAGCAGGGCAGTCTTAGGAAATCTCCCCCAGTGAAACCATTACTTTGAATGCTAGTTTAAAAAAATAAACAAATAGAAACAATAAATAAAAAGGAAATGTCAGTCTTTCCCTGAGGAGTTTCAAGGGTAGTAACAGACAGAAAACTTCACAAAAATCCTTAAAGTGCAATATCTTATGGTATAATTTTAAAGCTCTTATATCTAACCTAAACAAGCTGAGTTGCAGTAGGGAATGTATTTGCCAATGGGCCAAAGGCAACTGCCTCAGAGCCCCCAACCTAAAAAGGAAAATTGCCCCATAAATAGTTACCTACAAGGACTGATGGCTGTCGTAGCTGCTGGGTGAGCTTGTCTCCTTGTAGACCTAGAATCTGTGTCACGCTCTGCAACATCATTCTCAGATGATGAAGAGCCTTGATTAACTGAGGATAACCTAGAGCTCCCAGAAGTTAATTTGTTAAGGTATAATCACTCACCTACATAGTGTTGGAAATAGAAATGATGAAATTGATGCCCAGCCTTGTGAGGAAGGCATACAAGAGAAAATACAGTTACACATCAACAGCAAAAGTGCCCGTGTTGACACTGAGCTCACCCACAAATTTCTCCAGAAATAAGCAAGAAAAGTTAATAGGTGAGGTGACAGTTTGGAAGGTGACAGGTTGTACAGGAGAAGAGGGAATTTCTAAATGAAGATATTTGCAGCTCTGCATGGGGCTGAAAGAATCTGTTCTAGCTTGGAACTAGGAGAATACAGACAGAAGCATCTGGAGAGGGAGAATAGACAGCACAGCACGTTGCATTGCCCAGAAGATGATGCTCTGAAAAGATGCGGGATTACTCCGATCACAAGTAGATGAGAGTGTCTTAAACAATAGAGAAGACCCTGGGAATAAATCGTGCTAGCAAGGCTCATTGACAGGGTATCTTGGTTTCAAGTGCTATCTCAGTCAGAGAGTATGTGTCCTAATTGATTATAGAGAATGTCATGGCATTGTGTGTTACATGGAAATAGCAGTACAATAGGGTCTCTTTCATGGAATGATCAAATCAGTTCTCCAAAGACTGGTTCTCTCTAGGAACTGCAACCACTGGGTTGTTGAACAACTGCCAACAAAAGGCCTCACACCTCTACCACCATGATGGTGCTTTTATGGGTCAGTTGTGCTTGTTCTCATACTTATGTCTGACAACTGCATTTTTAAGGTACTACCTTTATGTAAATGAGTATTGCGTGAACAAAGAGGATATAAGTATACCTTTTGAAATTAAAATTTAACATTTTGAAAGACTCCATAAATGGAAATCAGTAGGGGAAAAAATGAAAGAAAAGCAAATAAGGCTGTCAAATTAGATAAAGCTGCACACGATGACACCATGTAGAGACCTCTGAACTGGTCTTAGTATCTGTGACCTCACCTTCTTCCCAGCATTCATACTGTGATATGAAAGATTAAAGGGAATTTTAGTATGCTATTTGTCATGGTTTGATTCTTCATTGCTGTGACAAAACACTCTGACCAGTACCAACTTGGGGAGGAAAGGGTTTATTTGTCTTACATCTCCCAGGTCGCATGCAGTTCATCAGGGAGCCCAAGGTAGGAACTCAGGGCAGGAACCTGGAGGCAGGAGCTGGAGCACAGGCCATGGAGGAATGCTGCATACTGGCTTGCTCCTTTGGCCCATGCTCAGCCTGCTTTCTTATGCAACACAGGCCTACCTGCCCAGGGGTGGCACCACCCACAGTGGGCTGGGCCCTCCCACATCACTCATCAAGAAGATGCCCTTCAGACATGGCCACAGGCCAGTCCAATAGAGGCAATTCCCCGATTGAGGCTCCCTCAACCCAGGTGTGTCAAGTTGACACTAAAGCTATCCAGCACACTATTTAAAATGTGCCTGTGCTCCTGTGTAACTTAATGATAGAGTGCTTGCCTGCTATGTGTACGAGACCCTAGGTTCTCCTTCAAGCCATGCAAAAATATTAGCTGTGTTTAATGGTCCATGCGTGCCTGGAACCCCAACACTGAGGGTGAGCATGGGCTACATAGTGGGTTCCAAGCCAGACTGGACCTTATCTTAAAAAAACTAAACAAACAAAACATGACCTGTACCCAAGTAAAAGTTCTTCCATTTTCATTTTCATTAGATATTTCATCTCCAAATTTAGGATGTGCAAAATGATCTGCCAGCCTTGTTGAAAATGCTGATGATCCTGTCTTCAGCTCTCTACAGACTGGGATTGGAGGTCTGAACTGAATCCCTAGAGTCTGAATTTTTTAAAGGCAACGCAGGAGCCAAGGAGCTTCCCGGTCAGTTATGTGCTTGCTGTGCAAGCATGAGGACCTGAGTTTGGATCCCTAGCACCCATGTGAAAAACAAACAGGTGGGTGGCAGCACACGCCTGCAATCTCAGCACTGAGGAGGCAGAGGCAGGAGGATCCCTTAGGTTCACTGGCCAGGGAGTCCTGCCAAGTCAGCAAGTTTCAAGTTCAGGAAGGGACTCTATCTCAAGAAAAAGGATGGAGAATAATTGAGAGAGGTTCACATTGCTGACCTCTGGCCTCCACATGCACAGGTACACATGTGCAGTGATGAACATGTACATATGTACATGTACACATGTGAGCGTGTACACACGCACACACACACACACACACAGGATAGTTTGTTGCAGAAGGTAAAATCTCAGGTCTGGACCTTCATCTGATGACTACTTCCTACTCTTCAAGGTTCTTGACTCATGCCACACACCTTCAGGAATCCCTACTCCACTCTTTTAAGAAAGACAAACTACATTTTCTGCTGCACACAAGTACTCACTCCCCCAATCTATTAAAATTCAAAGTGGTCTTAGAAGGACACCAAGGAAAAACAGTAACTTGGTTAATCTGAAGTTACCCAGCCTTTATTTATTGAAAAGGTCAACTAGTTTCATTGATGGTAAAATAGCCAAACATTGTACATATGTGCAAAATTATCAGGCCTTCTCTTATAAATCATGATGCTGAAGACAGGAAAGATTTCCCAGGTTCTCCAGTCACTGGCTCTGTCTGCTGAGGCTGCTCCAATGCATCAGAGACTAAATCCTCTTTGGGGGAGAATCTGACATTGTAGATCCAGGGATTTTGTTCCATTCTTTTCTTCCAGGAAGGGTTTTCAGTAACCCCAGAAGATCACCTATTTTGTCCGCATCATTTCAGTTTCAGTGATTGTGACTCAACTTCAAGGACTAACTTTCTTGGTCATTTCCAGGTCTCTCTTGAAAACAGCATCTTACAAACTGCTCTAAAGTCTACCCCAAACCATCTCTTACAATTTCTGTTACTAACTCGCAGCATGATTAGAAAACAGCATTTCAGCACGTGTCCTATCCCTATCACTCCATGTACTCCGATAAAAATGCATGGCATTTTTGCAAGTGCCCATCCTGTTCTCCATAGTATTATAATGAAGTCAGGGGCCAGGTAACATGATCCAGAAGATGGTTTTAGGAAAAATCAACTTTCTAGCTCCCTCGGAATGTGTTAGAGGTTTACCCCCTCCTCTGGCAGTATGTTGACGTTCCAAATTATACATTTCTGAGGCTAATATTAACCAAACTTTCCCATGCATTCACCAACTGATAGTGGAGATAGCAAGCTCCAAGCTATACACTTTGAAGTGCAGCCCATTTGGTTTAATCCTCAGTGAACTAATACATAGAAGTTCTATCTAATTTTGGATTAAAATGCACAGCATAAAAATGAGTTCCTCGGTTTTCATTAGGAGGCTGACTGTGTGTTCTCACAAACTCAAAGACAGCCTTCTCAACTCATTGGCTTTCCTCCGCACAGTTTTCTCCTTTCAAAATAAAACTGCTCTCTGTCCCCTTCATGCCTTACCACCTCTGTGAACTGAATGCCTCTTTCTCACTGTGTTTGGAAGTCTTCTTTGAAGTCAATAAAGGGCCACTGGATTGGAAGTCAGAGTATATATTCATCAGTTATGTAGTTGCTCATTTAAAAAACTACTAGTCTTCACAATAATGACAAGTAATGATGGTTGGTGGTGGAAAGAACGGGATTTCCAATTGCATTTATCTTTGCATTCCAACTATTTGTATGAGGGTATGCCAACCCAAACAGATGTAACTATGTTACTATATTTTTTAGAGCTCTTAAATTTTAGAGAACTTGAGTTTGTTATTTTTGTTTTTGTTTTCACCCAATCGATGTTTAAAACTCACACGTGATTGTGGAATTCTTGCTGAGGTTCACAGCATCCCTGTAGACCATCAATTGTCGTAGATGGTTAGTAGAAACAGGTTCTACCCAATTCCAGTCATGGATCTACAGAGCTCACTGCTGGGGCTGTAGCTGGTTCTGTGACCATCTACTACTGGTTCTGTGACCATCTTCTATGTGGGGGCACATAGAAGACATTTGTCTCTGTTGAAACAACTCTTCTGATAGCTTTTAAGATTTACCTGATGATGGAGTGGAGCCACACTTCTATCACATCCAATAAACAGAAGACTTGCTGGAGGGAAAGAAAGGGATCTATTCTGATTTTCAGCTCTTATTAACCCCCCACCTCTCCTTTTTCTTCATATGCTAAGAACCAGAAAAAAAAAATCTAATCTTCAGGATTTCATCTTTGTATGCCTGACCAAATATTCTAGAAATCTCTCAAACCCAAACTCTTAGAACTTCAAATATATGTTTTGCTGTTGAGTTTGAAATGTTTATTTTGAAGTGCAAAAGTGCCTATTGGTCTTCTTCCTGCATTCCTTCTTTTTGAAGTCTTCCCCGAGGACATGAAAGCAGAAAGCTTGATTCTCTGACTTGAGGCAGAGAGGCGAGTGGAAGACATCATATAACCAGAGTGGCAAAGAAGCCACAGGGTCAGAAAATGCTGGAAAAAACACATTCTCTGGGGACAAATATTTAATTAAAAATGTCAAATTTATCCTATTACATTGACATGAAAAGAAATTACAACATCTGTAAATATCTTTCCTAAAGAATATTTATGTGTATGAATATTTTGCCTGCATGTGTGTGTATGCATACCTTGCATGCTTGGTACCTGGAAGGTCAAAAGAGGGTATTGGATTCCCTGGAGCTGGAGTTACAGGTGGCTATTAGTCACCATGTAGATTCGGGGAGCCAAACCCAGGTCCTTTGCAAGAGCAGTGAGTGCTCTTAACCACTGAGTCATTTCTCAATCCTACTTGTAAATATCTTACCATAGAATTTTTATTTAATTCTTCAAACAACAGTAAACAAATAAACATTGTACCACCACACATATGCTACAAATTCAACATATTTTGCCCAGCCATAGATTGTGCTAAACATACAGCAAGCACGTTCTAAAAACTGTTTTCGAAGCTTTATTTTAAGATCTAACTTCTGTAAACTCAAGGTCATAATTACAGAGGCACTTCTTATTTTCCACTGAATAAAAAACAGAAATGCTTTTTATAGGCAAGCCATGAAATACAAACAGAAGTCAAATGAGTCCAGTGGGTTAGTCAACCTCTTGATATATAGCTTTGAAGCATTTTACAGTAATATCAGAAGAACTAATGGAAAGGAAAAGCTTGCAACTTGCACCTGGAAAGCAAGCATACAATTCTCTCCTCTCTCTCTCTCTCTCTCTCTCTCTCTCTCTCTCTCTCTCCATACTCAGTTCTCTTGCCAAGAACTGTGTTTCTCGCCCTGTTAGATTAACATTGATGCTGGCACTCATCTTGTGCCTGTTCTCCCCACCCATCTGACATCCCACCCTGTTCAGCTTCTCCTGATCTGCCTTATTCCCACATCCTTGGAAGCTGAGTCTCATCTGACTCTTTGGCTAAACACAGTGGTATTTTCAACCAATCATTTCTTGGAAAGATAATAACGATATAAATGAGACACAGAGGGAGAGAGTATTGTAGCATTCTACATTATGGGTGTTTCTTTTCTACGATAAATTTCAAAACCACCTCTCTGGCTCCCTTTTTCAACAATGGAATAGGCTATTCTAGGCAAGGAAATCCTCCTTCCATCCCTCTGCTGTCCTCTCCCTCCTCTCTTCTTCTCGTGCCGTTTTCCATTTCAGTGACTGGCAAACAGCATGGAACAAGAAGTCACCACCTATGGTGTTTTGAACAAAATCAATGCCTAGCACTTTGCAAAGCAAGACAGAATGTTCAGTAGGTTTTATTAGCTCTCAACACTTGTACAGATCCTCAGGGGGAGGAGAGCCTGGAGGTGGGTGGCAGAGATGGTCAGGAACTCTGACATCATAGGAAAATCTGTTATTTACGTGGATAAAAAGAAGTAGGTAAGGGATGAATCCTGAAGTTCAAAATGAAAACACTACAAGTCATCACCTGTCTTCAATCACGGATATGCTGGCCTTCTGCCTAGTGCCTAGCAGCCTAGTAAAATTTCTCACCACCTGGTACAGTGACATTTTCTTATTGATCAAATTTCTCTACGATGCCTAAACAGTTTTATTCTCTCAGTAAGTATAATTCTAGATTTCACCACCTTCTCCCAGGGCATAAGATAAAATGTTTGATTATCTCAATCCAAGTAGATTTTAAAGAAGATGGATGGCAATTAATAATTATCTCTGCCCAGATTTTATAAATATGGAATAGAGCCCAGCATGGTGGTATACACCTTTAATCCCAGCACTCAGGAGGCAGAGGCAGGTCGATCTCTGTGAGTTTGAGGCCAGCCTGGTCTACATAGTAAGTTCCAGGCTGGCTGGGGCTATAGAAAGACTCTGTCTCAAAAGACAAAAAAAAAAAAAAAAAATTAAAAATGGAGTAGAGAAGATTATGTTCAGAGAAATAATCTCCTTTTAACCAAATGGCTGATTATTATAATATCCAGTATTTCTGAACACATCATTATTATAATATCTTCCTACTTGCTAAAAATCAAGAGTTAAGCAAAAAAGAATGAAGAAATTGTTCTGCTTTTTTATTGTATAAAAAAAGTTCAAATCTCAGCATTTAGTTAGAATATCACATAGTTGAGGTTAGACTAGACAACATAGTGGCTTCTAAAGGCCAACCTGGGCCACATTCTCAAAAGCCAAACAGAAAAGGGAAGGAGGAGCCGGAAGAAGAAACGGGAGGAGGAAGTGAAGAAGAGAGAGAAGGAGGAGGAAGCTGTTATTGGCATTTGATAGAAGTGTTCCTAAATGTTAGGTGAGCTTGTAAGTGTACAGAGCAATATAATTAGGAAGTCATCATCTTACTAACATGACCTCCAATTCGGAAAGTATGAAGGGTCAAGAAAGATTACTAAAGCAGATGAAATATTAGAGAGTAAAACATATTCAGAGAGCTAGGGGATAGCTTTGTGGGTAAAGTGCTTGCTGCACAAGCATGAGGACCTGAGTTTGGATCCCCAGCATCCATGTAAAAAGCTGGGTATAGTTGGGTGCACTATGACCCCAGTGCTGGGAAAAGTGGGGGAGAGGATTACTGGAGGTCTCTGACCATCCAGTTTAACTGATACAGTAAGCTCCAGGTTCAGTGAGAGATGACCAAAAAGAAAGTGGAGTGCTATAGAGGATACCCAGGGTCCACCTCTAGCCTCCACATACACAGGCATGTGCACACACACACATGTGAACATAAAAACATGTAACACACACATATATAATTCAAAAGGAGATAGCATTCTCAGGATACCATTTCTCAACCTGTAATGACTGATCAATCCAAAGGAAAATGTGTTTTTATTAAATACAAACCCAAGTCACATGATCAGGTTTACAATCGCTACTAATGAAACCTTATGACCCCGTAGGATGTAAAGTGTGTATCAGCATCTGCAGAATATTTGTGTCAAAATGTTTCACCAGGATCTACATAAGCCCTTCAACCTAACATCCAGTGTAAGAGAAACATATAGTCAAAGGTCAATCTCACCATGTTGAAACAAGCCAACAGAGTTTAAATGAGGGACATTGTATAAAAAAACTATCCCAGTGGTTTTTTTTTTTTTTTTTAAAGTCAAGGTGTTCAAATACATAAGCCTCTGCATAGGGGCATTTCATAGTCAAACCATAAAACCCCCAATTGGCTTTGTAGCTCTTCTGTGGTATCTTTATATAAAGTACTATTCCTATGAAGGCCATTTTATGGATTTAATTTTCAACCTGGCATCATAATACATATTTCAAGAAAAAAAATGACCAATTCTTTTTTTTTTAAAGTCTCCTTGTTCTAGTTTAGTTACAGAACCACACCTTAGAGTGAAATTCCACTTATAATCTTCCAAAATATCTCTCAGAATAAAAATATATCCTGAAAGTTGCTTCTGCCTTCAGTCCTTGAGTTTGCATCTTGAAGTCAGTGCCACTAGATTGCACTCTGTCAAGATTCTGAACCAGCTTCGGCATTTTCATCCATGAAGTGCTGTTCCTGTTGGCTGCCCTGCTCACATCCTGTGGCTGCTCTTGACCGAATGGGAGCTGCATGAGAGAATGTGCCCTGCAATCTGCCAAGTACATACAGACTTAATGATTATTTAATCAGGTGTCTTAGTCGGAATAGGCCGAGTTTCTCATTTTTCATGGCTACATTTGTAATACCACATTCATCCTATAAAACTTTGTTTTGAAAGTTTCCCAGAACTTAAAATACATCCCTTTGAAACATAACTCTTACTATTTCTCTCTTTTTGCATCATGAAAAGGACAATAAACATATTCATGTTCCCCTCATACTCCTGAAGAGACTCTCATAATGTCCTTCCAAAATGACAACTCTTATTTTGATTTATGTATCTATTTTGGGGCAGTTTTTCAGTTAAAGAACAAGATAGGTTCCATAATTTCCCCAGGATCACAGACTGATGTGATAGCAAAGCTGGTCTTCAAAGGTCCTGGTACCCTCTTTCTGCTAGAGGGATACATCTGCACAAATCAGCAAGTTAATCTTGCATCTGTTCCAGGATCACTATGATTTCACCGGGAGCAGGGTGGAGATGCACCATGAGGTTCCTCTCAAAGCAGCTAGATGGAATCCCAGGGCCCTACTGGCAGAGCTTTCCCTTTCTTGCTGTATGATGCTTTGCAACAGCCTCTGTTTAGCCCCATGCCCAGGCACAAGCTGGGCAGGTGAAGGAGTGGAAGGAGGCTATGGAGGAGGAACCCAGGCCAACAAGGTTTCAAACAGCAAAGCCAAGTGACCCTACACTGTACCATGGAAAATAATCATTTTGAACTTTCTTTAACATAACTAGATAGTAATATATCCTTTTAAAAAGAGGTGTTTCAGGCTGGAGAGACAACGAAGCCATTAAGAGCACTGACTGCTCTTGCAGAGGACCTGGGTTTGGTTCCCAGAACCCACATGGTGATTGACAACCATCCATAACTCCAGTTCCAGGGGACTCCAATGCTTTCTTCCGACGTCTGTGGGCATTTCATAACATGGGTGCACACATGCAGGCGATATACTCATATACATAATTTTGTTTATTAAAGAGGTATTTCGATGAACACACTGTGGGGCTGATCTTGGTTTAAGTGTTTCGGTTATCGTCCCTTCCTGTTATCCAAATGGATTTATCTCCAAAACTGCTGCTTCTTGTTCACTTTATGCTAATCAACTTTTTCTTATTATGGATGTTCAATAAATATTTCATTATGGTAGTGATGCTGCTGCTGATGGTGGTGGTGACGACGATGACAGATTTGATAAAATATCCTCTTGCTCCATATGCTGGCGATGAACCTTTCATTCAGTATTCCTGATGTACCGAGCAGTTAAGATGGATATTGCGTCTGTGAATAAGTAAACTTTAGAGCACACATGTGCCCTTTATTAGTAAATATTGTTAGCAAATCAGAATTTAGAAAGAACAACTTCGTCTTTCCAAATGTCCTTTTTCTCCTTATTTCTGATTGATTTCCAAGTGCTGTTATGTTCTCATTCTCTCTCAAACTCATCGTTTAAATGCAGTCTTCAAAGATGAAATGTCATCCTTACAAAAATGTTCCCTTTTCATTAAGTATCTCCAACTCCATCCAGCCTCTCCTGCCCTTGTCTCACTCCTCTTGCTGTGACAAACTATTCTGACAAAAGTAGCTTAAGGGAGAAAGAAGTTTATTTGGTTCCTAATTCCACGTTGGAATCTATCATTGTGGGGAAGTCAAGCTGGAAAAAATGTTTTTGTTGGTGGTGGTGGTTGTTTTTATTATTGGGTATGTGCACAACGTGGGCAGCCACAGTGGAAGTCAGGGGACAATTGCATGGAATCCATTCTTTCTTCCCACCTTTACGTGAGTTCTGGAGATTGAGATCATGCTGTCAAGCTTTCTGAGCAAGTTCCTTTACCTGATGAGCCATCCTACCAACCCAAGGTGGCAGGAGCTTGAAGCAACTAGCTATGTTATATCCAAAGTCAAGTGTAGAGCACAAAGAATTAATGCATGCTATATTCCCAGCCTGCTTTCTTATACAGTTCAGGATCCCTGACCATTGTGGATAGGTTTTCCAACCCTAATTAATGTAATCAAGATGATTTCCCATAAACATGCCACTAGGCCAATCTGAGCTAGGCAATCTTCACTCCCATTCCAGGTGATTCTAGATTGTGTCCATTACAGCTGGAGTTTGTATCTTGCTAGAAATTTTCAATGCAATGCCTTGTTCTTTCTGGAGTAAGCCTGTTTCATCCCTTGAATGAGGCCTGACTCAGCACTGGGATTACACTTAGCACTAGTCTATAACACCTAGTTCCCAGTCATAGACAGTGCATGTGTGGATGGGGAATGTTTACTGACACAATCTTGCTGCTGTGAGAGCTTTGTCTTGGTATAGAACTATGTGTGTCAACAGAGTTGGAACCATGGTGATATTCTTTAGTTTATATGCACTTCTCTGTTCCACCCTCTTGTTCCAGAACTTACCATGCACCCATGTTATCAGGCGTCATGTATGTTCTTACAATAATGCCATGGAGCAAGAATAATCTGAACACTCAACCATCAGAGATTTATGATGAAAGCAACAGGAATTGGTGATAGTGTAAAAGCAAAAGAGAATATTTTGAAAGGAGAGAAGAGTAGGTTATATAACTACTGGACAGATTCTCAGAAAGGCAAAGTTCAAAGGCCCAGAAATCAGGACAATGGTGGTTCTTTTTCGGAGCAGTGAGGGAGCACTGTGTGTGTGTGCGTGTGTGTGTGTGTGTGTGTGTGTGTGTGTGTGTGTGTTGTAGGTGGAGAACAGAGGTTGACATTGGGCATCATCTATCTCTCTCACCTTCATTTTTGAGACACAGTTGTTTCTCATTGAACACAGAGCTCAGGAATTCAGCTACAATTGCTGCCAGTGAACTCCAGAGAGTGACCTATTTCTGCTTTCCCAGGTTGGAGTTGCAGACATACACGGACACAATCTGGCATATATATATATATATATATATATATAATTACATGTATATTTGTGTATGTGGTTACATGCATGTGAGTACAGATGCCAGCAGAGGCCAGGGACATGGGATCCCACTGGAGCTGAAGTTACAGGCAGTTGTGAGCCATCTCATGAGGGTGCTGGAGACCACACTTGGGTCTTCTGGATGAGCAGTATACACTCTTAACTGTTGAGTCCCCCATCCTCCCCTGCTCCCGTTTTTTTTTTTTTTTTTTTTAAGTGTGGATTCTGGGGATCTGAATTCATGTCCTCATGCTTATTCAGCAAGCACTTTACCAACTGGGCCATGTCCTCATCCTCAGCCCCTTTTCCTTGTTTTACTCCATTCTCTAAGACTTAGGAGAAAGAGACCAGCTTGAACACCAGGACATATGCTTATTGCTAAACATCTGGATGGAGAGTCTCACTATGATGCCACTCAGTAGAAGAGATTAGTATTTTCCATAATGTCCACCATCACTACCCACTGTCCACCATCCTACTTGGGTGCTTGAGTTAGACACAGAGAGGATACAAGGAAGGACACTCTGACAAATGGCCATCACAGCTTGGAAACATCTTGCCACAGAAGGAATTGGTAAGGTACTTGCACACGTTAACAAAAACCCAATAGCATTTGGGAAATTTCAATAAAACTTTTTTAGCTGGGTGTGGTGGTACATACCTGTAATCCTACATAAAACCCTACTTCAAATAACCCAAGAAAACGTTTTAACTTGCTGAGGTTATAATATTTTTTTGCTGGAGGAGGAGGTGTGAGAGAATGACCAGCTTGCCTCTTTAATGTGGTTTTTTCTGACTTTGTATCCAGGCTCTTTAAAGTTCTTTTGGCTGTCTCTGCTTGCATGTCACTCCACTCCCGACTGTTTCCTCTCTGTAGCTCAGGGTGGATTTACCGGTCCCCTTCCATTAACCTTTTGGTTCATCTGCTCATTGTGTCTGTCAGCAGTTGCAGGAAAGGCCGATAATATTGGGAACCTCTGGAAAAGGAGATGAGACGGAGAAGCACCAGATGATAAGGAGACCAACAGAGGAAAGATTACAAAGCTCTCAGCACTAAGTGCAGCCAGGGCAGAGGCTGCCGTAAACCTCTGCAGTTGTTGGCTTTCAACTAGAAGGAGGATGAATCAGTTTAGATAAGTCAGGAATGGACTTGAACCTTTGCCCAGACCTCTGAATGAACCACCAAAAAGCCCTCTGCATTTTCCCAAATTAAGACATTGAGAAAAATATTGAAAGTGAGTTTTCCTTTCTTTCCCATTGCTGCTTCCCTGGGGAATAGCTGGGACCACAAGGCAAGTTTTTTAATGATAATGGATTAGATTTTCGGTACATATTCCCTTCTGGCCATTTTGATGTGTCAGAAATGCTTTACAAATGTTAAGTGCTGCAATTAATCTCCTGAAAGGGGGAGGGAGGCGAGGTTTGCCAGCTGGAGATTTTTAGTGATTTTGCTAGTTAAGATTTTGCTATTATTTTCTACTTTAGGATGCAGTTTCCTGGAAAGTCAGTCAGTCAATCAAATATTTATGAATTGCCTGCATTTTTTAAGCATTGTGCTTGGTGCTGAGCTTATAGAACAAGGCAGACACAACACAGTTCTGATCTCTTGTGACTTCTAAAGAAACTCAAACATCAGCTAATTTAATGTATATATTTACATTGATTCGTTTGCTTGAGCATCTAATTGAATACAACATAGGTATTTTTTAAAGATTTGTTTTACTTAAAAAAAATATTTTATATGTATGTGTGTATTGACTGCATGTGGATAAGTGCACCTGTGTCATGTGGAGGACAGAAGAGGCTGCCGGGTCTCCTGGAATTGGGAGCCACAGACAGTTGTTAGCTGCTATGTGGGTGCTGGGATTTGAACCGGGGTCTTTTGCAAGAACAGCCAGTATTCTTAACCTCTGAGCCATCTCTCCAGCCCCAAGATTTTTTTCACTTTTAAACATGTGTATATGTTTATGTCTGTGTGTGGGTATATGCATGTGAGTGCAGGTGCCCAAGGAGTCCAGAAGAGAGTGTCCAATCCTTCAGAGTTGGACTTACAGGTGGCTGTGAGCCACACAGTGTAGGTGCTGAGAACAAAACTTGGGTTGGGCTTCAGAAAGAGCAATGCCTGCTCTTAACCACTGAGCCATCTCTCCAGCCCCCAAAATACAGGTACTTGTTTTGACTGTTGTGTTGTGCTGTGTTGTATTCAAATAGGACCTTGGTACATAGGCCTGGCTATCCTGAAACTCATAGCAATCCTCCTGCCTCTGTCTCACACATGCTGATTATAGGTATGAACCCCTATCCTGTTAAGCTGTAGTGTGTTGTTTTTAATGTATATAATGGAGGTTATTATTTCTTAACACTTAATTATTTGGTTATTTACAGCCCAATTCTCCTTTATCTTATCTCTGATAAGTATTCTTACCGTTACTAATTCTGTGATTAGAATTTGTGTGAGTTAATGGGACCATTCCTTTAAGTGTTCTCCATCCTCTGAGTGTAGACTCAATACAACAAGTGTCCATCCTTCCCTGCTTTTACAAAGCTGACATTGCTTAGAATGATATCTGAAGGTAAGAGAAAGAGTTCTGCCCCAGATGTTCAGGCTTTTGGTTGACAGCACCTACACCTCTTATTTCTAGTCCAAATGTTGGATTCAACAGTTCTCTGTCGTTTAGATCAAATACAAGGACTGCAGGGACTCACATTCTTACAGACAGTCCCCATACGTGGCTCCTCTCACCACTGATCTCATGCCATTCGAAAGGAGAAATGTCTCCATGAGTTTCGACCACACATGAGGCAGCTTGCACCCTCATAGCCCATTTGCCCTGAAGTTCCTTATATTTGCAAAGTGATGCATTGTGGCCAGAGATATTTTTAGAGGCAATGGAATCAACCTTTGACTCTATGAAGGTAACAAATAGGTCATCATGAAAAAGTTAGTTTTAGTTTTCTTCTTTAAGAAACTTCTAGCATCTGTCTCTCTCTGTGTCTCTGTCTCTGTGTCTCTCTCTCTCTCTCTCTCTCTCTCTCGTGCAGATGTGTTTACCCATACATGTGTATGTGAAATCCAGAAATCAGCACCAGGTTTCTTCTATCTCTCTTATTCTTTAAGTCAGAGTCTCTCAGAAACCTGGAGATCACAGGTTTGGGAGATCACAGAGTCAGCTGGCTGAGTGGCCACTGACCCTCTGGGGTCTTCCTGACTCTACCTCCAAGCACTGGCACTGTGGGTGTGCACCTCTATCCTTGACTCTTCACCTGGGTGCTGAGAATCTGAACTTAGGACCTTGTATTTGCGCAACAGACACTTTACCCATCTAGCCATGTCCCCAGCCCCAACTTCTACACACTCTTAAAACTATCATAATTGATACTATGCTTCTTATTCAGACATCACCTGTAAAACTTCCTCAAATACCAAACATAAAGCCCCATTTGATTTGATTCAATTCCATAATTTTTGTTGAAGGGCTATTTATTAAAGATCAGTTAGCTTTCCCAATGTGCTGAATAACTGCTGTGGCTCATTAATCACACTGGACAACAGGAAAGAGAAATGATTGCAGCGCTCGAGTTTAGTGATTTTCTTACCATATACAAAGAAGTATACTCGAAGATAACATAGTTAAACAAAAATGCAAAAATTTAAATGCATAAAATAGATATTAGTTGTACAGGGGAAGAATAATTAATTTCATTCAGGGAAAGAAAAGTAAATGAAAGAAAATATTTCAGAAGAGATCACTGCAGTGAATTAATTAGGGTTTGTTTTTTTTTTTTGAGACAGGTTCTCGTGTAGTCTAAGCTGACCTAAAACTTGAACATCTGACCCTCCTGCCTTCACGCCCCAAGGGTTGGGATTATAGGTACAAATGACCCTGCTAGGTTTATATAGTTCCTGGGACCAATAGAGCCAGAGTTTCTTGCATGCCAAACAAGTGCTCTACCAAATGAGCTACATGCCCAGCCCTAGAAGACAGATTTTTTAAGTAGGTACATCAGTGTTCTATTTCTACATAATTGTCTCCAACTTAGTGGTTTAAGCCAATATTGACTTACTATCCCATAGTTCTGTAGATCAGAAATTCAGCATCCTGTCTTAGCTAGATCTTCCGCATAGGTCTTCCCATGGTTATGGTCAAAGTGTTAGCAAAGGTGACAGTCTCCTGAGGTCCTGTTGATCACAGGACTGTAACCCTCAGTCTCATGGTCCCTACTATGTGATGCTCTCTACAACACACCAGTCTGCTCCTTGACGAGCAAGGGTAGTGCATCCATTGATTTTTTTTTTTTTTTTTTTTTTGCCATTTCTGGCCTTTAAGGCCTTTGGTAAGGGTTTGCTTGACTAGACCAAGACCATCCAGAAGTCTCTCTTCATTGATTACCCTGGAAAATAAGTCCCTTTACCTTAGCTATATATAGCATAATCAAATCAAGGAGGGACCATCCCATCATAGTCAGAGCTCCCACTAGTATTCAAGAGGTGGAAGGTATACAAGGATATGACTCTTCCCAATGATCTTAAAATTCTGCATACTGTAAGTATAGTTTCAAGGTTAAATAGGATTGCTCCAAAATGAACAGAAATGTGCAATAGCTAGACAAAGCAGGGGTTTGTGAAAATCCTAATTTCTTACATTGGTACAAGAACCTCCTCTTTTGAAGTCAGCAGTTTCTGATTTCTTTATTTCTTTCTCTTCTCCACGGTGCCTTCCATAAGTCTGTCATCCTCTCATCCTCTTCCCTTTAATCCCAGCACTAGGGAGGCAGAGGCATGTGGATCTCTGTGAGACTGAAGCCAGTCTGGTCTACATAGAGTTTCAGGCCAGCTGGGGCTGCAGGGAGACCCTATCTTGAAACAAAACAAAATAGAACAATAAAACTTCGTGGGTTTGAGTAAAGGCAGATTGCCATTCATAATGTGGGTGGGACTCATATAGTTAGCTGAAGGTCTGAACTGAATGAAGGACTGATCTCCCCAGAACAAGAGGAGCCTGGCTAGGAGACAGTCTTCCAACTTCAAAGTTCTCTAGGCTTTGGTGTTTCCGGCTTGTCAATCTACCCTGTGCATGTTGGACGTTTCAATATCTAAAATCACATGACCCTGCTCCTTTAAACAACTATAACTTATTATAACTGTTACTTAGGTTAGTTACTTTTCTCTTGCCATTGTGGCTAAACACCTGACAAGGAACGACTTAAGAGAGGGGAGGTTTATTTTCACTTGCAGTTTAAGGGAATGCAGCCCACCATGGTAGAGAAGGCAGGGTAGTTGGGAGGAGTTCCGAACTGTGGTGAAAAGAACTTGAGCCTGCTTAGTCATAGCTGGGTAGATCAGGAAGCAGAACCAGAGATGAATGAGGGTACTTGGCTAGCTGTCCCCCTTTTCCTTTCTTACTCAATCAAACCCCCAACTCATGGGATGGTCTGTCTACATTTACAGCAGGGCTTCCTCCTCAGCCAATTCCCTCCGGCAACGTCCTCCCAGACACATTCAAAGGTGAACCTCACCTCACCGATACTTTAGGTGGTTCTCAATCCCATCGAGTTGAGAATCAAAACAAAGGGCCACAATCCTGTTTTCTGACATATACTCCTCGAGTCCTTTCCTGTCACCCTAACTGGAGCCCTGAATGCCTTACCTTTCCTGGTCTTCTGCTTGCACACATTTCCCTCTGCCAAGATATGATTTCCCTTTGCTCTCCTTCATGTGGCCACTTTGGACTCATCCCTCCAGACTCAGCCCAAATGTGAAGTCTGGCACAAAGTTCTCTGGTTACACGGCCCAAGAACTCTGCATACAGAAATTATTTACTGATGTGTGGTCATCTATTCATTACAAACCATAGCCTCAAACTATACCCAAGCATTACTATATGGACAATTGCTTTTGGTATTATTTCTTTCCCTGGCCTCTTTGAACTTTTAATAAATATTAGATATATACCAGGTGTTTAGTAAAGGATGAATAGATGGATTGATAACAAACGACTTCAGGGATGCCAATTAACTGAGTGGGACTGAGGGCAAAGTATGAGGAAGAATCAGTGTAGGAAAGAAGACTGGTAATGGAGGCAGGTGCTAGCTGAGGAAGGAGACATGCTCTCCTCTGAAGTGTGGACATGTGAGCATTGTGGGCTTTTGATCAGAAAAGTTATAAGTAATCACAGTGACATTCAGAGAGAGTGCTGTGGTCACAGTCAATGCACCATGGGGGTAGGTGCTGCATAAAATTACTGAGATTATTTGAACAGTTCAGGAGAAAAGTAAAAAAGTCATTTAGTTTAAAAGCACTCGCAGGAAAGAGTTAGAAAGCCAAAGAGGAAGTGCTTCATGTTGTCCATACTAGCTACCATAGCAGAGGGAAAAAGGAGAAGAAGGATAACCTCCAGATTTCTTGAATTAAAAAATGAACGTGCTTGAGAATGAGGTAGAACACAGAAGGACACTGGGAAAGAAAGATGATAAAGCTAGATTTGTAATGTGGTCAGAGGTCGACATCTAGGACACCGTCGGGTATGATGATGGCTGTAGCAAATTGCACTTAGCATCCTTTCCCACCCCTTCTGCATGTTTCTGAACTTAAGGCCTGTTCCACAGGAGAGATTTCATGTCTAGTATTATAAACCTGGTCAAAAATCTCATGACTAGGGCACTTATAGGAGATCCCAGAGGCGAAGCTACTGCTGTTACTTTAATACATGGTCGTGCTGTCAAACTGCCTTCTAGGTATGTTTATACCCATACATTTGTGCTTCTCTCAATCTTTGTCAGAAAAGCTTCTTATTGCAGGGGATAGTGTTAATGCAGAGACTCACAACTGGTCACACTCTGAGTGTTCAGCAGTAGATGGACTATCTATGTCAACCTCTCCCATTCAAGGCTCAGAGAACATCATGGAACAGTGGGTGGGAAGAATGTCAGATCCTAAGAGTAGGAGGATGTGGAGGAGAGTTGTGAAATGTTGTCTTCTGGGCATGGTGTGACTGAGGCATACATGAACTCACAGCAACTGTGGATGCCTGTATTAGACCTACACAAGATCAAGCCAGTCAAAACTCCAGTGTGGAAGGCGGTGGCACCCCTGAGACCTCATCTCTAGTCAGAGTTACTGGCAGTTAATGGCTGCTGAAGGAAGGAGAATCACTTTCCTTTGGGGATGTGGCTTCTGGTAGGTTTCTTATTCCCCAACACATGACTCCACACTCATTTGCACCTGGTCAACACTAATTGGACTCAGTGGACTATTAATAATAGTAATTTAAAAAATAAGACATGGGGTTGGCGATATGGTTCAGCAGTTAAGAGCACTGACTGGTCTTGTAGAGGAACTGGGTTCAATTTCCAGCACCCACATGGTGGCTAACAACTGTCTGTAACTCCAGTTCCAGGGGACTCTGACCCCCTTTACTGACCTCTGTGAGCATTGCATGACACGGGTGCACTCACACACATGCAGGTAATACACTTATATGCATAAAATAAAAATAATAAAGAGATATTTAAAAATAACGATAATAAATAAAAATTAAGACATGATGTTGGGTCGGGAGGGAGATGGTTTGATGGGTTCCAGCACAAGTTAGAGGAAGGCAGTGTAGGTAGATGGGTAAGATCCAAATATTATACACATGTATGAAATTTTTAAAGAATAAGCAAAAATATTATTTGAAAAAATGAACTAAGAGTTAGAAGGAATGTTGTTTATATCCATGTGTACCTAGATGCAGACCAGGCTCCATCAATGCATTGAAGAGATCAAACATGGCAGGTTGAGGCAATTGCTATTCTCCTCCTGCCTTGGTTGATTTAAGCAAGATCTGAGTGTTCTGGGTATTTACTGCAGCTGGGTTGCAATGTTGAGCCCAACTGACAGATCCTTCAAGAGCCCATTTCTGGGAGTCGATGATCAGTGCTTCAGAGAACAGGAACCAGTTTCTCGACTACCACATAGACATGAGGACTGCAGCAGTGACCGATGACTGCATCATGACCAGAGTTCGATAAGCAAATGCCATCTTTGCAGTGCTGGCTTCCTGCCTTTCTAATTGTCACGCAGGCCATGACTTTGCAGAGGAGAATTATTCCACGTTATAGGAGCCATTCTTGTTGGCTCACTCTGGAGCCAATTCTTTTAGGCGTTACGAAGATTCACAAATCTAATCCCCTATATCAAATTATTTCCACTAAATATACTTGAGGCTGTGTTTTTATTTTCTTTCTTGTGTCCAGATTGAGACAATTAGATCTTTTCAGAGGTTAATCAGAGTAAAAGATGTCAGGCTTATTTGGATAAATACTGAAAAAGCACATTGACTCCAGCGATATCAACGCAATTATCCATTTACAAGTAGCTGGTTCATATGGAGGAAAATCAGAATAGAAACGCCACCAGCCAAAGGGTACACTGATGTTATACTGTATTCTTGAATTTCATATGTTTGTGCTATGAAAGGAGTGTATTTAAGGAGGCTACTAACCATAACGTTGCAATAATAACTTACCCAAAACTTTGCTGCAAGAAAAGTCCAAGCCTGACTATTATAAACTAGAGAAGGCATAGAAAAGATAGCCACACCTAAAATTTAAATATATAGTTGCTTTAGTCCAAAAGCTGTAACTCAACATTTCAGATATTTATCATCACTGGTCTTAGAATCAAAAAGTCTCAGTTTTAGGCTGGAAAAATTGCTCAGTGGTTATATCGGCTTTATCAGTGGACCAGAGTTTAGATCCCAGTACCCACATCAGGCAGCTTAGAAACACCTGTACTTCTACTTCCAAGGGGTCCAAGGCCCCCTTCTGGCCTCTGTCAGTACTAATATATATACATGCACATACACACAAATAAAATAAAATATTTTAAATCTCAGTTTTGGAGTCTGGAGAGATAGCACAGTTGGTAAAGTACTTGCCTTGAAATCATAAGGAGCTGAATTCAACCTCTTGGACCCACATTAAAAAGAAATAGATGTTTGTTCTTGTAAGCCCAGCCCTCTTTAGAGGGAAAGACAGACAGGTAGATCCCTGGAGCTCTCTGGCCAAGCAGCCTAGCAGAGTTCCAAGCCAGTGAGAGATCCTGTCTCAAAAAAACAAGGTGGATAGCCTCTCAGGAATGACATCCAAGGTAATCTCTGACCTCCATACACATGTGCTCACATGTACATGTGCACATATATACACAAAAATACACACACACACACACACACACACACACACACACACACAATGTGCATACCCATACACAGGCAAAGTCTCAGATTCTCAACCTATAAAACAAGATGTGGCAGTTGATATTCAAAAATGCTATTGGGTCTGACATTCTATGATGTTGCAAATCTTCACCTTAGTGGTAAATTGAAAATTATAGTTATCGTCTACTAGCTATGGGGTGGGGGGCTTAGTTTTTAGGCATAATATTTCTGTCACCAGGCTTTGTTGCTGTGTGGGTAGGTCTTTTTGACATTCACAGGCACACATCAGTCAATAGAATGGTTTCTAGAACTCAGCATTCATGTAGGGGAGTTGTTAGAATAATTAAGTGAAAACTTCAGTGCTCTAGAACTATGATTTTCCTGTCTTCTGTCAGTTTGAAACTTTACAAAAGATGAGGTGAGTTGTTGCCTCCCAAAGCTCCTGCCTTCTGCCTGCAAAGTCCTAGCATAATAAGGGACTAGATAACAAGCAAGTAAATAAAATCAGCATAATAAAAACACCCTATCACAGCAGCAGGTAACAAAGAATGCATCAAAGCCAATTTTCTGATTGAAGGATCATTATTCTTCCTAGCAAAGCAATTTTTTCTAGGAAATACAAAAGTAAACTTGTATTATTCTTTTCTGAATTTCTGATCAGTGGCATCCAAGCCAGAGATGTTTTACTCTTTGGAAAAATGTATCCTGGAAAGAGCCAGATTCTGTGAAAAGCACCATCAAGGATGTGCAAGGTCTTCACACGGGCTTTGGGAAATGGATTTCCCTTAACTTCACCTCACTGGGTGTGTATGTGTTAACTCAGTGCTTCTGCTTGCTGACAGCTGGGTCCTGTTGCCAAGATCTCTGCAAATGGCCTGGATCTTTGGCTCAAGGATCAGTTCAAACCAGAGAGCCCCAAGCTATTTTCAAAGGCAAATGTGATTGGAGATCTCTGATTCATATCAGGCTGTGTGGGTTCAGCTTGAGGGTGAGGGGGTTGCTCAGCTCCCACCAGGCATGATAGAGTGGCTGCTGCTTGGTTATCAATGCTTCCTTGTCTGAGACATCCAGACCTAGGAAGCTGCCTTCTGGTCCCCAGAGAGGGGAATCTGCCTGAGAGGGAAAGTGTACATAACCGTCCTGGGAAAGGGAGCAAAGGTCCAGATTGGGGGAGGGGTGGACTCGGAACCTGTAGATGCTTTAAACAGAGCTTAGAAAAATGCAGACACTGATTTTGTGAAACTAAGCAAAGCTCTGTTGTCTTTTACCTGGTAAAATGCAGAGTGGAGTTCAAATTCAATAGGGAAATACATAGTCACATAACCAGTTTCCCAGTCCAAGTACAGTCAGTGGACAGTCAGCGGTTGCTCATATAGGAAGCTTTGGGCACCATGAGATCTCACCATCACTACTGTCTCCTCTATAAACAATAGAACATTCTCCTCCTCCTGTCCTTTGCTCTGTGGTTGGGAAACATGCTATAAATCCCTTAGACAATAATTCTCTGAAGAATTGAAGGGTCTGAAACCTGGCCCTGCTTTCCTATATGGCTGCCAAAATATTAACCCTATGGCAGACTGGGGATTTATATGCTTGATATTCAATAGGCACATCAAGATGATCAGAAGTGATCAAGTCATAGTGTTGCGAGTCTATAATCCCAGCACACGGGAGGTGGAAGTAGAAAGGACAGAAGTCAAAGTCATCATCAGCAGATTCAAGGAGGGATGAGGACTGAAAGCTCAAGGCCAGCCTGGGCTACGTAGAATGACCGATTTCTTATGAAAAAAAGCAATTTTTTTAGCGGATAATTTATAAAATATTTTCATTGACAGTGAGCTCCTACTTTTACAGAGCTACCACTAGCTCATTTAGTTAGACATCTAACAAGAGAACTCAAACTCTTGAATTTATTTATTATATTCCTGAAACTTCTAAGGAACATGGGGAAAGATGCCTGCCTCTGAATGGAGGCTAAGTCAAGGATGAACCATTCCTTATTCACCAGCTCCCACCCAGATGATCCTGCCCATAGGTAACAGCTCCTGCTCCTTTTCTCTGAGCACCATCCTTCTCTAAAAAGCTCTTTCTTTGAGTGTGATAACTGGGTTCCTTCAATAGGAAGTGGGTGAAATGTGCTGGAGTTCACCACCACATTATAATTCTGTTGCTGTGATAAAACACCACAGCCAAGGCATCTTATAGAAGGAAAAGTTTATTGGGCTTATGGTTCCAGAGGTATAAGAATCCATCACGGTGATGGAGGTATGGCAGGAGGCAGCACAGGCTGCTTTTCCAGAGGACCTGGGTTCAGTTCCCAGCACCCACATGGCAGCTCACAATGATCCATAACTCCAGTTCCAGGGGATCTAATGCCTTGTTCTGGACTCTGCAGGTTTTGTAGGACATGAGTACATTTACATACAGGCAACCCATCCATACACATAAAATAAAAATAAATAATTAAAAAATAAGCAACTACACTAAGAAGTCATTTAACATTGAACATTTTCCATGAACCTAAAAGAATAAGAAAGATGGTATTCAATAGAGACATTACTTCACATTTGTAAATTGAACACCTTTCACATTTTTATTTATTATTTTTATTCTATGTGAATGAGTGTTCTGTCTGCATAGGTGCACCCGTGTTGTGCAATGTCCACAGAGGTCAGAAGAGGGCATCAAGTCCTCTGGAACTGAAGTTTCGGACAGTTGTTAGCTGCCATGTGGGTGCTGGGATTGAATACTGGTCCTCTGCAAGAACAGCCAATGCTCTTAATCACTGAGCCAACTCTCCAGGCCCAAATGAACATCTTTTAAATCCCCTGCTACACATTAGGATTTACAAACATGTGTAAAAGACAGTGAATTTATGATTCAAAAGTAACTTATACTTAACCATAATCTAGGAATGATAAAGGTATGCACAGAAGGCTGTGGGAGCAAAGTCAAGGGATTCCTACTAGAGTTACAATGTGACGAAAATACCTCTAGGAAGAGTCAGGGGCCCATGTAACAGTCTAAGACATGGGCAGAGAGCAAGTCATGTGAAGTGACCAGAGTGGGCCTAAGAGAGACCAGAAAGGTAGAGAGAGTAGCTTCTCAGAGAGCCAAAGACTTAGACTGGGATCAGAGGACAAAGGAGGTTGGAAGCTACCACAAAGACACCACATGGATCCTTTCCTCTAAATTACAGGAGGCTTTGAACCATTTACCAATAGCTTTTGAGGCGGCCTCAACAGGTTGCTCTATTTTTGTGCTGCCCTGAAGTTAATCTCTTTTAAAGACTGTGAAGAACTTTAAAACTGTTGACTCATTCAATCTATCAGCATCCCAAGGAGGTTAGCATGGTGGGTGGTAACTCACACCACCCAGTCAAACAGACCAGGGGTTTGAATCCTGGCTGATCCATGTGCTCATCAACCCATTGTGACTGTGGGCATGTGGTTTAAACCCTGGATTTCAGCGGCTTCTTCAGCAGTGCTTTACCTCACATGACTGTTAAAGACTGCTCAGAAACACACACGGAGATAGCATACACCTTGTGTGGAGACCAGAACTTGACATCAGCTATCGTCCTTAGCTGCTTTCCACCGAAAACTTTATGTATATGAGTCTTCTGCCTGTATGTATGTACATCACCTGGATACGGTGCCCATGAAGGCCAGAAGAGGGTAAGAGGTCCCCTGGAGCTGGAGTTGGGTGCCAGGTGGGTGCTGGGAACTGAACCTAGGTCCTCTAGAAGAGCAGCCAGTGCTTTGAACTGCTGAGCCATCTCTCCAGCCCCTCCACCTTACTTTTTGAGACAAAGTCTTTCACTGAATCTGGAGCTTGCTGATCGGCTGGCCAGCAAACCCCAGGGATCTTCTTACTCTAGTCTCCCCAGCTGAGATTACAGGTGGGTGCAACCACACTGAACTTTTATCTTCATTTTTAATTTTTATCCTTCAACAGTCGCATACATGTATATGAGGAACTTTACCTCTTTCATTCTTTCTCATCCCCCTCCTTCCTCTGACAGTGGCACTTCTTCTTCCCAACAAGATTTCTCTTATTTTCTGTGTGTGTGTGTGTGTGTGTGTGTGTGTGTGTGTGTGTGCGCGCGCGCGCGTATGCATCTTATCCACTGAGTTTAAATAGGGTTTCTTGCATGAGCACTGGTGGGAGGTTTATTTACTAGAATATGCATAACTTATCAGTGGATACAACAGCAAACAGCTTTTCACAGGGGTGCTGGGGATCTGAACTCAGGTCCTTATGCTTACACAGCAGATACCTTACTGATTAAACCATCTTTTTAGCCTTAAATGTAGATACATTTTTCTAGTCAGGAAAACTATTTCTTCATCCTCTTTGGGGGTGGGAAGCTATACTTCCAGTCACATGTTTTTAGAAAGGAGTTTGACACATTATAGTCTCATTTAATCCTTGGTAAATGAATATATAAATGATTGAATGAATATATATTTTATAGGATACCAAGAAGTTATAGGTTAGAGGGTCAATATGCTGTTGAGCTAAACTACATAGCTAATGTAATCTCTTTAAAGGTGCTTGAAAGACGGCTGGATTTTATTGTAATCCCTATATCTTTCCCATACAGGCTGGAATGGAATTACTTTTGGTATCACAGAGGCTCAAAGATAAAGTTTAATCAGATTTTAGCTTTATTGAAGTATAAGCCTTTGCCATTCTTTCTCAAAGGCTTCATCTTTTGAACACTATAGGCCAAAGGGCCTTTCCGCAGAAGCCTAGCAGAATCCAGTCTGTGGCTGTTCAGTCCAGCCGTGATGGCTATGTTGTGCTGGTGTCCTTACTCTCTAGGAGAGGAGTTGCTCTGTGGGGAAAATTTGTGCAGCTGTCAGAGCAACAGGCTCTGGCTTAGGCCAACAGTTTTACAGCTCAAGACCAGATGTGATTGAAAGTGTTGACAAAGAGCAGGGTCATGGGGTCAAGTACTGATTTTTCCAGATCAATTTTTAAACTGTCTCTGTTGATTAGGGCAATAGCACTGTGGTTCCTCAGGGAAGGTATTGATCAGGGAACAGAAGCTAACTTAATTCATCCCAGCTTAGCAAAACCTCGGTGAGGCAGTCTACTTCATTTGTCTCTTCCACCTCCTCCCCCTCCCCCTGATGAGCTGAAGAGATTTTGGAGAGGAAGTGTGGGAATCACCTTCCCTGGAACACTGGCAGATCTCTCTTAATTCCATTAGTGGAAGCTTGGTACCAGTTCAACATGCTTTGTTAAGTATTGTCCTGACTGGTGCTGTTCCTCCCAGCGTTCCTTTCACAGAGAGTGCATGATCCCCATTGTCTGTGAACATGAGGATAAGGCATCAGGTCATCTTTTCCTTCTGGCTGCTATCTTGGATGCTCTGGACTCAGAGTGGCTGTTGAGAGGTGCTGTCCCACACAAAGGAATACCCAGTGGTAAGTTCCAGCTTCCTTTTTTTTTTGTTAGTTACAGTGAAGCCCTGTGGTTCTGGACAATTTCCCATGCTCATTCTTTGCAAAATGAGGAATTCTGAAATTCGTCTATAGTGTGAAATGACTCAAATTCTAGCTTTTTTTTTTTTTTCCAGAAAACTGACCAAGCAGGATCTATTTTACATTGCTAAACAGGCAAAAAGCAATTGTTTCTTGCAGGACTTAAGTGCATTGCTGTGGACTTACCATCCAATATTTTTACACAGCTTTCATCTCCTCTGAGTCCACCGAGAGAGAGTGGTAAAAACAAAAAAGAAAAGAAAAACCTGGATTCAGGTCCCAAGAAGACCAAGGGATTCCTGGATGCCTCTCAGGAGGGAGGGTGGGACACATTCAAAGGGAATCTTTCTATTTCCTTTATGAAAGCAAGTTTCACAGGGGAAATAAAGAATTCATTAATAGCTGGAAGGCCTCTCTGTCTATTCCATTTCTGGCCATCGTCAGCTTTATGTATTTGGACAACAGATGCAAAATAACTGTTAAATTTGAATTAAAAATAAAACGAACTTTGGTATCTACTCAGCTTCTACCCAATTTTCTGAGAATATTTTCTGACATGGTACCAACCTTTGTGAGTGACTTTAAATGCACAGAGCTTCATTTGGAGCTCTGAGTCAGTGGCACCAATATGAAAAGCCTGAGCTACTGAGCTTTTGAGGGCAGTATTCAGAATAAGGGAACTCAGGGCTAGAGAGATGGTTCAGCAGTTAGAAACACTTGTTTTAGTTCCAGAGGACCTGAATTTGATTCCCAGCAACCACATGGAAGCTAACAATAATCCATAACTCCAGTTCCAGGGTATTTAGTGCCCTCTTCTGGCCTCTGTTTGTATTGCATACATGAGGTACACTTACATACATGCAGGCAATACACACAAAATTTATACACATAAATATAATAAATAAAACATTTTTTAAAGAGAAGGGCTAAATTGCCACACCTATCAGGGAAAACCTTTCCTACACAATAACCTGTACATCTTCTTTCAGGCAGTGCAAAGGGTACTTAGAAAAGGGCTTTTTTTTTTTTTTTTTTTTTTTTTTTTTTTTTTTGCTGATTGCCATTGGCAAGGCTGTGCACCAACTTCGTCACTCTTATGTCTCTGGTTCCTTTGGGGTAATTTTCCGAGATTCGCCTGCTTCTGCCTCCCAAGTGCTGGGATTAAAGGTGTGTGCCACGACACCCGACCAGAAAAGGGCTTTTTAACATTGAAGACATAGAATCAATAAACATGGGATCTCACTATACAAAATGAAATTGAGACTTCCACAGTATTGCTATTGCTTTCATCTTAATGTGGTCTACCTATGTAAGCTAGGTAAAATATGAGGTGATAAATACAGCAGTATTTGTGTAAGTAGAGACCCTTGGTGTGCTTGAGGCTAGAATCTCAGCCAGAGAACGTCAGGAGTCCTTAAGGCAGGAGGTGTGTTTAAGTCAATCCCTATATCTTGGAAGGTATGTTGTCTAGTACAGAAAGGAAGGGAAATATGGCAGACAGAATTTGAGCATGGTCCAAATGGCCTTTTCCTGCTATAATTCCCTACACTGAGCATAGGTGAGATCAAGGGATCTAATGAGATGTTACTCCTGTGGCTCATTAGGGGAATGGCCAAAGCATTGTCTTATTGGGCCATATCAAAAGAGTTGGAGTTCTCAAAGTGCTAAGTAGCCCCTTTCTGAGGTCAAGAAAGAATGGAAATGTGAGCAGACCTTTGAAGGGACCACATGGTAGGGACCCAAATAGAAACTCAGAGACAAGCGCAACCTCCGAACTTGGGTCCCACATCTACAAGGAATATAATTCTGACAGCAACCTGAAGTAGACTGGAAGCAGGTCTTCTCTTAGCCATGTCCCTCGCTAACTCAGATTGGAGCCTTTTGGGATACTGAGCAGAGAGACCAGCTCTGGTGGGTGTGGACTTTTGACTCATGAGAGCTAATAAATGGCTGCATCCAAAGCTTCAGTCATAACAGAAAACTAATACAGAGAAAAATCCACAGGGATAATGGCAGGGCTACCGTGAAGTGGGAAACTTAGTGGAACATGATCTGGAGGCAGTGTCATCATGGCTAACTTCACATCTCCTTGGAGGAATCATAATGAGAAAGATGGAAAGTCAAGGTGGGCAGGTTCCATACTAAGAAGCACAACCTGGATAAGAACAGAGAAAGCAGATTATAACCATGTTTAGAAAAGGAAATGGTAGATACATGAATCATAGGGAGGTGGTATCACAAGGAAAACAAAAATTGGAATAACCAAGGCACATTAAATGCTAAGGGTTCAAAGGCAGAACTGTAGAAAGGAGAGAGAAAGAGGCTTTCAAGACACATTCTAGTAATCAACCTTTGTTCACAATTATTTTAAATTGCTCTAAAAACATAATGAAATTGTAAGTTTCCAGCTAAGAGAGGCCTTAGGAGTTATCTGATAATAGAATGAATTGAGAAAATATCTAGTTGTTCAAAATAAAATTGACAGTATACTGCATTGGTTTCTTCTCTGTTGCTGTGATAAAACACCAGAGTCAAGGCAACTTAGAGAAGGCAAGAGTTTATTTGCCAATATGGTGGGGGAAACATGGCATGAAGCAGACGACGTAGAAGGCGAGCATACATGCAGGAAACAGAGGCAAACAAAAAGTGGGGCAAAGCTACGTGCTCTCAAAGCCCACCCCCAGCGACATACTTCTTCCAGGGCTTCCTCCTAAACCTTGGCCAACAGCACCACCAAGTAGGAACCTAGTGTTCAAATATTTGAACCTATGGAGGCCATTCTCATTCAAACTGCCACAAACTCTAAGCATATGAGCTGTATTATTTACCTCCTCTGTGCATGGGAGTATGGCAATTTAATCTATCCATGACGTTGTTGCTTTTATTTTACTTCATTTTAATTGGGACAGGGTCTCATGTATCCCAGGCTGGTCTTGAACTCTCTGTATAACTAAGAATAAACTTGAACCTCTGATCTACATGTACTTCTTACATGTACCTCCCAAGTGCTGGAATTGCAAGTGTATGTCCCCATGCCCAATTTATGCAGTTCTAGGGATCAAACCCAGGGCCCTGTGCATGCCAGGCAAGCACGCTACTTCAGTTAACCAACTGAACCACATCTCCAGGCCCTACAGCATTACTTTCAACATACAAGCAGACAACAAGTTGAGAAGCATCACTCATCTTGTCTAGCCTCTGCCTTTAGATGGGCAAGATGCTGATTCTCATGACATGGTGTAGGTGGAAAAGGACAGCTAGCCTTTCACCAGGTGATTGCAGAGGAGAGGGGAGAGGGCGACTAGGGGTTCATTCTGCATGCTCCTGGTTGTCCCATTTCACCATCAATAGCAAGTCAGACAGATTGTTAGTGAGGCTTGGAGATGCATGAGCTACAAAAACGGGGAATTATCCACAAGGGAATTACCCAGCAGAATCTGGAAATAACAAAGGCCGCCATGGCATTTGGGGGTGGGGGGAGACAGAGACAGAGAGAGAGGCAAGGGAGACAGAAACAGGGACAAAGAGAAAGAAACAGAGAGAGAGAGAGCGAGAGAGAGACAAGGGAGACAGAAATGGAGAGACAAAGAAAAAGAGAGAGAGAAAGGAGACAGAAAGAGGGACAAAGAAAGAAACAGAGAGAGAGGCAAGGGAGACAGAAACAGGGACAAAGAGAAACAGAGAGAGAGAGAGAGAGAGAGAGAGAGATAAAGAACACATGGGGGTATACTCATCTGTGTGGGCACATGTGGAGGCCAAAGGTTGATGTCAGATTTCTTCTTCAATTGTTTCTCCACGTTTTTTTTGAGATAGGGTCACTCACTGAGCCTGGCTTTTGCTGCTTGCTGCTGTACCTGGACTGACTGGCCAGACATCCCCGACCCCTATCCTCTACCCTTCTTCAGTCGGCAGTGCTGGGGTTACAGCCTCAGAATGGTGTGCAAATCCACTGCTTAATTTTACCCACAGGTATGCCTCTCATCTTTTCTCCTGGAATAGTTAGGCAGCTTTTGTTCCTTTCCAGTAGTTTTGCAAAACAGACACACGTTCAAATTTAAAGAATTATGCTCCTGCTTTCTCTATATTTTTTTGACCGGGCATTGAGATTTAATTGTGAGCAGGATCTCAGCCACACTCCAGAGCTCATGGCCTTAATCCCTAGCAGCCCAGATGTTGCACAGTACTGTGATAACCATTACCGTTATGATTTCCCACAGTGTTTTTCTTCCTTGTAGCTAATCTTTTAAAAAACCAAGCTTCATTATTTTACAGTCCCTACCTAAATGAAACATTTGCTTTTGTACTTAAGGCTATGAGAAGTGCTGTGGTTGGAAGAGAGAGGGCCTGCCTGCTCTAGCGCGCTCCTTCCAGGCCTGTGAAGTCAGAGGCAGCAGGGTACAGAGCAGGACCACCCCTTCTTTGCAAGGAGGGATAAGAATCGACATCCTTAAACCAGGGTGAAAATGTGTTCACTTCTGAAAATAGTATGTCTTTGGTTTCCATTTATATCCAACCCTTTCAAAGATCCCAAAGAAACAGCACAGGAGCTGGGCTCCGGTTCCACAATGAATTGAGCGTTTGTTGCTGTAGAAAAAGAATCCACCCTGTGGGGGTGTCCAAGGCAGTGAGCGACTCTCAGAAAGGATAAAAGATTACACACTCGGCTCTGGAGGATGTGACTGCAGCCGAGCGTGGTATTGTTTCTCCTCTTCGGTTAATGGCCTTACACTTTTCTTCCCTGTTAGAATGTGAGGTGAAGCACGCGAGACCCAGGCACGGTGTGGAGTTTCCCACGAAGGGCACTGCAGGCCTGGTGCTCTGAACGCATGGCATTTCCCTGCCGGGAGCTAATTGGTGCTGCCTGTGGTTTTCCGGGTGGTGCACAAACTAGAACTCGCTGAACCTCCCTAGAAACTTCAGAACGACATCTCTTCGGTGGATTGTGTTCTTTCGGGGAATGACTGCAGGATTTACAAGAGGATTCATCATGTTGGACCAGGCTCCACTATGAAGCAATACAATCAGCTGTAATCTGGCCTAACCCTAATAGAGTATTACAGCATAATCAGCTTGGGAATTTGGTGTTTACATGTTTAGGCTTAATCATATTTTTTACTCCATCAAATTGGCCACACACCAAAACAACTCCCTGCCATTCACTTCCGTGAAAACGAAGTTTGCAAGCAAGGCTGGGTATTGACTTTGAGCCCACAGTGCCTTTATGCTGCAATGGCATCTTTCCCCTCCTCTGACCTTAGTGCTGAGATGATGCATTCTGCCAAGGTCCCACAGGCCACACTCCCACAGGCCTGGTGCTCAACTCTCATGGAATATGGTCACACCATTGGCATGTTGACTCTCCCTCTCCCTGTAGCCAGCAACAGCTAAAAGCTCCTTGGCAAGGGTGGGGTCCCACGTGCCCCTCTGCCTCCATGCTGGAACCTTGACTGGCTTGATCTTGTGCAGGTCTTGTGCAGGCCACCACAGCTGCTGTTGAGTTCCTGAGTGTGCAGCTGAAGAAAGGACCGTGCCTAGTGTTCTTGCTCTAGGCCCACTGACCCAACTTATGACTGAAATCAAAGGGCAGCAGAGAGTAACGGCACCAGGGGGTGATACTCTGAGCATGCCCCATGCCCTAGGTACAGTACCTTATCCTCCACAGTTCTGTTTCACTCCGCCCTCACCCTGCTCTCTGCTGCAATGTGGTTTCAGGCATCTCTGCCTCACCCGTTTGCACCATGTTTTAGTGACATAACATGTTCCTTCACATGATTTATTTCTTGAGGTTAGCAATTATACTAATTTACTCAATCAAGTAGTATTGATTGGGCTTTTGCTGTACACCAGACCTTTAATGTTCTTTGTTTTTATTTTACCTGTCTACATAAAGCCATTTTCATGCTAGGCAAGGTGGAAGAAAATTTAGTATGAACTTTACCCAGCCTTAACCAATTATGAATCCTGCAAGCTACAACAACTGGCCTGGCAAGATATGCCCACTGGTATAATAGTGGTATAAATATTATAGGAGTAACCACCTACTTTCTAACTGGATTTAAGGTCCACTTCATAGAATGAAACCCATATTTGACACTGTTATCAGGCCTAGGGACCTGAGACTAGACAGCCCACAGGTCATGGGAGAAAGCCCATTAAAACAATTCTACTAAATAGATACAGCATTAAACTGATTACTAGGGGCTGGAGAGATGGTTCAGTCGTTAAGAGCATTGATTGCTCTTTCAGCAGACCCAGGTTCAGTTCCCGCACATGGTGGGTAACAACCATCCATAACTCCATTTCCAGGGGATCCGACACTGCCTTCTGACCTCCTCAGGCATTGCACGACCTGGGTATACTTATACGCGTGCAGACAATACACTCATACACAAAAAATAATTTAAAAAATTAAACTGATTTCTAGTGCCTTAGTATATACCCATAGACTAATGCATCTCTCAACTCTCACTAGAGAAGTTCTGTCGTACAAATGGTGTGATGGATTCTTCAGTATTTCTCTACAATAGATCCCTCCCGCTGCCCTCCTGCAAGTGCACTAACTGCTTTCTGAGGCCTTTGGGATTAGAGTTATGGGCAAAGAATAGTGAATGGTAAGGAGTGAGAAACTGTGCTTGAATCATGTGCTAAGCAGGCTTCAGACCTTCTGGATGGGAGGCATTCAAACACCTCTACCCTTCTGGGTGCTTTCTGGTGTTCTCATTACTGCAAAGAGTTTTCTTGCAGTCCCCATGTGTCATTTAGTAGATATCTTTTGAGTCCTTTTGCAGCTCCCAAGAGTGCCCAATTATCTTCTGGTTTCTTACAGCCTGGATTTTCTCTACCCTTCTTGGTGTCCTTCATGGCCCTGACCCATGCTGAGCCCACACTGGTTCTTATCCCACCTGGCCTTCCTCTATCCCACCAGAAACACCAGCACAGCTCTTATCCCAACCACCCCCAGGGTGTGGCTGATCCCAGCACAGCTCCTCTGTCCTGTCGCCATGGCCTAGGCTTGTTCAGCTATGACCACCCCCCTGCATCCATTGTCTATGTCTTACAAGTCACAGAGCTCTCAGGAATGAGTCCTCAGCAGGCTGAGAGAGGTGGCTCACCAGAGGAGCTCGTGATCCAGAGAGGACTTTGCAGAGCGGCCATCATCATTGAGAATCCTTCTCCTTCCACTGTCAGGACCTTGTCCCTACTCACATCCATTTAAAATCACCAGTCCATCATCAGCATCCAAGAGCAGGTAGAACCAGAGCTGTGTCTTCCACTTTGCAAATTCCACATGGAGCAGTGCAGCTCTAGAATCCTACCTTTAGTTTACTTTGGCAATTTGCTAGCAGCATCACTTTAAACATTTGGCAGACAATACACAGCTGGCCTCGAGATGCCAAGGTCTCTAGGGAGAGACTCTGTTTTGGAAGACAGAGCTGAATGGCTCAGAACCAAGGAAAAGGCTCAACCACATTCTTTGAAGCCCTGGGGCTGGTGAAACACATGGAACTAGAAGTTGAGCCTTGAACCCTCACATGATGCCCCTGTTTAGTCTCTGCTAATTCTCGGGAGTTTCTATATGGGTGATGGGAACGGTCTTTAATGCCTCACTTCTTTTCACTGCTCAGCTGTGAACAAGTAGATTACGCCTACCATTTATTTATTTATTTATTTATTTATTTATTATTTTTTTTTTGAGACAGGGTCTCTCAGTAGCCCAAGCTGGCCTGGTACTCACTATGTAGACCAGGCTAGCCTTGAACTTGCAGAGATCTGCCTGCCTCTGCCTCCAAGTGCTGGGATTAAAGGCGTGTGCCACCACACCCTTATGCCCACCTTTTAATAGTGGAATTATCTCATGCTTTGATTTCCTTGTTTCAGTGTTTCCTGTTTTGTAAATATTCCCCCCTTTCATTCACACTGTGTTCAGTCATCAGGTGAAAGAGGAAAACTGACCGACACATGTACATGTATGTATATGAGTGGGCTGCTGTATGCACACAGAGCAAGAGATCCTGGAGGCCTCTTCCTCTGAGTAGGGAACATGTATCTCTGAGCTAGCTAATTCTTTGGTGTAGAAAAAAAGAGCTTAATAAGCCATCTCATTTTTTTCTATTTTTATTGAACTTTTGTTCATTTCATACATCTCAGTCATATTTAGACCCCTCCCCTAGCTCCACCCTCCCATAGCCTGCCCACCAGATTTCATGCATTCTGTCATATATATTAAGGCTTATGGAGCCAAGTTTGTGTTCCCAGAGTCCTTCAGTGTCCACTAGAGTTAACAGGCTGCCTTAGTGTTAAATGATGAGACCTCTAAATCTAGTCTGGGTGAAATTAATATTAATATTTGAGGAAGTAAATTTCTTTTGTGTGTGTGTTTAAAATGCAATGGGAATTTAGGAGTTTGCTGTTGAGAATTGGAGAGAAACAAAAGCTGTGTCTAAAAGAACCTATTTCAGAAGGTGAGAGAAGACCACAACAGGGACATCCAGTTCTCCACTCACATTTTTTTCTTACCCTTCCCTGTAGTAAATGGGATGAGGTCAGGCATGTGAGTGCCGGGATACGGACTGTTCCCCAGCCATCTTTGAAATTAGTGTGATGTATGATTGACTCATCACCCTTCACCCATAGAATTAGGATGTAAGTAGAAGTGGGTTGTGCCATTTCTGGGCTTGAGCCATTGCTAGCAACCATTCTTCTCTACCCTTGTCCTCTGTAAGCACTGGGCTGTGTCACCTTTGGCCATGTGAGCAGTAAAACTCACTGACGATCAAGTGCCTGAATGATCATGTGGAGCAGAGCCAAAGGCTAGTCTGGAAAGCTTAGTTCAGACTGTGATGCAAAGAAAGATTCTCAATTGTTCGAGTCATCATATCTGGATACTTCTTTATTCCATCAAAATTGACTCCTGCAGTGGCCCCAGTTTAATAATGGCAAGTCACATCCAAAATAGGATGGCCAATAGGATATTTTGCTGTGCCTGAGGGGAACTAAGGAAATTGGGTAAGAGGTACTTAATATTATGGTTTGAATCTGAAATGTCCCCAATGGACGTTTATGTTTGAAAACTTGTTACCCCGTTGGCGGCACTGTTTGGGGAGGCTATGAAACTTTTAGAAAGGGGTTCCTGACTGATGGAAGGAGGTCCCTAGGAGCTGTAATCCAGCCTCTGCTTCCTAGTTGACTACCGTGTGGATAGCCACTGACTCAGTTTCTTGCTATGGGACCACTCAGCCATAACTGAGATCTCCTGACATCATAAGCAAAAATGAACCTTTCCTTCTTTAAGTTAGGTACACTGGGCACAGAAACGTAAAAGTAACTGATGCATCCAATAATAAGCTTAAAAGGCTGTATATGGTGCAATCCTACTTAGTTACTTTAATGTCTGAATTAGGTCCTCTAGTTACTTTAATGTCTGAATTAGGTCCTTGTATTAGGACCGAGAGACAGAAGAAAATTGACAAGATGGGATACAGGAAGAAGATGAGCATGTGGTGAAGTAAGAAACTATAGACCAAAGACCTCCACGGCTTACTGAGAAGAGTATTGGGCAAAAAAGTAGCCCAATACTAAGACAGATTCAAGAAAGATTCAAGATGGAGATTCAAGAAAGACTGCTTAAAGTGAAAAATAATCCCAAAAGGTTGGGCGGTAAGAGCCAGTGGGCAGCAGCCACTGAGGTTACATCCTTCCCTATTCAAATTCTTTTTGTTTTTCAAGCTCTAGTTCAGAAGTCATCTCCTTTACACAGCCAGTGGGCAGCAGCCACTGAGGTTACATCCTTCCCTATTGTTCAAATTCTTTTTGTTTTTCAAGCTCTAGTTCAGAAGTCATCTCCTTTACAAGTACAACACCGCAAGCCAGCTCCACCCTGGAATCAACACTGAAGGGGAGACTGCGGGTTTTGTGTGACTCTATAAATAAGAACTGGGATCCTCAACGGGCAGCTCTACACATTGCAATGATGCAAAGACGAGTGCCATGTTCAGTCTAAGAATACAGTTTATGAGGTGAAGTTGTTTGCTGAAAAACCAGCTAGGTGCACCATAGCCTGTGACCAGAAAGCCCCAAAGTGAGAATAGGTTCATTTAAGGAGGTTTTTCCTAAATAGAAATTTGAACTCTTCCAGTTCCAAGGGAGTGTGGCAGTTGCCTCCCATCTGAAGGTGCCCTAGATTATATAAAAGTCTGAAAGTTGATCCCCAATTCATACAGCCTCCCTGGTAAATGGCATATTATAAATATAAAGTTATCTTTTTATTCTTTTCCTTTCAGGAAAGAACTCTAATTTCACCTTACTCTACGGTGGAATAATTGGGTCAAAACAGCAAATGCTGGTGAAAACTCAATTTCCAAATACATTCCGCGGCTTATTTGCGGAAGGAAATGTTCTTCACCTTTTGAACTTTCAGGCAGCTGGCTAAAGGTAACGGGCAAGTTTTATTTTTTTTAATTAAATGGGAAAAAATATTACACCCTGTCTTGGCTAGTAACCAAAGTCAGGGGTTTCGTGGTTATTCCTAAAGGATGGCTTCACAGATGTGTGTCTGGAGGTGGAGTACAAGAAGGCAGGTTATTGTAACCGTAACACTCTTGGTACCTATGTGGGAACCAGCAGCAGCCACAGGCTCTGAAAGGCGGTGGTGAGGAAATGTGTAAGTGACTCTTTGGTCTGTGTACCATAATCTTACACCTTGTTGACTATAAATCAGAGTCATTTGAAGAATCACCTCTTCTCTTTTCTGTCTGAGCCTGTGAAGCTGCTTCCTCCAGACCAGTGGAGAGAAGTCTGTGGTTTCAGAGACTTGGGATGTTCCATTCTGTACCATGGATGTGCTTAATGACCTGAGTATCTACTGATATTTGCAACTGGGAGTTCTTACAAACGGTACCTGACTCCATGAAAAGATGAGAGGATTCTTAGCATCTTAATTCTTTCTTTTCTTTCTTTCCATCTCTCTTTTAATGCACAGAACATGTCCCTCTCACAAAATACATGATTTTGTCACTTCATAGGTTTGGAACAAGTTCATAATCTCTTACGGGATCTCCAAGTTTACAGCAGCATCACTTGAGTGGAAGAAATCTCCCCATTATGCATAAAATTCAAGGCATGTTTTGACATCTGGTCGGTCATTCTGCAAATATTTGTTGAACAGAGTTGGTTGGGGTCAACAGGATGAACTGTACTGTGAGGTAATTATTCCTTATGCCTAAACTTTACCCCGACCTCCAAAAAGAACACAGACAGTGTTTAATTCTTAAAGGGGCATTTTATTATCAAATCATGGAAAGTATCACTCTTCCTGTATGAAAGAGTTGAAGATTAGAATGGCAGCAAAATCGGACATGAGATCCAGAGGAATGGAAGGTATGCCCTGGGAATTGGGACACCTAGGTGGGGAAACCAGTTTCCTCATGTTAAGGAGATAGAAAGCAAAACTGTACCCAGTCGTCTCCACAATGTTTTATCATATAGAACCTGTCAGATGTGAAATCTAACTCTAATGCAGTATACATATCTCAAAAGACCCAGTGAAAGAAAGCATTGTCAGTCTACCCAGAGCTGGTCTATTTGTTGTTGGGTGAAAGTTGTCTCATCAACTCTGGTGATCAGTTTTGTCAGCTTGGTGAGACTCTCAAACCCAGTTATTCAATCAAGCAAATGGGATGTTGTCATGAATGCATTTTGCAGATGTGCATTACATCTATAATCCATTTGCTTTTTTAAATCTAAAATAATTTTTAAATATTTTATTATTTTTACTTTATATATATGAGTGTTATGTCTGCATGTATGTATGTACATACCCATGTCATGCAGTGCCCACAGAGGTCAGAAGAGGGTGTCAGATCCCCTGAGAACTGGCATTACAGACTAGGTTATATACCCAGAGTGAGCCCTATGTGGGTGCTGGGAATTGAACCTGGGTCCTCTGCAAAAGCAGTCAGCACTTTTAATCACTGAGCCATCTCTCCAGCCCCTAAAATAATTTTTAAATGTTTATAATTTATAAGCTAAATTATATGTATTTAATATAAATGTTTTAAAGCCTATATCCCCATATATGGTTAGATCTAGCTAATTAACAAATTTATTAATTCACATAATTGCTTTTTTGGTGAGAACACTTAGTATATACTCACTTTAAAGTTTTAAGAATATAATACATCATCAATAGTTATGGCTACCACATTGCAAAAGAACTCTCTCGAACTTGTTCCTGATTGATAACTTTATAGCCTTTCACCAACAATTCTTGTCCACTTCCTCCAAATCACCCAAGTCACCGTTCTGTTCTCTACTTTTATGAGATCACCTTTTTTTTTTTTCTATATTACACAAATGAGCGTGATCGTGATTCTAGGGGATATGTCCTCTAGAATCAGCCATGTTGTCAAAAATAAGAGAATTTAATTCTTTTCATGATTGAATTATTTGTATGTAACATGGCATACATCTCTGTGTCTTTTTTTATGTATATATTTTCAGCTTTTTTTGTTTTGTCTTGTTTTGTTGACAGAGTCTCCCTAGCCCCAGCCCACCTGGAACTCACTATGTAGAACAGGCTGGCCTCGATCTCATAGAGACTTACAGGCCTCTGTTTCCTGAATGCTGGGATTAAAGGCATGTGCCACCATGTCCGGCATTCAATGTATATTTTTGTTGAGCTTTTGTGCATTTCATATAATAGATCTTAATCAAACTTAGAACCCATATCCACATCCCTCATAGTCCCCCCCCACTGGATTTCATGCATTCCATCATATATATTAAGGCCTATCAAGTCAAGTTTGTGCATCCAGATGTCTCTCAGTGCAAGTCATCCACTGGAGTCTTAGTCTATCTAGTCTCTTCCTGAAAGAATATCAACTCTCCCACACCCAAGAGTAATCAGTTGCCAATAGTTCTTTGGTTAAGATTGGGGCCTGCTGCCCATTTCTCCAGTTCTATGCTGAGTTTTTGTCTGACTGAGTTTGTTTAGGTTTTGTGCAGGCTGACACCATTGCTGTAAGTTCATATGAGCAAGTTTTCAGAGACCTGGAGGACTGTTTCCTTATGATCATGCACCAACCCTAAACACTCTTAAGTTATAGGCTGGTGTCATTACTTCCTGTTTGAGAATTTCCAGTCTGCTCTGCAGATTTTGGACTTGCCTTAGCCAGTCCCTACAATCCCAGAGGCAAATTCCTTCAACAGACATCTTGGAGGGCAGGTAGATGGGTGTGTGGGTGGGTGGATGGATGGATGGATGGATGGATGGATGGATGGATGGTTGAGAGATATACAGAGATAAGGAAGAAAGAAAAGATGATAGATACATAGAAGATAGGTTACCACTATAGATTAAGACAGACAGACAATAGCCATCCTACTATTTCCTAGCTGGAAGCCTGTCTGATACTGATGCACCATCTCACCAGCAGTCTAGAAGTAATGACAGCTCAATGATTTTTTTTTTTCGCTTGAATAAAATACAAAGGTAGGAAATGACCTTTGGGCTATGTCCATACTATAATTCTATGACTTCTTCACTCTCTTGTCACAGAATAGCCAGGGATCAGATTCAAGAATAAAGTAGATCCAACCAGTCCATTATTTAGAACCATCACAATTCCCTCTCACATTCCCAAAGTCAAGAGGTTGGTGAGATGCTGTGGGACTCTGTCAAACTTGGTCTCTACTTCTTTGCACAAAGTCACCTGATATCACGTCTTTCTCTGATGGTCCAACCTCACTGGACTTTTTCTCATGGATGCTTAGCATACTCATGTACAACCAAGGCACTGTTCCTTAGTCTGTACATTTTTCTCTTCACAGTTCTCATAATCATTGAGCATATTGTCTATTTTTGTTATGTTCAAAACCTGTCTCTTGTTAAATGTAAGCCCACAAGGACACAGACATTTTCAATTTTCTCTATAGCTATGTTTCCAGTACAAGCAAAATTCAGCAGCCTGTTATTAACTATTAAAATAAGGATAAACTAACTTCATTTGATGATGAAATCATCCAAATATGTATGTTAATATTAGTATTAGTGGTGCTGGGGAATCAAACCTGGGGCCTTGCACATACTAGGTAAGCACTCTACCACTGAGCTATATCCCTATCTTGAGTTTTTATAATATTTAAGTAAAATAATCGACATAATTGATATGCTGGATTTTAGTTTTCCAGCAGGTGTGCCCCCTGCACTAATTAATTTTTGTCAATTTGATTCAAATGAGTCACCTGGGAACCATAATTGAGAATCTTCCTCTGCCAGATTGGCCTTGGCCATGTCTTAGAGGTATTTTCTTAATTGTTTTTTGAAGCAGGAGGTCCCAGCCCATTATGGGCAGTGCCATGCCTGGGCGAGTGGGCCTGGCGAGTTGAGCAAGACAGAGGAGCCAAGCTAGTAAGCAGCATCCCTCCATGGTCTGGGCTTCAGTTCCTGCACAGAGTTCCTACGTTCCTACGTTGGTTGCCCTCAGTGATGAACTGTGAAGTATAAGCTAAAATAAAGTATTTCTTCTCCAAACTGGTTTTGATCAGTGTTTTCTCACAGCAATAGAAGTAGCTAGAACAATTACCTCTGCTCTTCACGTGACATGAAGCTGTGCATTGTCTCCTTTGGAAAACGCACATCTAAGCACCACAGGGTGAAGAGCTGAGCTATGCCTTACATATCCTGCCTCCTGAAGCATCCAGCATAGTGCTCTATCACAGTAGATGTCCAAAAGTAATGAATAGGTGCTCACTGCTTAGCTGAATGAATAAAACAGTTAAATGAAAAGTTAGTTGCATCACTTTACTATTTTGCTACGTTTGTTTGTTTTCTTAAAATAAGTCAGTAGTCTTCCATAAGTCTGATTAGACAGCTAGTATGTTCAGTAATAAACCCTTTCCAGTTGCAGGGCCCTGGGACAAACTCCTACTGGCTCCTACATCAATAGACATAAATAGCATTCTTTGGTTTTCAAGCTTTGACCATATTAATTTTCCTATCCAAATTTAATCGGCCTTTAAAATTAGTTTTAGAAAGCAATGATAGAGCTGGGTGGTGCTGGTGACTTCACATAAACACTAGTACACTGTAGACACCGAAATGGTAAATTTTATGTTTTTTTCACCACAATAATAGAAAGAATTGTTTGGATTACAAAAGAGAACTTCAAGTCTACCAATAGTGTGGTAAGTTTTGTTTTTCAATGTAAGGTAATTGTATAGAAGCTCAGTCAACAGAGTTCTCCCATCAAGGCAGCCACTGCCCTTTCAATTTCTTCTCCCTATGGTGGAGCTCAAGTCCTTTCCCCACATGACCCCAGCCTGAGAGATACACAGATTGTTGGACAATAACTTGAATTTTCCAAACCGAGTGTGGCTAGTTTCTACCATCCATCTATTTTCCAAATATTCTTATACACAAAGAGAACTTGTCATACCATGTTCACATTCAGTAAAGCCAGGATCTAGTTAGCTTGGGAACATCTTAAATCTTACAGGGAATGCGGCCATCCAAGGGAATCTAAGTCTTCTCCCACTGTTATTTATTAGTTCCTACATTCACTGCTCTTTCAAAATTCAGGAATGCTGGTGAGATTTAAAACAGCTTAATTAAACTTCAGATGCAGGCTTCTGATAAGGGCCCAGAGCCATGGGCATTCCAAGATTCTCAAATAGCATAATCTAATTGATTTTTTCTTTCCTACAACACAGAGGTCATAAACACACAGTAATCTGAAACACTTCGAGTCCTGCCAGCTGGCCTCTTCTCATTTTGTTTCCCTACACTATAATTCTGCTTCCATCTGTGAGAAACTGTGGACTTCTCCACCTTGGTAGATTGTATTAAGTTACTTGCAATTCAGCTGAGGTATGTTTTCAATGAACTAATTACATGTTAGTTAATAATAGATCATTGCTTCAACGGTCAACATTCGAATATCACTTTTAAACAAATTTCTTCAGTCTTGCAGTAGGAATGTCTGGGAAAAGGGCTGAAATGCTGCGAAAATGCTATGATAAGCTGGGAGGAAGCTATTGAGTTATACAAAGAGATAGGAGTGTCAGATGCCAGCATGTAGTCCTTACTGACACTCACAATGAAGACAATAGCTAGGAAATGCAAATTTTAGGTTTTTCCTTCTGAAATAGTGGTTTCCGTTCATTGTGGGTAAATTTAATTTCATTAGTGCGTAATAACTAAAACATGGTGAGTCGCACTAGATAAGGACATTGCTAAATTCCAAACACACATTCTGCCTATGAAGATGGTGCAGACTGGTGCCCTCAGGGTTAACAGGTAAGGTTAGCCCCTGTTTCTTCCACACCTAATTCTCCCTCCAAGGAGCAGTCACCTTGGCGTGCTACAGATCCTGGTGATCAGCCCTTTAAGAGAGCATTTGTCCTCCTACTGTTGGGTTTGGACCTGTTTGTCCTCAGACCATTCTTCAGGCTCTCCAGCTCTGTTTTGTTTTGCTGGGCCTTGACCTGGACTCAGTTTATGGGAAAGTAAAACCTTCAGGAATTTGGGAGTGTAACACTCCTGCTTCTCTCTTTGCCTCTGCTGGCATCCCTGGCCACAGCTGTGTCACTTCCCCCGCCAGGTTAGCTCCTTGTGCTTCCTAGTCAGCTCGTAGATGGCAGGGTTTTGCTCATTTAGTACAGTACTTGCCTAGTATGCACAGAGCCTTGGGTTTAATCCCCATTCCTATATGAGTTAGACACAGTGGCACATGTCTGTAATCTCAGCATTTGGGAGGTGGAGGCTGGAGGATCAGGAGGTCAAGGTCATCCTCTGCTACACAGTAAATTTTTTAAAATCCTTCCTTTCTAATACTTTCACTTTTTAAAAAAATTTCTTAGTAGCCTGTAACTGAGGCACCAGACTGAGGCTATCTCCATTTTACATTTATAGCAGATGCTTAGTTCTAAACCTTTTCAAATTACATATTGTTGATCTAGAATAACACAGTATAAATACAAAAGTAATAGTACAATCATACACTATCAATACAAAAATCATCTTTTTTTTTTATTTTAAGGAACACTGAAGGTTGGGAGCCTAGAGAGGAGAAGGTATGTATTTATAAAAACTCAGATTCCGCCTGGGTTTCTGTATCGTGGAATTCCACTCTTCTTACACAGCAGGGCACATATTTTTGGTGAGGTCGCACACACTCGGGGACATGATGTCATCTTGCACATTGTGTTACAAACAGATTTAATAATGCATTGCTGCATCTTAAACCCGAGTGGAGTGCTGTGCTCCAGCAGCCAGACCCGGGGTCCATCTGGTAGACCTGTTAGCCAGCAGCCCCAAGGAGCTCAGCACATTTCTCCCTATGGAGACACAGCAGAAATGACTCCTACAGATTCAAGACTCAGCTTTAAAGCAGAGATGATGTCATGACTGTAGTTGGCGTTTTTCCCTTTGTGCCTCTTCTTTTCTCTGTTCTCCTTACTTCTCTGTCCTCTCTTCCTCTTCATTCCTATGAGTCCCAAATCTTCCCTAAGGCCAAATAGGCTAAAAGTAGCTGAGAATTGGTTAACGTTTATCATAGACAAATATACCAGAATCTTTATCTACCACTGTCCCCATAAAGATAAAGAGCTGCAAAGTAGGATTCCACATTCCTTAAAGTCACAGAGATCGTTCTAGGATACATAGCACATTTTTGTTTTTGAGAATGGGTCTCACAATGTAGCCTGGGTTATCATACAGCCCAGGCTTGCCTTGAACTCATGATCCTTTGGTCTCACTACTTCAGCCTTCCAGACTGATGGGGTTACCACCATGCACCAGCGCACTCAGATTACCTATGATTTTCATTGTGGTGAAAATAACACCGTGGAAGTTTCATTAATTGCTGTGCATCCACTTTTCTAATCCAGCACCATCTTGGACTCTGCTCTTCCCTTCTCAGCCCTAATTAATGACAGCATGTTCTTTACTTCCTTCCATCTTGTTGATCGCCAACCTCAGGCTACCATCAAAGTCTCAGGTTGCCAACTACACTCATGGTTCCTGAGTGCTCCATGAAGTTCTCCCATTTCACCTTGTGCTCTTCAACATTGCTGCTTTCATTGAAAGAACCGATTTATTCCACCAAGGTCTTCATAAATGTTATTCTTTCTGAAAGCATCCCAGATTCTTCCACCGAAAGGAAATAGATGAAATATATGCATAAATGAGGCTGGAGGGATGGCTCGGTGGTTAAGAGCACTAGCTGCTCTTACAGAAACCCAGGTTCAGTTCCCAAAAACCACATGGAGGTTCGCTACCATCTGTAACTCCAGTTCCTCTGGCGTCTGCAAGCACTGCATACGTGTGCACACACATACATGCAGGCAAGCACTCATACACATGAAAAAATAAAGAAATCTTTCATTATATGCATAAATAGATTCCAAGTCAATACTATATAAATATATATGTATCGGGTTCCCTGGAATTAAAGTAGCACATGGTTATGATTTGCCATGTGGGTGCTAGAAACTGATCCCAGCTCCTCCACAAGAGCAGATGCCCTCATCTGGCCTCTGCAGACACAACGCATGCACATGGTACATAACATGCATGCAACAAAACATACATAAAACAAAAATAAATCTTTTTTTAAATGCCATAATGAAACCCGTTCGTTGATATGCTAGCTAAAACATTAATTACAGTCTGAGACAATCAATGGAGTATTTGGAATTGAATGACAATACGAAATGAAGTAAATTTCAACGTGAAAAGTGCAGATATTCAATAGAAAACAGAAAAACTACTGTACAAGAAAGAAAAGCCAACAATGTCTTATATGACCCACCTCAGAAGACTTTCCACAGCTCTGGTAGCACAGTATTAACCTTAATCTAAACCATACCACTATTATATTGAGAGAATAGAACATGGAAAGACAAGCATATGGTGTGCATAGAGACAGATTCTCATCTTTCACAAGAAGTCACTAGATAAAGTCCGAACCTGAACAAATTAAAAACAGCATTGTAACTGTGTCACTGAGAGATAAATAGTACAGAAATTAGCTCAGAGTTGGCAGTGGCTGTCTCTTTAGGAGAAAAAACCCTGAGACAGGAATGGCTGGAGGCTGTGTTTGTTTTTTCCAACACAGAAGAATTATTTGAAAGTTTAACTTGTGGACCGAATTGGTGAACAACAACAACAACAAAAATATTGCCAGGCAAAATGAATTGTTTCCTTTTCTTTGACTCTATAATAGATAATATATACTCTATTATACAATAGAGTATTGCTCAATGGGGTGTCACACATAGCAGGGGACTGTGGCTGCCCTGGTGTCAGTGTCCCAACAGAATGTAAGCTCTTTCAGGGTTTATTCATTTTTCAATTTTTGTTTAGCATAACACCTGACACAGAGCTGGCATCTAATAAGTCTTTACCAAAAAACCTACATCATTATGTAATATTGCCCCCCCCAATTCTACTATGTAATATCACCAAAATGTGGTACAATTCCTCACACAGACAAAAAGCATCCAGATATTTGGATACGATTGCCATATTTGTTCTTGAATCTTTTCTTGCTGGACTGAAATTGCCCAATTCATCTATTATTCACAGATCATTTTTAAATCCCATTCACTGTCTTGGTCATAGCTGTGATTAGTCTTCACCCTTCAAAGTACTGGATAAAAAGTTGTAACCTATGTGCTGACCTGTGATTATCAACTACAGCTTCCAGCTCCTTAATCTAGATTCCATACACCATTGAAATGGTGAGATCACGTTACATTTTTTATAAACAATATTTCCCTTTTGAAATTATAGAGTTAGCTTGTAGCGCCCTGTGAGTCTTCAAGCCTTTTTGAATCGATTCATAGAAATTATCCAAGCGTAAGTTTGGATAGGCTTTTCTTTTTATACATGTTTACATTCTCATTATACTCCATTGAGACTATCATATTAAGATCTGTGAACCAATGTAATAATTATCTTTCTGTTTCTTACAATGTGGAAATTTAATTTGCTTATCTTTACAAATTAATCCAAATCATTAGTTAAAAAGAAAATTGAAGCCCTTGACACAGCCTCTGAATTCACAGCATGTTAGGGAGTATACTCCAAGACAAGCCTTCCGACCGATCACTGAGTCCCTTGATTTGCTGTGGCATTCAGGTGATGGTGTACTTTCCTACAAAGATAAAAGGCTTTGCCAAATGCCTCATCCAAGCAACAAACAGCAAAACCCTGCAGAACAAATGATGCCAATTTGTGTTTAAATCTCATTAAGTCCTTACTGTTCTTGCAGCTACTTGATTGCTTCAATGTATCAAGCTAGTAATTCTTTTTGCTGCCTGTCATTATCAGGGGATGAGGCAAATATCACAGTTTTTACACCTTCTCTTGGAGAAGAGTAGGTTATGCATTCCAAAACAATTGTCAACTTTTAAAATATTTGTGGTTTGGACATAGAAGTTCACAAGTTAATTTATGTAACTCCATTTCTCAAGGATCACGTATTATTTGAAGGAACACATTTGGAATGGATGCCAATGAGATTTTCGAAACATCCCCTTCTTTTCTCTTCTTCAGAACTTTGAAGATAATCCTGTTCTGACTACCTCCAGATCCTCCCACATGTGTCTACAAACTCTATCTAGTCTTCCTCATTTAAGTGCCATGTATTCTAAAATATTGAAATTACCATCAAGGGAGGAAATTCTTTCTCATCTGAAAAAAGACATCTAAATTTCCATAGAACCATGAGGTTCTATCATGCAGAGTCTCATATACTGGTTTGGTCATGGAAATCCTCCAACTGGATTTGAAGTTCTTTACAAATCCAAAGACACTGCCTGAGCCTATTTTTATTTAGAAGTTTACCTATTATGATATTTTATTCATAGTACATGGTTAATAAAATCTGGATATTGGTCAACACCATAAAGCCAGCACTGACACTAATGGGTTCCTTACAGAAGATCTTGTTAAAGATTACATCTGTGGTCATATCATCCAAAGTCCTGACTGGGAGAAATCAGACATGTAAATATCAATCCATCTTGGCAGGATGTCAGCCTTTATGGCTTTTAAGTCTAGAAGTCAATTTGGAGATTTGAATGTCAGAGTGAGAGAGCTGATAAGTGTGTTGTGTGAACTCATCTAGTGAACAGGGATGGAGAAACCACATCTCCTGACACAGGAAGTAGAAAAATGAGTGATCCAGAGGCTGAGTGCCTGGTCTTCAATTGCTATTCGACCTTCATGGATAGGCTGAAAGCGTTTGAGATTAGTCATTTCTAAGCTGTAACAAAATGTCTGAGAAAAATAACTTAGGGGAAGGAAGAATTTATTTTACTTCATAGTTTCGGGGGTTTTAGTGCATGGCCATTTGGCTTGTTTGCTCCTGGACACACCTGTGGCAAAGTGGGGTATCACAGTATGGAGCTCAAGGTGGAGCACAGTGGGTCACCTCCTAGTGGAAAGGAGCTAAAGGGAGACAGGAGAAGGGGCTGGGGACAAGATACCATTTCCTCCAACTAAGCTCAGCTTTTTTCTCTCCCCCCTCCAACACTTTTTTGGTCTGAGACAGTGTCTCTCTGTAGTCCCAGCTGGCCTAAACTCACTATGTAGACCAGGCTGGTCTTGAACACAGAGATCTGCCTGTCTCATCCATCTGCCTCTGCCTCCCAAGTGCTAGGATTAAGGCCTGCACCACCCCGCCAGGCCTCTAAATGCAGCTTCTAATAGTTCATTCAGCTATCTACCCATCAGCAGATGGATGAAGTTAGCACCGTAAAAATCCAATCACTCAGTAGCACCACCCGCTCTGGGGACCAGATCTTCAGTACATCAGCCTTTACAGCTCAGGTCCCTGTGATTTCTCACACTGGTGACTGCAATCACATAGTGATTATTTTGACTCTAAGAGTCACAGGCCCCTATCCCTGAACTACTTCAATAAATGATTTGCTTGCATTTTGACTCAGGGAAGTTGGAATTGGCCTCATTTTAGAATTAGCAAACATCTCAAGCTGGTTTTCAAATGCTTTTCATCTTCTACAACCAAAACATGTGTAGCTAAGCAGCACCCCCTTAATTTTTTAAAACATACACGCACTTTATGGCAAATGCTGCTCTTGTTGTTTTGATTCATTTACATGTTAAGTCATCAAAATACTGTTTGGGGAGGCGTTTTGATATCCAAGAAGACTTTTCAAGCATTTCATAAGCTGTTTTTCTTAAAAACAGGAAACTTCCTGTGCCAAGAATAAACAAACTGGAAGCACAGGACGCAGGAAGTTGCTTGAACTCTGCAAACCCGCAAGGCTGAGAGGGTACCTTTCCTCATCCTTTTGTTTAATGTGGTTGTTGGTCTTCCTGGCAAACCAACTCCCTAAGGCCAGGTGGGGCTGCAGGGCAAAAGGGCAAAAGCAAGAGGAGAAAGACGACAGGAAGTAACATGGAAGCCAGACTCGATTTCCTAGGCTTCTTCTCGAGAAACCAGTAACATTAGGCACCAGGACACAAGGGGGCCACTGCTTAGTTCTTCCCGACATGCCTGGGTGGAAGCTAGGCCTCCAAAAAGCTCTCCTGCCTGCTGTCTTCTGTCCTTACCCTCTGCAATCAGCTCTGCAAATCACCTGCCCTGCGGGATGCACCCTGCTTGCCCCATTCAAAAGAGAAGGCTGCTCTGAGTTTAAGATCAGCCATCAATCACCAGGTCTTGTTGCTTCCAAAAGCCAAGCAACACCTCATCATGTGCATTCTGACTCTGCCAAAGGGCTCTGCCCAGTTTTGATTCTGTTCGGGTCCATGAAGACTTGCACTGGTGTGGGGGGCGGTGTGTGGTGGGTGGCGGCCTGCGGTGTGGGTGGGCGGCTCTGGGCAGCCAGTACCACATCACACGCAAACGCTTTTTGACTCCACACACGCCTCCCCCTCGTCCTGGCAGATTGCTTTCTCTGGTTCCCGGAGGTCGGCATCTCTGAAATTTAGGTCCACTTCCAAATCTTGTGAACAAAATGCAAAGCACTCCCTGGTCTGCTTTCCTGAGGCAGCTGATGCCAGGAACTTATCTGCATTTTTTCCCCTTTACATCTGAATTCTGAATTTAGTTCTCTTTTTACATTCAGCCTTAGAATCTAAGGAAAGGAGAAGGGCAGGTTTTTGTGGTTTGTTTGTTTGTTTGTTTGTTTGTTTGAGTTACTTAAGAAAATCCGCATTAACGAAAAAAACAAAACAAAGCAAAACAAAAACCTTGAAATAATCATGTTGGTAAAACTTTTAAATGTCCGCTTCAGAGTATTTCTCAATCATCAGACTATGAAATTGAAACATACTTAATATTTTACCCATCTATCCTGCACCCAAAGTCCAATTAATACCAAATTCTGTCTTTTATTTATTTTTATGTGTTTGAGTGTTTTGCCTACATGCATATAGGTACACTTGTGTTGTGCAATACCCACAGAGGCCGGAAGAGGGTGGGGGATCCCCTGGAACTGGACTTACTGATGGTTATTAGCTACCATGTGGGTGCCAGGAAGCCAGCCCTGGTCCTCTGCAAGAGAAGCCAGTGCCCTTAGCCATGAACCCAAATCTCCAGCCCCCTGTCTTTTCATTTATTAAATCAGAAGACATATAATTTATCTTTTCTCCCATGTTGTCTCTGAGTCAGTCAAAAATTCCACCACCCTTCAACTGATCAAACATGCATGTGGAATTTTTATTAGGAATTTCAGGGGCACTGAAGATGGTACTCAGTTCATTTGCCCAGCACACTTCCCACCTGTCACCACTTACAACAAGCTCAACTCCTCACCCCAGGGCTATAATGAGTCTGTTATTTATACCCCAACTTCTTGGAAAAACAGGGTAACAGAATGCAATTATAATTTGTTCTTTGTGGGTTTTCTCAAGCAAGCCTACATTTTCCTTTCTCACAATGCATATGAAAAAGGCAGCACACGGCTGACTAGTGCACATACGTCAGGGGAAGCCTGACGTCCATTGAAAAAGCTGTGAAAATCCCTCTGAAAGAGGCCAAGTTTTTACCTTACTTACAGCCTTTATCTTACTTTTCCTTCTTTCCTTTTAATGAAATATAACCCTCTACTAGGCCATTCCTATATTGAAAAAGTAATAAAAATTCATCAGGCATGTGAAGAGACATGGTTGTGGGAAGGAAGGAAGGAAGGAAGGAAGGGAGGGAGGGAGGGAGGGAGGGAGGGAGGGAAGGAGGGAGGAAGGGAGGGAAGAAACGAGGCCCTATGGTTTGGCAGAGTAGAAAGACAGAGGCCATACATTTGGAGTGGAAACCACAGGGAAGGGAAAACCGTAATTGTATGAGCTAGGATCTGCATAGGAAGGGAACTCTAATTGTAGCCCATAAACCAAAACCAAACAAAGGAACCAGAAAACTAATTTACAAAACCCAAAGGCAATGCTGCTAGTATGCACAGGCACATGAGCATCAATTCCCTTAACCCCACATATTCCTGGGTTCCCTTTCCAGGGATTTTCATTTTGACTAGAAGGACGCACAGTTAAGCTTTGTTTCTATAGTTTGCACAGATGCAGAGAAGAGGTGATGAAGAGCAGAAGGATTATTAATATTACAGTGGTAGTTCTTCTAAGACTATACTAATAATCTATGATTAAGTAGATTTCTTGAATGAAGATGTCCTCTAAAAGTAAAATGTATTTTTTTTCCTTTTTTAATAGAATTTTTGTGAATTTCATACAATATATTTTGATCATATTTAAATCCCCTATCTGCACCCCTTACTCCCTCCCACCCAATTTCACGTGCTCTTTATATATAGTAGGTATATATGTTATATAGTAAGGCTTATAGAGCTAAATTTGTGTCCCCAAATACCCTTCAGTGTGGGTCCATCCACTGGAGCCTGTTTAGCCTTTAAAAGAGTCTGACGTTCCCTTCCCAGCAGCCATCGGTTGCCAACAGTTAGGTAGGGCTGCGCTTTCTTACCCCCTTCCCCATATCAATGCTGGAATTTTGTCTGGCTTAAGCTTACATGGTACTTCTGCATGCCGTCACCATTGTTGAGGATCCATATGAGTAACTGACCAGCTGTCTGGAAAACTGTTTCCTTGTGGTCATCCACCACTTCTGGCTCTTATAATCTTTCTGCTCCCTCTTCCACAATTATCCCTAAACCTTGGAAGGCAGAAGTTTGATACAGGTGTTCTATTCTGCAGTGTCATATTCTCTGCATGTTGACCAGTGGTGGATTTCTGAGATAATCACCACCTGCTGCATGAGGAAGTTTCTCTGGTGAGAGCTGAGAGATGAATTAATCTATAGGTATAATAAAAAGTCATTAGAAGTTGCTTCAATACTATGTCTATTTAGCAAAATAATATTAGACTCTCCCCTATGGCCTGTGTCCTGTCTAGACACAGGTTCCTAGCCCTGATACCAGTGTCAGGCATGGGGTCCATCTTATGAAGTGGACCTTAAATCCTCTTAGAAAGTGATTGGTTACTCCCATACTATTCATGCCATTGTTGCACGAGGGAGCATATCTTGCCAGCCCAGTAACTCTAAGCATGCAGGATTTACAGCTGGAGAAAACTGATGCTTAATTTTCTCTTCTAGTGCATGCATAGCAACTTCTAGCACTGTGAACACTAGCCAGTAGAAATGAAGCTTTGAAGTCAGTACTAGCTTTATTTTTCCTAGTTTGTTCTATAGCTTATGTATGTAATGCCTTCAGCAATACGTTCTTATAAAGTTCTGGTGGGTTAGCAAGAACAAGGGCAATGGCCTGTAATATTTGAGGGTTTATGGGATTCCTGGTCAACATTTTTTTTAAAAAGGGAGTCCATTCCTGGTATAGGGATTTTACTTTGCTAGCCTATAATGTCTTGTAGATGCTCTTTCCCTGTTATAATGTAACACCTTTTAATCTCCTTTTATAATATATGTATAGACTTTTACATTTTTGTAAATGGCTCATCACTTGAGGGACACTTATGTTGCTTCCATCTCTTAGTTATTGTGAAAAGAGCAGCAACAAACATGGTTGTACAAGTGTCTCTATAATAGGAGTTCAAGGGATTACACTTCCCAGACATTAGGCTAAAGGCCATATAAAATGTTATTTAGACAATTATTTACCATTGATGATTTTGTTTCTAATCAGAAAGTGCTGCTCAGATGTAAGACTTCAAATATTGGTCTGCAATACTGTAGTGCCCACCTGTAGCTAAGGGAGACAACCCACTATTGTTCTAGAATGATGGCTAAATTTGTTTTCTTCCCCTATCTGGAAGCCTTTGAGAGGGAACTGACAGATTCTAGCCACTCCACCAGCTGTCAATGTGCCCGAAAATGAATTCTGAATCCATCACTCTCGAGTCCAGCCTTGGCAGACAAAAGAAAATGAAGAACCCAATAGAGGGATGCTTTTGGAAGCTCTCATCAAAAATTCCAATGGACTCTCACATGAACATTTGAAATTTGCCCTGTTCTGACTTTTTTCTTGTTCTCTGTCTAGAACTTGTAATGCTAACTACTCTTGCCTTTACTTCTCCTTCACAGCCCCTATTAACCAGTCAAGGACCTTCTTTTCTCCCTACAGATAAGTTATACAATTTAGGAGTCTTTTAGATAGACCCACTGAAGGAGTACTCCAATTGCCTCACCCTGTATCCCTGTTCAGTATAGAAGAAGCCAGAACAACCTGCATCCCAATTCCCTATCCACAAGCTGGGTAACCTCTTCAAAGGATGATGTGATAAGAATAGGAGGTAGGAATTGGCTAGGCAGTTAGGGTAAAAAGACTGTAAAGAAAAGTAGCCAGCAGTTTCTTAGCTAAAACTCAAAATGTCCTTGGGCCTTTTTGCAACATACTCTGTTCCAAAGGCCCAGAATGTCAAAAGTATTTGGGAGCACTTATCTAATCCTTAAAAGATTTTAGGCATACCTCTTCAGAGGGGGGAATAATAGAGCAGCAAAACTTCCCATTAAAAAAAAAAGAAAGAGCGCATGAAGTTGTCAGAAAAAAGTGATGGGGAGATATGGGAGGCGTTGGGGGGAGTGGGTGTGGATTTGATCAAAACACCTTATATGCATGTACGAAATTCTCAATAAGGTTTTTTTAAAAAAATGTATATACTTTAAGATTCTACAGTGTTAGATTTCCACATGACTTTTCTAAAAGTCTTTATGCTAATTATCCCTCCCCACACTCCCCACACTCCCTCCTCTGTCCCGTCCTCATTCTCCACTGGAGATAACCCTTCCTAGTGTATCATGCCCCCTTTCCCATTTATATCACTGAATTCTAACCCCCCAGTAACCTCCTCCCACCCAATGGCCATTTATTAGTTTCCTGAACTCTCTGAAATTTTCAATTAAAACAAGCATATCTAAGAATTCAAAGCTGATGTCTATCTATGAGAGAGAACAGGCAGCATTTCTCTGAATTGGGATTACCTCATTCAGGATGATTTCTTTCCAGTTCCATCCATTTTCCTGTAAATTTCAAAAAGCCGTTTTTTAACAGCTGAATAATATTCCATTATGTAAATCTACCATACTTTCACTAGCCATTCATCAGTTGATGGACACCTAAGTTGTTTTCATTTCCTGACTTCTGTGAAAATGGCAGCAATGACCATGGATGAACAGGTATCTCTGTAGTAGGATACAGAGACTTTGTGGTCTATGTCCAAGAGTGGCACAGCTGGGTTATATGGTAAATCTGTTTCTAGCTTTTTGAGGAAGCTCTACACTAATTTCCATAGTGGCTGCACCAGTTTGCACTGCCAACCATCAGTGGATGAGAGTTCCTCTTTTGCCACACCCTCAACAGCATTTGCCATTGTTTTTTGGATCTTAGCCAGTCTGAGTGGAGTAAGATGAAATTTCAAAGTGGTTTTAATTTGCGTTACCTTTATGACTAAAGAGGTTGAAGACTTAAAAGAAATTTCTCAGCCATTTCATTTCATCTTTTGAGAACTCCCCATTCTGCTTTATGCTCTATTTTTCCATTGGGTTGTTTATGGGGTTTGGTGTTTAGTTTTTTGAGTTCTTTGTATATTCTAGATACTAACCCTCTGTCAGAGGTATAGCTGGCAAATATTTTTTCCCGTTCTGTAGGGTGCCTCTTCACTCAAATGATGGTATGGCTTTGCTGTACAGAAGCCTTTTAGCTTCATGAGGTCTCTTTTGTCAATTGCTGGACTTAATGACCACACTCTTGTTCAGAAAGTCCTTTCTTGTGTCTATAAGTTCCAGTGTATTCCCTACTTTGTCATCTATAAGACACAGGGTATTGGGCTTTAGGTTGAGGTCCTTGACCCACCTGGAGTTTGCTGTGTGCGTGGAAAGGGAAAGGGATCTATGTTCTTTCTTCTACATGCATCTGTCCAGTTTGACCAGCACCATTTGTTGAACACGCTGGCATTTCTCCAATGTGTATTTTGGGCTGTTGTCAAAAATCAGTTGGCTATAAATGCATGGATTTAAACATGAGTCCTTAATTCTAGTCCACCTACCAATGTGTCTGTTTTTATGCCAGTATCATGCTGTTTTAATTACTATGTCTTGGTAGTATAACTTAAGATCAGGGGTGGTAATGCCTTCAGCAGTTCTTGTATTGTTCAAGATTATTCTGACTAATGGGTTTTGTGTGTTATCATATGAAATTTGAGATTTAAAAAAAATTTCTGTGAAGGCTTGTGTAGGAACTTTAATGGATATTGCATTGAATGCGTAGATTTCTTTTGGTAGGATGGTCATTTTCACAATATTAGTCCTACTGCTCCATGAACATGGATGGTTCTTTCATTTTCTGGTATCTTCCTCAATTTCATTCTTTAACATCATTTTAAAAAATTTTATTTATCATTTTATTTTATGTGTATGAATATATTGCCTGCATGTGTGTGCAATGCCCGTGGAGGTCAGAAGAGGGTACCAGATTCCCCTGGAACTGGAGTTATGGACGGCTGTTAAGCAGCCATGTGGGTGCTGGGAATCAAACCTGGGTCCTCTGCAAGAGCAATCAGTGCTCTTAACGGCTGAGCCAACTCTCCAGCCCCCATTCTTTAACATCTTAAAGTTGTTATAGTAAGGATTTACTTCTTTGGTTAGATTTCTTCCAAGATAGTTTGAATTTTGAGGCTATCATAAATAGGATTGGTCCCCTGATTTCTATTTTGGTATGTTTGTTTTAAGCATATAGGAAGGCTACTGATTTTGTGTTTGTGTGTTAATTTTACATACTGCTACTTTGCTGAATGTGTCTGTCTTCAGGAGTTTTATGGTGGAGTCTGTATAGAATCACTTATTCCAAATAAGGATACTCTGACTTTTTCCTTTCCAATTGGTATCCCCTCTATCTCCTCCATTTGTCTCAGTATTTAATTAAAACTTTAAATACTGTGTGGCATGGAGATAGCAGACATCAGTGTCTTGTTCCCGATTTTAATGGAAATGCTTTCAGTTTCTCTCCATTTAGTATGATGTTGGCTGTGGGCTTGTTAGATACTGCCTTTATTATGTTGAGATATGTCCTCTGCATCCCTAGATTCCTCATAACTTATCAATGGATGTTGGCCTTTTCTACATCTAATGAGGTGATCATGTGATTTCTTTCCTTGAGTCTGTTTATGTGGTAGATTATTACATTTATGGATTTACATATGATGAACCATCCCTGCATCACTGAGATAAAGTTAACTTGAGCTTGGTGGGTAACTTTTTGGATGTGTTCTTGCACTCGGTTTGTGAATATATTATTGAGAATTTTTGCATCTATATTCAGAGAGATTTGTCTGTAAGTTTCTTTTGTGTTGGATCTTTGGCTTTGGTATCAGAGAAATGCTGGCTTCATAAAAAGACTTGAGTGTGCCTTCCTTTTCTATTTTATGGAATAACTTGAGGAATATCGGCGTTAGTTCTTCTTTGAAGGCTTCATAGAATTCTGCATTGTATCCATCTGGGCCTGAGCTCTTTTTAATTGGGAGATTTTAATTACTTCATCGATCTTGTTAGTTGTTATGGATGTTTAAATTATTTATGTCATTTTGATTTAGTTTACTGCTATATAGATTTTTTAAGTATGTGCTTATGGTTTTCTGAATTTCCTCAGGGTCTGCTGCAATATTTTCCTTTTTATCTTTGAGTTTATTCATTTTTGTGGCCTCTTTCTTTTGGTTATTTTAACTAAAGGTTTGTCAATTTTGTTAGTCTTTTCAAAGACCTCTGTTTCATTGATTTTTGTTTCTATTTTATTAACTTTAGCCTTGATTTTATTTGTTGCTTCTCATCTACTCTTTTGTAGGTGTTGTTTGCCCTTGGTTTTCCAAGGCCTTCCTGTGCATCATTTATTTGTATGAAATGTTTCTAATTTTCTGGTGTAGGCACTTAATCCTAGAAACTTTCCTCTTAGGACTACTTATATTATGCCCCATAGATTTTTCTATGTTGTGTTTTCATTCCTAGGAAATTTCAATTCTAGGAATTTTTAAATTTCTTCCTTGATTCAATTTTCATCCAGTCTATGAGTCTGTGGACTTTTCCCACTTTTATTGTTGATGTATAGCTTTATTCCTTTGTGGTCAGAAAGAATACAGGATGATATTTCCTTTTCCTAAATTTGTGGAGACCTGCTTTGTGTTGTAACAGGTGGTCCGTTTTGGAGACAGTTCCATGGGTTGCATAAGAAAATGCATTATTTGGTGTTTTGGTGGAATGTTCTGTAGATGTCTGTTAGGGTCATTTGATTTATGATATCATTTAACTCCAGAGTTTCTCTACTTAGTTTTTGTTGGGCTGACCTGGCTATTGGTGACAGTGGGGTATTGAAGTCACCCACTACCACTATATTGAAGTCAATGTGTGATTCTTAAATTTAAAAGTTTTGTTTAATTTTATTGATTTTTTAAAAATTTTTATACAAAACATCTTAATCATCTTTAGACCCTCTACCCCATCCATTAACCTCCAGAGACCCCCTCCAACAGATTTCATGCATTCTGTTCTATATGTTAAGGCCTATCAAGTCAAGGTACCCAGATGTCCCTCAGTGCAAGTTCATCCACTGGGGTCTAGGCAGCCTGTCTAGAGTCACTCCCTTAAAGAAGATCAGCTCTTCCTCACCCAACAGTGATCAGCTGCCAATAGTTCTTGCACTAAGCTTGGGGCCAGCTGCCAATTTCCCCAGGTCTGTGCTGGGTTTCATTTGCTTGAGTTTGCATGGATCTTGTGCATGCTGACTGCGCTGCTGTGAGTTCACGTGAACAAGGTCCCAGGAGCCTCTAAGACTCTTGTTTCCTTATGGTCATGGACCTCCTCTCCTGGCTCTTACAATCTTTCTGTCCCATCTTTTGCAGTGGTCTCTGAGTCCTGGGTGAGTGAAGTTTAATATAAGAGCCCTGTCCAGGGACCCACACTCTGCAGACTTTTATTCTCTATGCGTTAGTCATTTGTGACCATTTGTGTTCATCGCCCTCTGTTGCATGAGGAAGTCTCACTGATGAGAGTTGAGAAATGCATCAATATTCTCACTATCCCTTGTTCCGCTATGTTCCATGGCCTTAGGGTTTTTGTAGATATGTCACTTAGGGTTGAGTATTTCACACTTATTCTCTGTGTGTGATCAGTTGTGGAACTCTGTAATACTTTCCGTCTATTGCAAAAGTGGTTTCTTTGATGAGTGTTGCCTGGTATACTTTTCTGTTAATATAAGGACCTATATTTAGCATATAGTAAGAAATTACATTTGTCTAAGGATGTGACAGTCTCTATGAGATTAGGTGCCCCTGTGTGTGGTATATACATGTTCAGGACTATAATGTCTTCTTGGTTTATTTTTCCTTTGATGAGTCTGAAGTGACCTTCCCTATCTCTTCTAATTTTAGTTTGAAGTCTATTTTGACAGATATTAGAACAGCTACACCCACTTGTTTCTTAGTTCCATTTGCTTAGAATATCTTTTTCTATCCTTTTACCCTCAGGTGGTGTCGGTCATTGATAGTGAACTGTGTCCTTGTAGGCAGTAAATCCTTGGCTCCTGTTTTCTAATCCAGTTAGTCTGTGTCTTTTTAATGGGAAAGTTGAGACCATTAATATTGAACGTTATTATTGACAAATGTTTGTTAATTCCTGTTGGTGTTGTACTGTTTTTTCTTAGACCTCTTGTGGTTAACTGTTCTGCAATGATTTATTTAGTCTTTGTGCTCTCCTGAGAGTGTTTAATCTTCTCTTCAGACCAGCATGTTCTAGTGAGTGTTCTCTGTAGAACTGGTTTGTAGACATAAATTCCTTAAATTTGTTTTTATCATGGGAAGTGTTTCTTTCTCCTTTGATTACAACTGATAGTTTCTGCTGTGTATAGTAATCTGTTCTGGAATCTGTGTTCTTTCGTGTCTTGTAGGACAAGGGTCTAAGTCCGTCTGACTTTCCTTGTCTCCAATGAAAAGTCGTCTGTTATTGTGATGGACCTGCCTTTATATGATCTTTTTTTACATAGCTTTCAATATCTTTTCTTTGTTTTGTACATTTAGTGTTTTGACTGTTACATGATATGGGGAGTTTTTATCTGGTCCTGTCTACTTGGTGTTCTGTACGCCTCCTGTACCTTGCTGGGTATCTCTTTTCTAGATCTGGGAACATTTCTTCTACAATTTTATTAAAAAAATACTTTCTGTGCCTTTGATCTGGGTTTCTTCTCCTTTTTCTATACCTATGATTTGTAGGTTTGGTCTTTTTAGAGTTTCCCACAGGTCTTGCATATTCTGTTCCTGGGTTATTTTAAACTTGACATTTTCTTTGACTGAGTGATCCATGCCCTACTTTGATCCTCTGTTCCTTTCCCCATTTCCATTTGGCTCCTTTAAGATTTTTGTCTGAGTTTCTGAGTTTTCCATTTCAAGTTTTATTTCAGTTTGGCCTTTCTTCAGAGATTCTATCTCTTTATAGGATTCTAATTTCATGCTTCAAAATTTTTTAGTTATTTCACACGATTATTTGTGTTTTCACAGTCTTCATTCAGTCTTTTATTCATATCCTCTTTGAGTTCCTCAAAGTATTTATAATTGCTATTTTTGAAGTTAATATCTTGTACATCCACTAGATTGCCATTCTCAAGAATAGGGGTGTTAATTTCTGGAGACTTATTATCTTGGTTATTCATGTTGTTTGTGGTTTTTCAATGAAACCTGGGCATCTGGACATGTGTACTGGTGTTTCTTGGTAGGAGTAGGTGATCTTGTCTTTGTTGAATAGTTGTTTGTATCTTTGTTTGATGTTTTTCCAGTTTCTCAGATTATGACCCAGCTGAGTAGCACTTAGTGTTCAGTTTGGGAGTTACTTTGTATTGATGTGCAAATGTGCTGTAAGAATTTTCTCAGTTCAGCTGTGGATTGGTGCAACTTTTGAACTGAGAGTCCATGGTTGACTCCACATAGTCCTAGAGCAGCAGGATGGGCTGTGTGGCAGCTAGCTAGGTGCACAGTTTGACTGATAGGTTGGGCTGGGGCAGCTTGCAGGTCTGAGTCGCACAAGGATTTCTTGTGGAGGGAATTCATCATGGCAAGTCCCAGGAAGTTCACAGATCTGGGGCAGGCAAAGGTCCCACCCACTGACACAAACCAAAATGTGTGATCTTAGAATCTTACATTTAAATAACAATGCAAACCTTAATCATTACATTTAAGCAAATTGATTCACACACCAGACATTATTTTCCCTGTTAATGTATAACACATCCTTTCCTGATATGGAAAGCAAGCCCCTTTCTCCTCTTTCCAATTACCTGCTACAGAGTTGCTGTCCATCCAGTGCTGCTTCCCCTCTCCTAACCACCCCCGGCCCCGTTCTGTCCACAGCACCATCATTTTCTCATCATTCAAACTGAGCACCTTGAAATGACCTCAGACACTTCCCTCTTCCAGTCCCACCACATGCATTCACTCGGGACGATGTCAGTGCATACTTTCTAGGGTCTCCAGCAGCTTTTCTTTCCTTCCTAATTACCACTGCTGACTCCTCTTCTCCCAACCCTAATCACAGCCAGTTTCCTGTCTCTTGTATGTGCTTCCGGACTACTCATTATTTCCATTTTTCTCCATCCAATCAAACATAAATATAGCCAAATTAAACTTTCTTATGTCCCTTTGCATGATTAATGCAGAGTTTTAAACTCCCTAACTATGTGTGCTGTGAAGAGCCAGAAATCCTTCACTCAAGCCTTTAATGATGATTGTATGTACTCACTGCCCATGAGAGAAAGTCCAAAGCCTTCTTCTGCCATCAGATACTATCAGTCATCAGGTCCCCTTATGATATCTAAACCCCATGACCCAGAACTCCCTGAACATATCATCTCTAGTCAAATCAGCCTTCTCTTTGACTTCTCAAATAAATCAACCCCAGCCCTCTCTCCAAGCCTGGCTCACAATGCCTTATACCTCAAAGTTCTTCTCTAGCTCTTCGCATCCCTCAGTCCTACACATCTGGACTATCTCAGCCTGGTTGACATCCTACTCTCTAAAGCACTGTGTTCAATAACCACTTACAATGGGCTCTTTGGTATGGCTGTCAATCTTCAGTGTCCTAACTGATCCCGAATTAATGGTGTGACTGAAAATTCATTTCCTAGACAATTCCATGAATTGTCTAAGTTAAGAAACAACCTTAGCCATGAATAAGCTAGAGATCTGACATCTAAGGAGCACCTCATAGGTGCAATTTTCCAAGCCAAGGGCCATAGATAGACCCAGGATCTTATTCTCACAGAGCCCTGATGGGACAATATTCCTTCCATTTAACATACCAGGGTGCTAGAACTTAGTAACTTTGGACAATTTCCAAACATCACAATTTCCAAGACCAGAATTATTTCAAAGAGATGCAAAAGCAATTAGGTTAAATAATATGCAGGCCTGAAATGGAATGCAAAAGAATAAAGGTGTCTGGAGACTATTTTGAGGAATGTATTTCATTTCTTCCTGGGACATGTAAGTAGAAAACAGAGCGTGGGCCACTGTGCTTAACGACTTCTGGATTATTCTCTGTTTTCACTTTTATGTTAAAGCTCTTAAGAGATCTTAGGTGATTTGTGCTAAGTGGGGGTTTTGTGAAGAGCGAGAAAGTAGATTAGAGCAGAGGAGGGAAGTGTTTTCTTCCCCACTTTCTCCCAAAAGAGAATGATGCCTGAGGTGGACAGAGAAGCAACTGGGAGACATAAAAGAGTGCTGAGATTGACCTTGATTGATTCTGGACCAGTGAAGACCCATGGTCTGTCTAGAAAAGTATTCAATATGCAAAATACAATACAAACAACGTTCTCCATGGTCTTTCTTACAGGAAAAAGACTTTTCTTAGAGTTGTTTGGACCCAGCTCCCATCCCACATCCAGCCAATCAGAACATAACGTTAGTTCCACCTTCAGAGTCAGACTGGAATTTACAGCCTTCAAACGGTGGGCAGGTTCTAGCTTATCTCAGCATCTCCTTTTACTCTCATTTTTTCAGTCATCTTTAAGTCACTCCTTGCTTTTACCCTTGTTTCCTTAATAACCCAGCAGCCAGAATGGCTAATTATAATCCAAGTCAGACCCTCTTCAGAACCCTCCAGGGACTTCCACATCCCCCTGAGTGAAAGTCTGTACCTATCTGATGATGTAGTAGTGACCAGCACCCACAGCCTCATCTGCCTCCTTTTTATTTAGTACCACTGTTCTCCCCGAATGTCTCAAAGCCATGTTTTCTTCCTCCTTGTCCATGAACGCATCAATATGTTTCTATCTGGAATTATCTTTTCTCCAGATACACAAAAATAAAAAAAAAATCTTTCTTCTTAATTTTCACAAGAGAAAACTCAGGTAACAAAGCCCTAAGATTCAACTTACTTACAATAGTGACTCATCCCCCATCCATTACTAAAGACATAGAACAACCTGTCAATGATTGTTCATCTGTCAATAAACACTTTAAAAAGTTTTTAAATATTTATTATTTTTACGTGTATGTGTGTATTGCCTACATGTAGGTAAGTGCACCCGTGTCATGCAATGCCTGCAGTGGACAGAAGAGGCTGTTGAATCCCCTAGAACTGGAGTTACAGACAGTTGTTAGCTGCCATGTGGGTGCTGGGATTTGAACCTGGGTCTTCTGCAAGAACAACCAGTGTTCTTAACCACTCAGCCATCTCTCCAGCCTCACACCTTAAAATTTTTTAAATTTTTATTTATGTATATTAAGTTTGTGCGCATCTATGCGAGGTTTTATGTGTATGTGTCTGTGTGTGTCTGTGTGTGTCTGTGTCTGTGTGTGTGTGTGTGTCTGTCTGTCTGTGTGTTTATACACATGCATTCAGGTGCTATTAGAGGCAACATGAAGAATCCAGAAGAAGGCACTGGATTCCCTGGAGCTGGAGTTACAGGTGATTGTGAGACACCTGACCTGAGTGATGGGAACCAAAATCCAGCTCTCTGCAAGAGAAGCAAGCATTCTGAGCTGTCAAACCATCTCTCAAGCCCAAAGCAAGGACACATGTAAGAATGAATTAGCGGGCTAGATAGATGGCTCAGCAGTTAAGAACACTGGCTATTCTTGCAGAAGACTGGGGTTCAAATCCCAGCACCCACATGGCAGCTAACAACTGTCCGTAACTCCAGTTCCAGGGGATCCGACAGCCTCTTCTGTTCTCCGTGGGCATTGCATGACATGGGTGTACTTACCCACATGCAGGCAATACACATATATACATAAAATAAAAACAATAAATAAAAATTTTTTTAAAAGAGAATGAATTAAAATGTTTTTTAGGTTTTACCAGGACAATAAATCTAACCCTCCCTGTAGCCTTCCCACCACTGCTTCCATTCACCTTTTGTATCATCTCCCGATTTCTTAAGCATTTGCTTGTTGCTTTTCTGTTTCTTACCTTTGGTTTAAGAGCTCTGTGAGGAAGAAGGCTTCATTCTATTACATTATCTCTAGAGTCTCAGTAATTGCTACCTAATACATACATAGAAGATGAATGAAGAATGTGTGGTAAGGTTTTAAAGGGAAAGGGCTTGGTGGATGGATTAAAAAACAGCCTGAAGAATGATTCTAAAGGTTAATATTGAAAAACCAGAGAGCTAATAGTCTAAGGAGGCCATTTTATAGAGGATAACAATATCTGTGAATACTGATTTATATGACATTCTTCCCAAAGACAGTGGGAGCCTAGGCTCCTCCCCTTGAATCTGAGTGTGGTGAACAGCCTTTAACATAACCGCCAAGTACCCTTACCTCTTGTTATTCACACCCTGGTGTGAGCCACTTCACTGGCGTTCCATCAGAACTGAAGCTTCTATTTTCTGTCTCCAGGAACTCTCTGTGAGTCCTGAAACAGCATGTAGAAGTCAATCCTATATAGAAGGCAGTAGGTTAACAGTTCCAGTGAAACCCAGCTTTCAAAGCCATCCTAGGAAAGGACAAGATCTGTGACTGAAGCCATCCTTCTACCAAATTAATGTCACACAGATATCCCAGTCAATGCCCCAAGAAACAGAACAACCAACCAACTGAGCCCTTTGCAAAGTTCCTGACCAACAGAATGTAATTAAATGGTTGTTATTTGAAACTGCTCGGCTTAGAAGCTTCTTATGCAGCAGTGCACATTTGCCACAGTGTTTCGGGTATAACCCACTGTGACGATGAAGAGCCACAAGGACAGAACACCAACCAAGACTTGGGTCACATAAATGATCAGGAAGGGCCTGCAAAAATGTAAGGTCCTTACAGTGCAATCAGGAATCATAGAGAATAAATCACAATGCACTTGAATTTGTGGGTTAAAAGTCACAGCATCTATATTATTGTTTTTTAACTCTAAGTTGAATATTTTCAGGGAAGAACTCACTCTTTTTTAAACAAAATGTCCTAGAACTAGGTATTGAATGTGGAATGCCCATAAAATTATTTCCTGTTAATGATGCAATGTCTGGAATCTGTCTTTTTATTTCCTTTTTTTTTGGAATTTTTGTGTTTTGATGATTAACACATATTGTGCTGGGGTGATAGTTTAGTTGGTAAAGTGCCTGCTGTGTGGGCATGAGAACCCAAGTTTGATTTCTCGGATCCCGTATCAAAAAAGAAAAAAACAAAACAAAACAGCCTTGGCACATGCTTGACTTCCCAGTGCCAGGCAAGTAGAGACAGACAGCTCTCTAGGACTCAGCAGCCAGCCAGCTTAGCCTATTGTGCTAGCCCCAAGCCCAAAGAGAGACTCTGACTCAGAAAACAAGGTGAATAGTCCCTGAGGAGTGATACTTAAGTTGATCTCTGACCTCCAACCTCATGCACATACACGTGTGCACACAAGCACATGCACCAGCATATGGAGAAACACACAACAGACACACACACACACACACACACACACACACATACGTGCATGTGCGCACCAAAATAAATAACATTTTTTAAAAAACATCCTTTTAAAAGCTTTTTAAACTAATTTTATTTGTGTGCATTGCGTGTTTCTGTGTTTGAATGTATGCCACGTGAGCAGAGGTGATCACAGAGGCCAGAAGAAGAGGTCAGATTTCCTGGGGCTGGAGTTACAGGCAATTTTGGAGTCACCCAATGTGGGTCCTGGAAACTAAAGTCAGGTCCTCTAAAAGAGATAGGATGTTCTCTTAACTGCTGAGCCATCTCTCCAGCCCCGAAATCACATCTTAATTGTACAAATTGATGGGCTTTACCAACATGTTTTGGTCCCTGCAGCATCCCTGCCATTGTCTCTGGAGAGAAAGGAGGGCTCAGTATCTTGATGACAGAAATTGTTCTCTTTTCTCATGATAACAGAGTCCTAGAATTTTAGCTAGAGATGGTAATCCTGGATAGAAAACTACATTACAAAACTGCTTTTAAAGATACTTGCATCCTCAATACTTGCTTTTAGCCAATAACATGTGTGAGAAAGGTTAGTGGCATCTTTCTAACCTGTGTTCTGCTCCCAGGATGCAGGCATGGTTACTGAAGAACAGATACAATAATGTACTGTGAGGATAAGACTACTCCATAGGATTACAGAGAAAGACAGAGGAGCTCAGACTATGAGGGACTGCGTGCCAGCCCTGGGCTCCCATCTCTGGGTCTCTTGTGTCTCGTTGAAGAATGCCTGTAACCAGCACAACAGAACACACACCTGAATCTGGCACATTTCTCCTCTCTCCTTCAAATGACTTTCCTACACCAGCCCCACAAGATCATTTCTTAAGATCCAGTATCTTATACATCAGACAGAAGCAGAAAGCTGATCACAGTTTAGAGTCCTAAGAAGAGAACAGCTTCCTGTTTTCTTAACAGCATGGCCATTTTAAGCACAGAAAATTTCTGGCAGTGGTTAGCATGAGTTTAAAACACAAGGTGATTGGAATCACCAGGTAATTAAGTCCAAAGCTAAACTCTGCCTCAGAGATGTTGGGATGAGGTCCTAGCTCTTCAACTCATGCAGGCTTTCTCTGAATAATGTATTGGACATCAACTACACCTCAAGCTGTATTGTGGATCTGGTGAGAACAATGGTTTCAGCACAGCATGGCTCCACCCACTCGGGGCTTGCATTTAACAGAAGATGCTGCCTGGTAAGGAAATGACTAACTATAATGACTAATTTGGCAAATCTTCCTCTTTTCCTCAGTGGTACCTTGATGAAATGCGGTTGGTTGGTAATACGGATGCTAATTGTTCTTTTAACAGTTTATGCTTTTGCATCCATTGTATAATACTTTATTTTACTTTTCCCCCAATACTAGGCCTTGGCCAGATGACATTTACTTTTCTTCTTTCACACTCCCTCTCCTACCACTGCTCTCTAACTCCAAACATTCTTACATGGATATTTTCACATCTTGGGATATTTGGGTACAAGGACTTCAATTTCAAAAGTCTTAAAATGGGAATGCTAGTCCAAAGTGTATACGTACTTGCAATTTTAATAAATATTGCCTTGTATTCCAAAATGGATGTGATGTCTCAGACTTCCAACAGCATGAAAGTCTCCACTGTTGTTGACGTCCCTCAGTTCTACTTTTCTCAGCAGGGTGGTTGATCCATAAAACGCTACATCATCTGAGGATTTGAGAATCACTTCACTGGTGATTCAGATTTGCTGCTCTGTAGCATTCTGACTAACCTACTTTGACTTTTTAATTTTTATATCAGTTTGTAGACTTCATGCATTACTGCTATTAAACTTTTCATTGCTTTTTCTTTTTGAAATTCTATTTATTTATTTTTGGGGGTAAAAGTGTTTTTTGCCTGCATGTATATAAGTGCACTGTGTGCAGTACCCATGAAGGTCAGAAGAGGGCATCAGATCCCTTGGAACTGAGAGTTATAGATGGTTGTTAGCCACAATTTGGGTGCTGGGAACTGGACCTAGGTCCTCTGCAGAAGCAGCAGGTGTTCAACCCCTGGGCCATCTCTCCAGGTCCTATTGCTTTCTCTAAATGCACCATTTCTGTAGATCTTGTTAGACATGAATCTCATGAAGTCAAAACAGTGTTTCTTTGATAGTTCCGAGTTTTCTATCATGGTCCAATTATGTCTGTGCCCTGGACTGAGTAAATCATGTGTTACATTTTCTGCTAATATTCTTTATTGTTTTGTTTACATTTAGAGCTTCTTTCCATCTGATGTGCAGTAGGACTCCAAGATGATTTTATTCCAGAAAGAGCCAGTTGTGCCTAATTTATTAAACACTGTATCATCTTCCACATTACATTGAAAAGGCTACACTTACAACATGTCCAAATTTGAGCATATTCCGGGACATGCCCCAGATCATCAGTTTGTTCCCCCATTCACTTTTATTATCCTATATCAAATTAAATCAATATAATCAATTCTGTTAAAGTAATAAGACAAAATTAAACATAGCTTAATGCATCAAGGTGCATAGTACAACTTCAAAATTCTGTTTTTAAAAAATATTTTATTTACTATTTTTATTTTATGTGTATGAGTGTATTGCCTGCATGTGTGTAAGCGCACCTGTGTCATGTAATGCTTGCAGAGGTCAGAATGAGGTGCCAGATCCCCTGGAACTGGAGTTACACGCAGTTGTTAGTCACCACATGGATGCTGGGATTTGAACCTGGGTCCTCTGCAAGAGCAGTCAGTGCTCTTAACCACCGATTCATCTCTCCAGCCCCTAAAATTCCTTTTTTTCTTTCAGATACTCTTGTATAAGTTTACATATGTAGTTCTCAGGATCTAACACTAACCTCTTGCCCTTTCCTCCAGTATTTCCATATCTATTTTTTGGACTAATTTAGGACTCAGTTTGTTCTATGGTATTTGAGTACAAAAGTCATATTTGTTTTCATTCCAATATGACGTGTGCTTTTCCTAAATATTCTCCTTTGCCACTCAATTGTCTCTATTCCTGACAGTTCCAGACCAGCCACGTTCTCTGTGCTGGTGACCCCTCCCTGCTCCTCAGACCAGGGGGTTTAGGCTCCTCAGACATCATGATTACCATTTTCATGGCGGCTGTCTTGACAGCCTGTGGGCACACTGACACTCAGATTCTAACCCTGGAGGCCCAGGCTCACTCGCCCTCCAGGCAGCTAAGGATCCCTGCCTTTCAGCAACCTCTCAGTTCCTCAGAAGCCCAAGAAAGCGCCAGACCCTTGCCAGCCATTCCCACCATTTCCCGCAAGGTCTCTGTGCCCACACTGTTCACAGCCACCATCTCATCTTCACAGCAGAGCTCTCTGATAACAGCCTACCATTCCAAAGAAAGGACCAGATCTCTTCTCTAGATGCCTCTAAACCCCCCAGTCTCAGACAGCACCCTTCTTCCAGCACATGGCAGGGCCACTTGGATCTTTATGTATGGGTTAGTCCGTGAAGAAAGTGGAGGCACCTTGAGGCTCATTTAAACCCCACATTATTAGGACTTCAGGTTCAGATACTTGAATTAAAGAACCCAAGAGCTATCCAACTGGAGATACTGCATAGGTAATAGGTATGAGAGGTGCGATGAACAAAGGTTCATCTACCTCCAAAATTCACATGTTGAAATTGTGATACCCAATAGCTTTGGGAGGTAATTAGGCTATAAGGAAGCCCCAATAAAACATACCCTCTTCTCTCTCTCTCTCTCTCTCTCTCTCTCTCTCTCTCTCTCTCTCTCTGTGTGTGTGTGTGTGTATGTGTGTGTGTGTCTGCTGTCTGTCTCTCACATCTCCTCTCCCTTCTCTCTTCCACACTTTCTCTGTGTCTGTCTTCTCCTACTCTTTTCTCTTCCTCTTTCTGTCTCTCTCTTCTCTCTCTCTCCCCCCTCCCCTTCCCTCCCCGTCCCTCCTCTCCTCCCCATAACATAAGGATAGAGCAGAAGGCATCCTTCTACAAGCCTGGAAGCAGCCCTTACCAGACACAGAAACTACCAGTGCATTAATCTTCATCTTTCTAGACCCTGGAACTGTGATAAGCAAATGCCTGTTTAGGCGGCCCTGTCATTGTTACAGAAACTCAAATTAAGAAGGCAGCAGGGCTTAGCTTTGAGATCTAAATTTGAGAGAATTCACAACAATTGAAGACATGAATTTATCAAGAAGTAAGTATACAGAGTGAAAAGAAAACAAACCTAGTCCTTAAAGACCTGTCAGGAGCCTGTAGGCTGAAATAGGAGGCCAGGGCAAAGCAGCCACAGGAGGAGACTGAGGCCCAGAAGCCGGGGAAGAGAAGAGTTTCAACTATACCAACACAGGGCCCGCACTATTAAAAAGCCAAGTAATGAGAGGATCAAAAATGTGCCTCAGATTAAATATCATATCCCTATACGTGACCTGAACAAGAATCGCTCCAAGAAGTCCAAAAGAATAAAAAGAAATACTTTTTGAAGCAGGGTTTCGTGTGTCACAGTTGTAAACTCACTATGCACTGAAGGATGACACTGAACTTCTGGTCCTCCCACCTACACCTCCTCCGTTCAAGCCATGTGCTTCCTACCAGGTTTATAAAGTGCTGGAGACCAGCCAGGGTTTCTTGCTAAGCAAGCACTTTACCAACTGAGCTGTATCTCCAGCCCCCAAGAAATAATTTAAATAATGCCACGTAATTCATTATACAGAACTCATGTCTAAGATAAGCTATGACTGGAGGGAATGTGTTCTGGTTTCATCTCTGTCTTTATGATAAAACATTCTGACTTAAACCAACTTGGGGAGGAGAGGGTTTATTTCAGCTTATAAGTTATACTCTATCACTGAAGGAAGTCAGAACAGGAACTCAAGCAGTAATTTGAAGCGAAAACCATGGAGGAATGCAACTTGCTAGCTCGCTCACAGGCTCATTCTAAGTTTTCTTACACGGCCTAGAACTACATGCCCAGAGAATGGTGACGGCCACAGCGGGCTGGGCCTTTCTACATCAACGAACAATCAAGACAGTCCTCACAGACATGTTCACACGTCCATTCTGATCTGGTCTCAGTTGAGACCCCTTTCTCAGGGGTCTCTAGGCTGTGCCATGTGGACAGCGATATCTAACTAGGACAGCACATAAGATTCATAAGTTAATAGTTAATGGGTATTGCAGTACTCTAGTACTGAAATTTTTCTTAGTGTTTTCCTTTGCATGACACCACAACAACAAAGTTCAGTTTATTGAAACAGTTGGTTAACACAGAGGGTCCATCAAACCAACAATATGTAGAATTGCACAGGTTTTGAGATACAAGAATAGTTACTGGAAATAATCCAAAAGTTTGGGCTTCTTTGCCTATGTGAATATCTTTGTAATACTCAAATGAAATCAGCAACCTCTTTTCACACTATATGGCACTAATACTCATTTTTCCGATGAAATTAACATATGAAACTATGAGTATCAAACTTATATTCACTGGTTTCTGACAGAAGTTGTATTTTCTTGGAAATAATAATCACAGGCCCCAGGCTTCACTGCTGGAGAGTAAGTACATGGCCCTTGTGAGCGTAAAAAAAGAGGGAAAAGCAAATTGTCACAGGCAGGAAAGCCAAAGAGTGCTAGTAACAAAAAATATATATGTTCATGACCAATGACAGACCAGGCCATTACTGTGTCTGTTTTGTGTGTGCAAGTATGTGTGTGTACAGGTGGAGGCCAGAGGTCCACCTCACTCCTGTTCCTCAGTCCCCTTCTACCTTGTTTTGTTTGAGACAGGGTCCCTCTCTGGCAGTTGGGACTAGCCCATTAGGTTAGGCTGACTGGCCCGTGAGCCCCAGAGAGCTGCCTGTCTCTGCCTTCCCAGCGCCACCATTACACAGCTGTACCACCAAACCTGACTTTTTGTGTATGGGTTCTAGGGGACAGAACTCGGGTCCTCATGCTTGTAAAATAGGAACCTCACCAACTGAGTCATCTCCTCAGACCCAGCATAATGACTCTTGTGAAAAACAAAATGTCAGTGCAATGGTCCTAACACAGGCAGTTCAGGGAAGGTAGAAATCAGCTTTTCAGGATGATGACCTCAGTTCACAAATTCAAATACCAAGCTCAGGAGCACAGATTGGAATGAACCTTCAGAGGGAAGGGCTCTCTTTTACCTTGCCTCTGTCCCATCAAGAAATTAAGGAAGGTTCTCAAAATGCATTCCCTGAAGTCGGGCAGAGAAGACATTTTCATACATTCAAACCAGGTGTGTGGAGGTCAGTGGATGACATCATCCTTTGCTTCTTTTTATAGTAGGATGCAAAGTCTTCCTTTATCCTTTTACCAAAATGCCTATTCTCTTTGTCTTTGTTTGTTTGATACAGGTTTTCTCTGTAACTCACCACGTAGACCAGACTGACCTTGAACTCACAGAATTCTGCCTGCCTCTGCTTCTTGAACACTGGGACTAGATAGTCACACTGGTCAAGATAGTCATGCTTACCACAAAAGTAACGTATTTGTTATATGGCTTATTATTTATCTGACTTTAGTATTTTCTATACTTTTCATAAGTTTTGATATATAAGAGCTCAGATGTCTTGAGTTTTATTCGTATGCGTTCCTCATTTTTAGTTCCTACTTTGGATGACCTCTCACAGCACAAAATTCTAAGTGATGCAGCGCTGTCATGTAGTTCTCTAACTTTCTGTGCTTGGTACAAGCTAGGAACTCACATTTAACTTCCTGGTAGTTACTCAACACCATTGCTTAAGGACTAGTAGGTCCAAAGCATGGCTTCACAGTGCCATTACCATACTGAGAATGCTCTCTGTGACCAATGCTGCCTTTCACTTTTTTTTCAAGATAGCACTTGCAGTGAACTAGGCTGTGCTTTGGTAATTAGCAGTTGGAACATCTGAGAGGCTTACGTAGGGAAAGTAGATATCAGATATTTTTGAGGCCAGAGCATGTTGAAATGGCTTTTCTGGAGCCATTGTGACAATGAGTGTGTGAGGTCAAAGTACAGTCAAATGTCAGCAGTCAGTTAGGGGCAGGACAGTCAGGCTGAGCACAGGAGTCAGTGTGGTCCTCAGTACCCAACCCTGCACTGGAGGAATGTTTGGGGTAACTGCTCAGCATTCTGCTATTGCCCTCTCTGAGAAAGGAAACCCCAGCAGAAGACATAATAGCCTATATCACACTGGGCCTTGTGATACAACTGGCTGTGCCTGACTGGTCTCATTGTGGAAACTTTGGATTGATATAGGAGAGAATCAGATTCCCTTAGAGGGTTCTGAGTCTCATTCGTAAAAGAATTTAGGAATGAACTTAACTGGAAACTTTCAGACAATTTTATTAGAATTTAAAGAAAAATCCTCAGGGCAAGCAAGCTGTGAATCTCAGCATCTGCCTTGCAGAGGAGAATGGGGTGCAGGGAGCCATGAAGTCATGCGGGTCTAGATCCTGCACGGAGGTCAGACATGCGGCAGACTAGCAGCCACATGGTGGAGAGAAGGAGGCTTTAGAGAAAAAGTAAAAGATGCTGTGGAAGCCCAAAGCATGCTCGGAAAGGGAATACGAAGGGGAACAGTTCAGAAAAGCGGGAACAACGTACAGAGAGCCACACGTCTGGAACCAGATCCACAAGAACTGCATGGGTGGTGTGGCTTCCAAGAAGGAAAAGCTGACCGTTGCATTAACACACTAGGTATTCCGCCTTCCTGGTGGTGGTGGCCCAATGACCAGTTATACTGGAAAGGTGAGTCTTCAGATTGACAAACTAGAGATTTTATTTTTTCGGCCAGTTAATCTTATGGGGCTTTTTGATAAACTAACAGGATGGTGAAAAACAATTTGATTCTTACACTGATGCCTGTGGTTTAGAGACACAGAGACACAAAGTGTAATAAACAGCAAGTGCTTAAACTGAAAGAATATACAGAAGAAAAGCTGAGACTTGGACTTTGGCCACTGGCTACTGATGGACAGAGAGAGAGATACTTCTGTAGGCAAAGGCAGTGGAAGTCATGTGTTTAAGGTTAGAGCATTTGTGACAGAGAGAGAGAGAGAGAGAGAGAGAGAGAGAGAGAGAGAGAGATGAAAAAGATTCGTACAGCTTGTCTTGTCTTGCTTTGTTTTGTTTTCTGAGACAAGGTCTCTCTATGTAGCCCAGGTTGGCCTTGATTGCTTCTTGTCGCACATCTCTCATTCCTATGAGATGCCATTTAGTGTTCATTATATATGTCCTTGTTTAAACCTTGAATACAGCACCAGTTGTGTGACAGATTTTAAGGCACTGTGAATGAAAGTTCCCAGAAAAAATCTTGCATCTTGGACTGAAATTTGTATAAGGCTGATCGACTGACGAGCACTTGAGTGACTGTGGAGAGTTTGGAATGTTGCAGGTCCAGAGCCTATTTACAGTTTATCTTGGGACATGTTCAGCCCTACACAGCCACTCCTTACCCATCTCTGTTTCTGACTTATCCTGTGACTAACAGACAAAACCTTTTTGGAATGTACTAACAAACACCTAGTTCCCACCAACCAAAAAGCTGAGTGTCATCAGATAGCATCTGAGGCCTATAGCTGAGATCTCTCTTTTGCTATAACTGTTTTCTTAATGTTTCCATCAATGTATTAAAAGTGTCTTGATTTAGGACTCTTTGTTCTGTTACTATTAAAAACTTCATGAAATGGCTATCATGTTGGAACATGGAATTTGGGGTAACCCGAACCTGTGTTCCTGGGCCATCGTCACTCATATTTGGCTCCAGAATAAACCATCTCTTACCGCTTTGAAGTGAGAGTTGTGCTTTTGCGTTGACAGCACTCAAGGGCAAGGACAGGCAAACTTCGTTTTATTGTTTATTACACCCCTGGCACAGCCCTAGGCATTCATATCGCTTTTAAATATTTAACTCTCCCAAAAGGACACTGAGGTCAATACCACTATTCTTCTCCCAGACAGACAAAAGAACTGTGACAGACACTGCTCCAGTTAGTAAGTGAAGGAGCCAGGATTCAGTGCAAGTATTCAGGCTCCAGCACCTACTCCCCTAAAGCTAGCTGTGTGCTTTGTGTGCGGCTTATCAAATATCATCTTTTAAATGAGGATAATGACACTGAGATTTCACATTAGGAGCTAAAGACTGATAACCTGTGTGGAAGCATTTTATACATGATAGAACTCTGTGTGGGAAGATTTGGTTCAGCTTTGATTCAGCCCTGCTTCAACTATTCATTTACCATGGTTCCACTAAATATTCCAGGCAAAGAATGTATAAATGCTTAGTGAGTACATTATGGTACGACGTGTAAATGCAAAAAACATTTATCATCGATATACTGGAAAAGAAAGTTTTGTATTTCTTTATATTTGGGGGTTCTTTTTGAGACAGGGTCTCCCTGTAGCCCCAGCTGGCCTGGAACTCACTATGTAGACCAGGCTGGCCTCAATCTTATAGAGATCCGCCTGCCTTTGCCTCCCAAGTCCTAGGATTAAAGGCATCTACCCAGCATGCCCAACTGTATTTATTTTTAATTACATTTATTTGTTTATTTATTGTGAATATGGGGGAGGGGAGCCTCAGCAGGCATGTAGAGGTCAAAAGACAACTTTCAGGAGTTTTTTCTCTCTTTCCAGGATGAGATTGAATTCCAAGGGATTGAAATTCACTTGTCAGACTTGGTATTTATCTGCTATTTCACATGCCCAGTTGTATTAGTCAGGGTTCTCCAAAGAAACAGGACTGGTAGAATGAATATATATGTATAGAGATTTATCAGCTTAGCTCACAGGATAGAGTCCGAGTAGTTCAACAATGGCTGCACCACACTGGAGAGGCTGAGAATCCATAGTCGCTCAGTCCACAAGGCTGGATGTCTCAGTAGTCCCAATCTGGCGCTGAAGGTCTGATGAATTCCAAAAGATCAGCTAGTCTTCAGTCTACAGCAGCAAGACGAACTCACCAGCGAGAGAAGGCAAGCAGCAAGAAGCCAGGTGGTCTCCTCTGCCTTGGCCTTTTATATGGGCTGCCATCAGAAGGTAACACCCACATTTAGGGTGTGTCTTCTGGCTTCAGATGATCCAATCAAGAAGATCTCTCTCATTTCAGTTAATTTCAGATCCAGTCAAGTTGACACCCAGGATTAGCCATCACAGCAGTCTTTGTATTTCTCATCTACTACCCCCACATCCCCTCTTCAACCTTTCCATGATGGTGGAGGAGATAGAAAAGGAAGAGGAACAAGGAGAGGGGGAGGGAAAAGACGTAGAAGAGGAGGCCCTACTTACTACTACTTATCGTATCACTATTAAAACTACTGAAGTCTAAATATTGTACGGATAAATATCCACAAATACTTTGAACTGATATGTAAACATTTCTACTTTTGTAGTGTAAGGTGCTGATTATTATGTGAATCCAGCAAATTGAAAAGATACAATTGCTTTGACTTGGGTCTGTCAACATTTTCTCATTACTTTTCTACCTGTGCTGCCTTAAAAAGATTTACACCTGAAGATGTTTTCTTTCAAGAGAACTTATATTTTTCTGAAAGTTGTTTCCAAAGTGCAGAATTGAAGCAAGGGGAGATGGATCAACTTGTTGATCTTCTGAAATCCTGATATAGCATTCTGACGATGGGAATGTTGAAGACCTAGGACTCTAGATCCAGAGACAAACTAGATAAACACTAGAAACCACCATTTCTAGGTCCTCTGATGGTCATATTTCTTCTGATAATATATTCCTTATATATTTACAGTTTTGCTGACTTAGTTTTCTCAAAGTTAGTTAAGAGCATATCCTCACACTTCCCCATTTCAGCTATAGCAGAAATCTATCATCAAGGCACCCCAATTGAACTGGGTCATTTGCAATGTTCTTCATCATTTGTTTTCAACATCTTGAGTTGCTATAAGGATTCCATAGATAAGGTATTTATAGGTTTATAACCGAGACAAAACTGTCCTCAGGTTTGACCTATCACTACGTATGTCAACATCAATGCTTTTGTTTATAAGAGAAGGCACTCTCCACTTGAACTAGTTTGAACCCATCACTTCATGTAGGTTGTAGCTTAGCTTCCACGGTCATCACTCACTCAGGGCACCAGTCATGGCTTTGGTTAGATCTTCAGGCCCAGGCTTCTCTGTAAGTTGCCAACCTCTCCCATGTTTCACAAAATTGCTGCTGCGTTTTCATGCATCACGTGTCTAGAACAAGTCCTCACTAAATCAATGTCTTGAATATTGGTTGTTAAGTTCAATCACCTCGGGCTAGGGTTACCCTGAGCTAATCACTATGGCCCCCAAAAGCACGAAGGCAGTGTTGATGAGGTCACACTCACTGGAGTTCAGTCCCGGAAGGGGTATGGGGATGCACACTGCCAGGTGTGGGGATAGCTGCTGCTGGGATACGATCAAAGCTCATTCCTTGGTTACACAGCAACCACCTATACCCTGATTCTGGACACAAGTTCTATCTGTGCCACAGATAGCAAAGAGTGTCTCCCAAAAGATAATCCAGATTCTCACAAAGTTAGTAAATCCAGCCGAGCCTAGAACTGATAAGTACTATGCACTCAATAATGCTCCTTGCTGCCTTGAAAACACCTCCTAAAATATTTTCAGACTTCTCGGTAGAATGCCTCAGACTCTCAGGCTCAGACTCACTTGGTTCTTTTTCCCTTCTGTTATCACTAAACACAGGTACAGTTCAACCACCCTCACGTAGGTGCCTGGTACCACCTCCCCTCCACTCACGCCCTGTGGCTTCCCTGTTCCTTCCAAGATGTGGAGCCTATGAGGGCCTTGCTGTGCACCCACAGATGCACCATCCGTGTGATGGTTAATTTGGTTGTCAGCTTGATCGGATCCAGGATCAACTAACAGACATCAGAACCCAGCTTCGCTGTCCTTCCAGTGTGAACTAAAGACCAGGGACTCTCCAGGCCTTCAGTACCAGATAGAGACTGTTGAGACAGCCATCCTGTGTGCTAAACAGCTACCAAGTTCTCAGCCTCTCCAGTGTGCAGTCATTGTTGGAGTCCCCAACTTATATCTCTTAAACCAATCTAGTAAATATTCCTTTGTGATATTTGTTAGCTCTGTTACTCTATCTGTCATTCTATCAGCTCTGTTACCCTAGAGAAACCTGACTAATAAAACCCTGGAAAGCAAAAGAACAGAGCCCCAAAGGGCAAACCTTAAACCTCTGGGAGACCGGGTCTGATGCAAGCCTTTCCTTCTATTGCCCATGCCCTTCCACCTCACCTGTGCGTTACTCTAGGACATACTTTAGAACAGTTTCTCAGAAGACAGTCCTGTGAGGTAAGTGTTCTGTACTGAAGGACTGATGAACAAACTCAACGAGGTGGCGTTACTGGCCCATTGTCCTTCCTCAATGGACTCCTTCTGCTTCTCAATCTGGCTCCTATGCTTAGCACATTTTAATGGAGTCGTAAAGTAGGAACAAGCACACTTTTGTTTTGGTTACTTTTTCCTGAGGAACACAGGCCAAGATAATATGTAATAGACCCCTGACAGTTCTATAAGCAAGAGTCAGTGGGGAACTGGACAAACAAAATACAACTTCCACATAGGAAAAGTCAACAAGAAGCACAAAAAATCACTAGCACGTATCTTACTCTCCTGGCCACAGATAACAAGGACAGCCAGCCCTGGCCATGCAAGACCTTCCTCAGTCAATTGACCAGAAGGCCAGTGGTCCTGCTCTATGAATGGACACCCCCCCCCTTGTCTTTTGCCTTCCATGGAGGTAGACTTTCGGAAGGGATATGATTTCTGGGGCCTGATCATTTGAGCAGCCCACTTCCTGAGGATGTGATTCCTGGATCCTTGGGATTACCTTAGGGTTTTGGAAATGCAGGCTTTTTTCTGGCCAGTTTGGTGACTTGGGCAGTATATCTCATCTAATATTTAATAAGTTGCTGGTCTGTTTGCTTTGGGTTGATATACTTACAGTCAATTCTATGTGCTAGTGTCAAAGCATCACAAATCTAGGCAACACTGTATCCGAGAAGCACATCCGTGTTCTGCTCACCTTCCAGCCCCACATCTATCATCCTGGCCTGCACCTTGAAGCAGTTTTAGAAAAACATCTTTGTGGATGGATGCCCTTGTAGAAAATTCCTCATATTTAGACTATTCCATATCTGTGTCTTGACATTCACTATTTTCTTTGTCTGGCCAGGAACGCTTAGCTGGAGAGACTTGGAAGAAGAACGACTCCGTTCTTATTTCCTGCTAATTCCCCGCTCCCTGATGCTGCCATGACCACCATGACTCAGGGTGGAAAGTATAGCATTTCTGTATAGGAAGAGTCCAGATTAGATTAGTAAGCTCTCTGGTACTGTCTCTCCCTAGCTCTTCTCTTTCTTATATACTCCATATGGTAATCCATAAGGCAATCTGCCAGTTCTAATTTAAAAATATATCCCATATTGGAAAACGTCTTGGCACAGCGACCACCAGCCTTACATGTTCCAGTATGTCTGCAGCATCTCCTCTGTAGATACCATCACAGTCTAACATGGCATCTCATTTTCTCTCTTGCCCCCTCTCAAGCTACCATGTTTCAACATTATCCTACATTGTCCTATCATCTCAATGAAATCATGCTATTTTTGTACTTCAAACTCCCTAGTGGGGGCTGGGGAGTTATCTCAGTTGGTAAAGTACCTGGACACAAGCATGAGGATCTGAGTTCATATCTCCAACCCCTTGTAAAAAGCCACACATGGGTATCATCTGCCAGACCCTGTCTCAAAAATAATGTGACCATTGCAGAAGAAGTGGCAGAAAGATTTTAAGAGCTGGGGTTGGTCGATGAACATAGGGAAACAGAGGCTGTCCGGCCACTGGAATCCTGCTCATGCAAACCTAAAGCAGCGGTGGCAGCATGCACAAGACCCATGCCAACTCAATCAGACAAGGGCCCAGTGAGGATTGAGGGAAATGGGCAGCAGGCCCCAGCCCTAGACTGGGAACTGTTGACAACTGATTTCTGCCAGGGGAGGGAGACTAGATCTTCTCTAAGATCTCTAGACAGGCTGACTAAACTCCCAACTCCTGCATGTGCCTTCTCTGTAAAGTAGGAATTTGGAAAGCTGCCTCTCAAAGAGAACTGATTGCTTATGAAATTTGAGGGACATGAAATTTGAAATGCTCACTGCAGATGAGGCAGGAAACTGAAGGGAGTGCTCGGCCTTAGAAAGAACATCTGTATCAAACACACCACCACCACACAAGGCTCAGGAGACATTGAGGAAGAGAGGGCGGGAAGACTGTAGGAGCCAAAGGCTGGCCTCTAGAAATGGCATGGCTGTTACACACGTGGACTCACAGCTGCTGTGGTTGCCTTCAGAAGACCTCCACAAGATCAGGAGAGTCAAAAGCTCCAGCACAGAGCAGGGAGGGGCTCCCAGTGCCCTGAGGAACTAACTGCAACTGGTGGCTTCTGAGAGAGGAACAGCCACTTTCCTTAGGGTGAGGAGATGGCAACTTCAAGGTTGCCCAGGCCTCCATGGATGACCCTACACACATGCACACATGCACAGCACGGATTAGACTTAGAGGGTTATTTTCAAAACCACGTATAGTTGGGAAGGGGATGGAAGATATGTTGGGGAGTGGCCCAGAGGGAGTTGGAAGGAGAGAATGGGGGATGGATATGGCCAGATACATTATATACATGAATGAAATTTTCAAGAAACAAAAAAAGGCCAGGCATGGGGCACTGGCCTTTAATCCCAGTACTTGGGAGGCAGAGACAGGCAGACCTCCATGAGATCAAGGCCAGCCTGGTCTACATAGCAAGTTCCAGGCCAGCTAGGGCTACAGGAAACCCTGTCTCAAATAAATAAGTAAATAAATAAATACATACATACATAAATAATAAAAAATAAACAAACCAACAAAGAGAGAGAGAGAAAGAGAGAAAGAAAGAGAAAGAACGAAGGAAGAAAGAAAAAGAAAGAAAGAAAGAAAGAAAGAAAGAGAAAGAGAAGGAAGGAAGGAAAGAAGGAAGGAAGGAAGGAAGGAAGGAAGGAAGGAAGGAAGGAAGGAAGGAAGGAAGGAAGAAAAGTACAATTCTGGAACTATGTCCCATGAGGCATCAGGAAGAGGTACATGTGGATGTCAGATCCCTGCTTTAGGCAAGATAAGGCAATGTGAGGGGTACCACCTTTTCTTCCCTAGAGCATTTGGGTTCTATTCCCTCCTGTTTCTGATTCTCAAAAACATGTCTGAGTAACTCTGTCCCTGTCTCCTTCATTTGTCAAAAAAAAAAAAAAATCCCTTTGGCCACCTGACAAAGCCCTTGGGTTCCAGTTTCAAGGACTCCCTGTTTCTCTTTAAACAGAAGAGCCCTGCATCTTCAACTGGAGAGTCTGTCCATGGACTTGAGAAAGCTGATGAGCTCTCTGAGGGCTACTCAGTCCCCAGTGTCAGCCCTAGGTCATGTCCAGGCCATGTGTGGCTTTAACTGAGAAAACCCAATTTATATCGTAGACAGCAGCAGCCAACCAGAAATAACTATTCTGTGTGCTGATTGTGTTCATCCTCCGAATTTATAGGCATCTGTTATTTGGGAAGTTCAAGTAATAAGAATTTATCTCTGGGAAGAGACTGTGTGCTTCCACTTCATCCCATGTTCTTTGCCAGGCATGGGGACACAGGACTTTAATCCCAGCCCTTGGGAGGCAGAGGCAGGTGGATCTCTGTGAGATGGAGGTCAGCCCAGTGACATAGTGACTTCCAGCTGGGCTGGGACTAGGGAGACCCTGTCAAAAACACAAAAAACAAGCAAACAAAAAACAAAACAAAAAGCCTTGTTTTGAATAAAAACAAGGAAAAGATCAAACAACTCCTCAGTGTGAGATCAGTCAAATGAGCATTAACTTTCTTTAATTCATGAAAGAATTTCTGTAGTTTATTCCAAATTATCTAATAAAAGAAAGGATTAAAGAAGTGATATTTGACTAAGGATGAAATGACAACAGCATTAACTAACGTACTCACCAGAGAGCCAGTTGCTTTCCTGTGGTACTCAGAGGAATGAACTGAGCATTCAGGAGCAGACAGACCACATGCATGTGGCCTACAATTTCCCACCCCCACCTACCTCCCTATTCAATACAGTGACCATCACTTTCAAGCCAGGAACTTCTTTAAGAGAGATAGAGTGGTACAAAGGATTATGCTTAATCAAATCACAGAAATTTGGGCTAGCCCAGACAGACTAGGATGTCTTTCCTGCCCACTTCTCCAGCTGTAGGTCATGGTGGCTTGTCTCCCTTGAAAGACATAATTTTCCTTCAGGCCAGCTTGGACTACTCTTAGCTTAGAAGAAAAGGTTTACCTGCCCTTCACCTATGTGGTGTTTGCCATCTTAACAGATTTGGTAATGATTTGATTATAGGCCTTTCACATGCATCATGCCTTTCTATATCTCTGACAGACAGAAATCAAGGAATTCAGCACATAAACAAGGCCCTTGCATTCTTCCATGTCAGCTCCCTGACCTGCTATTTTTGAATGGTGAAGAGGTGCATGTGTGCACGTGTTCCTGTGAAAACCAGAAAACCAGGTGTTATTCCTCAGGGGCCGAATTGTGTACCCTTTTGTGAGGCATGGTCTCTCACTAACCTGGGGCTTGTTCATTAGGCTGGGCTGACTGGTCAGCAAGCTACCAGGATCCATCTCTGTGACTCCAGTGCTAGAATTACAAACACAGGCACTACACACAGCTGTTTTTACATGGGTGCCGGGGATGGAAGTCAAGTCCTTGTAAGGCAAGTACTTTATTGACTGAGCCATTTCCACAAGACCAAGTACTTACTGGGCACAGGAATAATGAATGGATCTTTCTTTCACGTGTTCTTTAAGGACTGTCAATTTTAAAGGTACTACAAAGAAGCAGGTACTTAAAATATAATGGTGGGCTGGTTGTGGTGCTGGCCCCCAAGTTCGACAACCTGAGTTCAATCCCCGGGACTCACGTGGAGAGAACCAACTACTACAAGTTGTCCTCTGACCTCCACACACACAGACCTTGGCATGTTTCCCCCCACAAAACTAAATAACTGGTAATTTTAAAAAAAGTTTTATGGGTATGAAAGTTTGCCTGCATGTAAGTATACCACATGCGTGTAATGCTTGTGGAGGTCAAAAGAAGCAATTGGGTCCCCTGGAACTACAGTTACTATTAGTTCGGGGGCTAGGAACTGAACCCTGGTCCTCTGGAAGAGCAGTCAGTGCTCTTAACCACTAAGCTATCACTCCAGCCCCTACAATTAAATTTTTAAAAATAAAAGTGGTATACAAAAAATATTTGTTTTATTTATAGGATTGGTTGATCAGTGGGCATTTAATAAACGCTTAGACTAGGCATAGTATTCTTCTGGGACATACATTATTAAAACGTTTATATATGGTGATGTTATAAGTATGGTCAAGATATGCATGTAAGTCAGCAATTACAATTCAGCATGACCAGTCTCACACAAAGACATAATGTTCAGAAAGTTAGGAACGTCTTCAAGATTGACTGAAGAGGAAGATGTGCAGTCTTACAGCTGATGGGGACTCCAGAGCTGCAGAGGATATTGAGTTGAAAGGTAGAGAGTTGATTAGACTGAGGGAGAGGATCATTTCAGAGCACAGGGGAAATGGGGGCTGGGTTGATGTGGTTAAGAATTTAACAAGAGTGCGGGGCTGGAGAGATGGCTCAGCAGTTAAGAGCACTAGCTGCTCTTGCAGAGGACCCAGGTTCAGTTCCCAGTACACACATGGTGGCTCACAACCATCTGTAACTCCAGTTCCAGGGTATCTGACACTCTCTTCTGACCTCCATGGGCATTGCATCACATAGGTACACTTATACACATGTAGGCAATACACTCATACAGATTAAATAAATAAAAGAATTTAACAAGACTGGCTCTGATGGAGCTCCAAAGACATGGTGGTAGATAGAAGTGCAGATGGAAAATTAAACAAAAGTAAATAAAAAGATGCAACTTCTGAGAGAAACAAATCCCAAAATAATATCTTAGCACACCTTCCTGGAAATGCTTCTAAACTCCTTAAGAAAAATCATATAAGAGCAGGCTATGTGTGGACCATTATTATATTCATTTAATAGATTTAAAAAAACTGAAAGCTAGAGAAGTTTTCCAACTGTGTGAAGTATAAATTATATTTACAGATGAGGAAACTGAGGGAAAAAGAAGCCCCTATTATACAAATAAAAATAACTATTGTCAATTTCTGATTCTTGAAATAAAAAATACTTTGTATCTGTGGAACATACCATTTTTGACTCTCTGTATCCTAATAAAATCTGAATCACCAACTCTGTATTTCGCAATATTAGACGTAAAACAAAAATCACTCCACTGGAAAATGTTGCTTCTCCTAGTCAAAGGTTTTTAACATCTACTACAAAAAAGATGTGGAGTTCTTATTCTCTGAAGACGAGTACTCCCTATCTGCAGAACGCTATTCTGGCTAACCACGAGGGGCTTAAGAGTGTGAGCGCACTGCATCCGCATTCTTTGAGTGGTCTGATAGCAAAAGACGCTGTCTCTTACTCTACAGAGGTCTGAGGGCCCTCTCACAGGGGTTTACAGGCAGGGGGGTGAGTCACCCACAGCCCCAGAGCCTCTGGAAACATCCACCGTTTGAGGAATGAGGAACTCAGTGCCCACAGGGAATGAGATCAGTTGCTTTTAAGGACAAGCTGGTCGACAGGCTTGATGAACGCCCACGTTAGACATCGCTGGACATTGGAGCAGAAGGACATGCAGTTCCTGTGTTGTCTCTGAAACGCTGGCCCTACAGGGACGATCGGAGACATATTTTCCCAAAGGCCTTCCAAGGAAAAGAAGAGAGCTTGTTTTCCACAAGTTAGACTAGTTTCAAGATACTGTCCTTCCAAATAAGTTACCTTCCTTTAAAAGTTAAATGTATTCTAAGGTACCAGGTTTTATGTGACCTTCAGATATCAAAATTGTCTCCTTTATGGATTCCAGTGGGGACTATGGGAGAGTGCTGGTGGGGAAGGGGTATAAAGACGATTAAGATCATTTGATTCTGTATGGGATACACAAAAATTCAATAAAAACAAATTTAGAAAAGAAATATATTGTCTGCTTTCTTGTCCAGATCTTGAAAGACAAATAATTTCCTAGCTATGTGGCTGTGTTTAAAGACTCCCAAGTATCAGAGCTCATGTCTTTGGGTATAGACTGATCCTATGTCCCAGGTTCCATGATGTTCATGTGCATCAAGTAGCCAGACGCGCTGATTGCAAAATTTGTTTAAATGAATGAATAAACCAATTGATAAACAAGCTAGAAGGAAAAGAAAAAAGGGAAGCATAGTTCACCAACTTTGGCATTTGTGTGTGCATATATGTTTGCACATGCATGCCTGTTTGAGGGTACATGCACATGTTTGCATATTCAGTATGTGGGAGCCAGAGGACAACCTCCAGGGTCCTCCCCAGGCACTGACTCTCGTGTTTCTTTGGAAATGTGTCTTCTACTGACCTGAACCTCACCAAGTCCCTGAGGCTGGTTGGCCAGTGAGCCCTGGAAGCAGCCAGTTTCCTCCATGGTGCTGTTGGGTTTTGTCTGGTTTTGGGGTTTTGATGTGCCTTTGTTTATGTGGGTTCTTGATATAGAACTCAGTTCTTCACGCTGTCAACCCAGCCCAGTCTGCCAACTTTTTTCTCTTTCAAATTGCTTTTATTTTTTATTAACAGTTTCATGCATTTATGTAATGAATTTTCGTTGTTTGTACCCCACCCCCTCTTCTCCTATGGAAACCCTTCTTCCCAAGAAGTCTACCTCTTATTTCCTTTTTCTTATTTTCTTTCTTTTTTTAGTTTTTTTTGAAACGGGAGCTCCCTGTTGTAGCCCCAGCTGGCTTAGAACTTACAGCTCCCTATGTAGACCAGGCTGGCCTTAATCTCACAGAGATCTGCCTGCCTCTGCCTCCAGAGTGCTGGAATCAAAGGTGTGCACCACCACGACCAGCTCTATGTCTGATTTTCACGTGTTCTTTCTGTGTGTGACCCACTGAGTTCAATAAGTGTCCTGTCTTTAAGCCCTATACTATATCACAAAGTTTGTATACACAGCTCCTGAAATTCGCTGATAATGATTTTAATTAAATGGGTCAAAGCAGTTTGTACTATGCAGATTCTGTGAAAATCCAGGAGATCATGAATTGGATAAAGTCAACTTCACTGCTAGAAGACACACATGGGGTCCGGTTCCCTTTTCCCACCGTCCTTAGGACAACCCACGGAAAGAATTCTCCAAAATCGTCATTTGGAAAATCCTAATGAGTTTATTGGGCTTGTTAACTGAGAATGGGGTGCTGGTTTACTCACAGAAGAGTGGGAACCAACCCCCATTTATGGCTGCGCTGGAAAGTCCACACTCAAACATAGATCCTGTGACTTCCTGACAGCCATACAAAATGGCAAGAGCCCTGTCTCATGGCATTCCTGGCTTTTACATCCTTAGCCCCGCCCCCTCATGCAGCTAAGGTCAACTGATTGGGTGGGAGGGGTAACCGGCTCCCTGCCTTGACTTCTTCCAAGATGCATGGGAAGGAGGTGGGATAGCTGCCATAGTGGTCAGGGGAACTTCCAGGTAACAGATACTTTAGCCATGACATTTTTTTTGACCACAGATTAAAATCTATGTTTGGGGACTGGAGAGATGGTTCGGCAGTTAAGAGCACATACTGCTTTTCACAGGACCAGAGTTCAGTTCTCAGCACCCATATGGGGAGTACCTGCACATACTGACACAGAAGTGTGTGTGTGTGTGTGTGTGTGTGTGTGTGTGTGTGTTTTAATGTCCAAAGTCTATCATTGGAAGTCAGTCTTCAAAATACAGCATAGAAGCCTTGTCCAGTGACAACCTCACTGACCAAATACTTTGTAATAGTTTAGTCCAACTTCATTATCTGCAAAGGGTCCTGAAGTGGCCCTATCATTAGCATCAAGCTTCCGTAAATACCAAATGAATTGTTTTCATTGCATGGAAACTTCACAGTAAAAGGAAGGTGATTAAGCCTCATCTTCTACTTGGGTTTAGGCTCCCAGCTCTGATTTCCAGGAACCAAATTTCATTCACTCTGAGCCATGACTCGCTCCTACCCTGGACTCTGGCAGCTCAAGAGCTTCACCATACGGTGAAGATCAGTCTTCGGGAGGTAGCCTACCAGCCACAGACCGGCAGCTACAGAAATCGACCTGTGGTAAATACACATTTGTTCATGTCTCCCCAGGAAAAGGTAACAGAAAAAAAATAGGTAAAGGGATTATGTAGGGTCACACAACTTGTGTGTGGTGGTGAATCCAGGATTCAGGAAATGTGAGAAAGATTATCTGAAAGACCATAGATGGAGTTTAGTGCATCCCTACATGTCTGCACAAATAAAACTAATGGAAATTTTAAGAGAACCTCAATGCCACTCCTAACACTTACCCAGCACAGTAGAGGTGACAGCTCTATTAAGACATCTGAAATTCTTGTTTTACCATCAAAAAAAATCATTCAAAACACATTTCTGTGCATATTATTAACACCTCTTAAAAGCACCATCATTCCATAAACATTAATAGAGATACACTGAAGCTAATTAAAATGATAATTTAATTTATTCAGCTTGAGAATCTCACTGTTCATGCTAATCCAAAGATCAGAACCATTTCTTTCAATGTTAGACTTATTGCCCACGGCTGCAATAGCGGGTGGCCACTCCCATGTGGCAGGTAGGAACTGCACTAGTTGAGATGAGCTACAGTTTTAAGCTTTGACACTCATTCTACCCTGACTCTCCACGAGCACAAAGAATTTCTGAGAACTCCCTTAACCATGGTTAGGGAATTGCAGTTCTGAGTCAAACATTCTGCAATGGCTTTTTGTAGCAACCGATGTGTGTGTCGCCATCTTTCAACAGCAGCTTGTTCACCATCAACTTACAATTGTCTGCAGGTTGTCACAGGTCCTCTCGTACAGGCTGTTGTGGAAGCAACTGTCCTGGCTCACTGCTTCTAGATTCTCTTCTCCGTTTCCTTTACCCATATGGAGGGTCTGGCAGGAGTACACAGATCAGATCCCCTCCCTCTCCAGTAAGACTGTCGTCAGCCCTCTAGTCAGAGGTCACAAACCGCCCCCCACAGTGTGAATCTGGCTTCCAGATGGCTTTGGTGCAGCGGGTATAGCATTTGAACTTGGTTGGCCTTAGCTGTACCTTATGTTTAACAGAGCCATTCATGAAAACTGACTGTAAGCTAATAATAATATGCATCCTCAGCCCTGTGTCTACGTTTTCTAACTCAACTGCTCCTGAACAGGAATGCTTGCCCAACCTTCCAGGTGATTTTAATGCCTTTCCTCAACCACTGCAGTCTCTATTGAGGAATCAAAATCATCTTTAACAAGAGACTCTGAAGAAGCAAAAAAGTAGCACTGGGGAGTCTGCGGATTGAGTACGTAGCAGAATCCTCCCTGTCCCAGACCAGCAATGGATGAGTAGCCCCAGCTGGACACAGAAGAATCAAAGGCAGAGCCAGGCTGGTGTTCAGAAGCAAGCACTCGTGGGTGACATTTTCAAAGAGCAACAGGTAACAAACAGGCCTAGAATTTCTGAGTGTGACTTACAATGCTAAGGCAAATATCACCAAGTCTCCACCAATACAGGCAGCACTGATCCAGGTGAAACAGAGTACTGTATTTACTGAAGGTGACTTGAAGGATAAGAAGTCAGAATCCAGGAAGCAAAGAAAAGACAAAGACATAAATGGGGTGGTGTGTGTGTGTGTGTGTGTGTGTGTGTGTGTGTGTGTGTGTTATAACTCCCAAAAGATTAGAAAGAAAATTGATGGGAGGGAAGCGGCAGCCTAGGATGAAGGCATAAAGGATGAAGAGCTGGGCGTGATGATGCCCACTTGTAACCCAGCACTTGGGAGGCTGAGGCAGGAGGGAGGTTGGAATACATGCAGAAGCTAAGAAACTAGAAACAGGCCATTGTCAGGGGGAGGGGAACATTTCAGAAGGGGGACAGAATAAGGTAGGTGTAATGAAAGCAGAGAAGGGGAGCAAAAGGGTCCAAGGACAGAGTGGAGTGATGGGGATATGAAGACCAGGGCCAGGAGAAGGGTTAACCAAGTGAAGCTACTTGGAAGCCTGTGATCTTGCAACCCAAGTGAAGAATACAGTAAGAGGGGCGAGTGTGATATGAAAGGACCAGGGGAGAGGGTGGCATACTGGGGGCTCATGGTTTAAGTGAGGATGGGGTCAGAGGGTGGTGGAAAAGATGATTAGGGGGTAGGTTAACCAAACCTAAGGATGTATAAAGAAGTCTTATGAAACTCCACTAGTTTGTAACTAAACAGATGTTTATATTTTAAAATATTTTTATTTTTGATATATATTAGTGTATTGCCTGCATGTAAGTACACCCCTGTCGTGCTGTGCCCAGAGAGGTCAGAAGAGGGCATTGGATCCCTGGAACTGGAGTTATGGACAGTTGTTGGCTGCCATGTGGGTGCTGGGAACCGAACCTGAGTCCCTCTGCAAAAGCAGTCAGTGCTCTTAACCACTGAGCCAGCTCTCTGGTCCATAAACATAATATTTAAAAGGAGTTTGAACAGGGGCATACCACATTGGTGTGAACAATGCTGCTCCCAGAAGACCAGGGTTATTAGATGAAAATCTCCGTGCCGGGCACAGTTAACCTCTTTTATTAGATACTTTTCTATTGCTATAACAAAATACCATGATCAAAAGCAGCATTGGGAAGAAAAGGTTTATTTTGGTTTAGGATTCAGAGGGACACGGTGCATCATAATAGGAAAGACTGGCCACAGGTGGGAAGGTGTGGCATGTGCAGAAAGCTGCTGATCACATTTCCACCCCCACACAGGAGGCAGGGAGTGAGAGAGAACAGGAAGACGGACAGGATTATAAAACTATAAAGCATCAAGGCCTACCCAGGTAGTGCTTCCTCCAGAAAGACTGAGCCTCCTAATGGTTCCATAACCTCTCCAAATAGCACCACAAAATAGGGGCTAAGTGTTCAAATACATAAGTATGTAGGGGACACTTCTCGTTCAAACCACCACATCACACCACTGATGAATTATTGGTCAGAGAGGCACCAGAGACACCCAAAGCGATACAGGCTGTTGCCGTTGCTCTTGGCTGCCCCCTGCAACAAGATGGCAAAATCCTATTGCTAAAGGCACCACACACTTTGGTTGCAGGACACAGAGAAATCAATCTTGGACAGACCAAGAAACTCTCTCCTTGCTGGCTGGCTTTCATAGTGCTGGAAGGTGCTATGCGAGCTGCTGAGGGAGAAAAGACAACAGGGATCTTATCTGTGGACCCTGCATGCTGCAATGCCAACCTGCCAGGCAGGATGTGCCCAAGGATACAGTGGAGGAAAGCCTGTTTATGGGGGTCTGGTGGCTTTAATGAGAGTGCCCCCATAGGTTCAAGTATTTGAACATTTGGTCTGTCGGCACTGTTTTGGTGGGGTTAGGAGGTACAGCAGCAGAGGAAGCACAGCACGGGCCGGCTCGGAGAGTTCAGGGCCTGGTGTGACACTTCCAGCTTCCTGTCTCTGCTTCCTGTGCCTTTGATGTGAGCACTCAGCTTTCTCCTGACATGGCACAAGGGATCAGTGTGACTTCTGATTCTCTTTTATAAGGATATTAATCCCATTGATGAGGATTCATCCTGCATCACCTGGTCATCTCCCAAGGCCTCCCTTCCAGATACCACATCACCTGGGGCCAGCTTCAGTATGTGGATTGGAGGGAAGGCACACTGTTCAGTTTTTTGCAGTGACTCTGTATTTAACAACTGCTTTTCCCGCAAACATACAGAATCAGGAAGATGAAGTTTGGGTCAAACCCACAAAAACAAACTCTTACTCAAAGTCAAGATGTTCTCAGGAAAGAAAAATGACGGAATTTTTTTTAAAATACAGACACAGTTTTAAGCTGGTAGCCGTCACTTTTCCTGTTCTGTCTGTTGGTTGTGGCATGGGAACGTGGAAGCAATTGCTTTCTCTAAATTCATTTTTAGCTGGGTTTCTCACCACCAAGAAAGAGGGCACGGCGATAAAGAAAAACAGTTAAGTGTAAGGAGAAAGGAAATGGTGGAGAAGGATGATGAGGGTGAAGGAGACAAGGGAGTGGAGGGAAGAGAGGAAAGGAAGGGGAACTGGAAAAGAGAGGGCGGGGATCGTGCCTTCCACTCTGGGGCTGTGCTATGAGCAAACGATGCAGTCTGGCTCTCCTGGGCACTGGTTGGTAGGCAGCCCTTGTGGCAGTGGCCACTGCTGATCTGGGCTTGGCCAGGACAGTGTCTGCTGAATAACTAGGCCAACCCTAGAGCCAAGAGCAGTTGTACTGCTGCTGAAGAAGGCTCCGGGATCCCTTCTGCTGAGTCAAATGTGTCCTTGGGGATTTGGAAAACAAATGAAGCTCAGAAAACTGGAGATTGTCCTGGGCAACTCTTTGAGAACACAGCACAGTCGGTCTCTTTGTTACTTTGTTGTTGTGTAATAAATTCAGTACAAGCTGCGGACCCCCATCTGCATAATAACTGCAGAGCTAACTCACTCTGGAAGAAATTTCTCTGGTTTGGGGAGGGGGAACAGGCCTAGAGAAATGAAAACCGGAGGGAAAGAGTAATAAGAAAGAAAAATTGCATTTAGGCGCATATTTCTAAATGGAATACAAATGCAAACATATATCCATGGCAGCTCGTCTGCTGGGGATGAATAGGAGGAGCTCCAGGTAAACCACCAAGAAAATGACTCATCTGGGCTTGAATAAGGAAAGAGATCAAGTGTTCCTAAATTATCAGTAACTTCAAGTTACAGCCGCATGCCAGGCTTCAAAGCAGCATTCTGCAAGCTCTGACCTCTGGTGAATGCCTGACCCAGCGATGACTTTAGGTAACTAGAGCCAGGATATTCCGGGGAATGTTTAATATGTCTATCCCACATATATTTAGTCATTGTTTAAGATCTAGAAAATATGTTAACTATTTCAGAAACGCTTTAACTAAACTATGGTTATTTGAAGAAGAAAGTTTGCTATTTGTCACTTCGTCGCTACTTAAGCAAAATATTTATTGAGTATCTACCATGTGAAGGGCACCAAGCCGTGTCTTTAGTAAAGAATGGCATAAGCAATGGTTACTTCTACATACCTATGTTATACAAAGACATAAAAGGTCCATACACAAAGGGAAGTAAAAATAATGAGTGATCAGAATTCCAATGCTTTCCATACCTTCACCCCCCCATCCTGACACGACACAACTACATTTTTAAAGACTGTGTATTTGTGTGTGTCTGTGTGTAGGTACATGCACATGAGAGCAAGTGTCTGCAGAGGTCAGAAGACAGTGTTGGATCCCCTGCAGCTGGAGATGCAAGAGATTGGTTGTAAGCTGCTCCACATGGGTGCTGGGAACTAACCTGGGCCCCCTGTAAACAGAGCAGGAAGTACTCTCAACTGCTGAGCCATCTCTTAGACCCCACAACTACATTTTAACTAGCACAGCTCAAACATCATGAACTCAAAGTCAAAGCCAAAGTCAAAGCATACTAGGCAGTGGCAGAGACACTGGGTCAGACTTGCTCATAGGCTCATAAGTAGCTTGTGTTCACAGTGCATACAATTTCAGAAAAATCCATTCTTTCCTTGTCCTAGACTTATGGATGTGATGAGCAACATAAAGGCATGATGATGTTACAATAGAAAACGTTTGCTTTGTATTTTAACCTATATTTCCACATGTCATAGTTACTTTTTATTGCTGTTTTAAAACACTATCCAATACCAATTTGGGGAGGAAAGGGTTTATTTTATCTTACATCTCCCAGGTTCCTTATTTACTGAGGGAACTGATAGCAGGAACTCAGAGCAGGAACCAAAATACAGACCATGGAGGATGCTGCTTACTGGCTTGCTCCCTTGCCCATGGCTGGCACCTCCCACAGTGGACTGGGCCCTCCCACATCACTCAATAATCAAGAAAATGCCCCCGTAGATATGGCCATAGTCCAATCCAATGGAGAAAATTCCCCAGTTAAGGTTCCCTCCACCCAGGTGTGTCAAGTTGACAACTGAAGCTGTCTAGCACAACTAACCCCTTGTCAACTTGACACACAGACATATCACTATTAAATCACAACCTCTCCATTTCTTTTCCCCAAGATATGATGTTAATATTGATATCACAATATAAAACAGTACAAATTTTAAAATGTCCCAGTCCTTAAAAATTCAAGTACTTTAAAAGCTCCAAGTCTCTTTAAAAAGCCTCTTAACTGTGGACTTCTTTAAAGTCCAAAACATGTTATATACCGTCTAACTTCAAAAGGGAAGATTCAAGCACATTGAAACAAACCCAAAGTCCAGCAATAGAGCTCAGTTTCAGACATGTGGGGTTCATTCATGATCTTCTGGGTTCCAAAGGACTTGGGCAGCTCCACTTCTCTGGCTCTGCCATCCACAACACACACAGCTTGTCTCATAAGCTCAGTCCAGCCTCACTCCACACCTGTCGCTGCCTTTGGTAGTCATCCCGTGGTCCTGGCATCTCCACTATGCTGGGGTCTCCACTGCAACTGAGGCTGCACTCTCACCAACAGACTCTCCTGGCTGCTCAGGGTGCAAGCCTCAGGTTCTCTCCATGACCCCATCAGCCCTGGGGATCTTCACCAAAACCGGGGCCCCACATTCATCAATGGCCTTCCTGGCCTCTCACAATATCAAGCTTCAGCTATTCTCCATGACCCGTTTATGCCTTCAAACCTGGTACCATATAGGAGACTCTTACATATTACAAAGTCCTGCTTCCAGCTTGAGATGGAGCCTCAGGCTCCCTCTGAGCCACGGCGCTGTCTGCTAACTATGAGGAATACTTCCCAGAAGACTTCACCTAGATGATGCTAGTTTCTTTTTGCTCACAGCTGACTTTTCAGCCCCAGCTCACCAGCATCGATTATCCCACTAAAGCACAAATGTTTCACTTCCAAAAGTCCTTCATTCAAAATATATCACGCAAACAGTCCTGACAGAGTCTTTGCTTCTCTTTGAAGCTTCACAAGCCAGGCCTCCATCATCTACACCTCTTTCAGCATTATCTTCAAAGTTTTTACAGAACACCTCACTGAGCTCCAAGCACTTTTCCACTCCAAAGCTCCCAAAACTTACACAATCCTCCCAGACACATATGGACAGGTCCATCACAGCAACATGCCACTCTCTGGCATGTTACTTTCTATTGCTGTGATAAAAACACTAATCAAAGCTAAATTGGGGGAGGAAAGGGGGGTTTATTTTATTTTGCGTTACTTACTGAGGGAAGTCAGGGTAGGAACTCAGAGCAGGAAATGAAGCACAGACCATGGAGGAATGTTGCTTACTGGGCTCGCTCCTCTGACCTGTGCTCAACCTGCTTTCTTATACAACACAGGGGTGGTACCACCCACAATGGGCTGGGCCCTCCCACATCACTCAACAATCAAGAAAACTCTCCCACAGACATGGCCCCAGACTAATCCAATGGAAGAAATCCCCCAGTTAATGTTCCCTTTACCCAGGTGTCTCAAATTGACAAGCAAAGCCATGCAGGACTCCAGGGATACCTCCTTTTTGGACTTGCTGCTGGTAGACGGGCATTTGCTACCACGCAGTAAAAGATACATCAGGGATTCTGCTTATTAAGCAGGTAGTGCCTTGGGTCTTCATTACCGTGGGCTTCTGTTCTCTCAGAGCGTATCTCTCTCTCGGGGCATCATTGCTGCCTCTGCTCCAGCTTCTTGCTTGTCCAAACAGTCAAGTTGCTCGTGATCAAAGCAATGAACATCACGTGGTCACAAGCCTATCTATCAGCACCTGTGGAAGGAATGCCATGATGGCTGGGTTCCAGAATGGATGAAACAGAGATTCTTAGTTTTTCCCACAAAGTCATTCTTGGTGTTTCTCACTAAGAAGCAACTTACATTCAATTAGATGAATACAGGGTCTATAATTTTAATTGCATCCTTTTTGACAGACTGCACCTTACCACATATTGTCTTGACTGAATTGTAAAATGATAACTTTGAAAAGAGACCATGAAACTCAGTTCTCCTATTGTTATAAATGGGTTCCTGGATAGTAAAAGGGCTGAATGAACTTATCTAGGTCACATCCGGGAGTAGAACCAGGGTCTGGAGATGCCCCTTCCAAGCTCTTTCATCTGGACACTTTTCTGCACATAAGGTAATTTGTCAACTAAAGGGCAGTGTTTCTAATATAGCCGTGATGGCATGCCACCCTGCAGATGTTTTATATGATGCCATCCCAGTGCCCATCCACAGCGAGTGGGCAAGCAAAATTTATTATTAGAATGGATCCATCTGGATAACAAAGCAAAGGATGGGGAACTCAGACACACAGCCTCAAAATCATCACAGAAATGGAAAAAAGGTGACTCACATGAGATTACATAAGAACCCGGTTCTATGAATAGCCAAAAGCAGTTCCAAGCATGAACTAGTGCCTGCCTGGTGTCACCATAGCATTAAAGGCCCACGGAAGGAAAGCTGTTACCTCCTATCCAAAAGAGTGGAATCTACCTCTGGGTATAGACGCACCATTGTATCCTTTTAAGGAGCTACTCCAGGTGGGCCTGCCAATACCTGGCAAAGGAACCCCTCTTCAGGAAGACAGGCTCACCTGAGGTCATGCTGAAGAGATAGGATGGGTGCCTGGCTTTAAATGAGACACTGTATTTTTCCTTCCCAGAATCCCCACTTCCTGACGCAGTGCCTAGGAGGTGTCATAACATTTCATTGGACCTGCTCAACTTCTAAGTCAACTTTCCTTTTCCTCTTCTGTCTTCCTCTCTCAGGGGCTGTCCAGAGCTGAAGCGTGCTTACTCTGTTGGGCTTTTTCACTCTTCAACGTTCCTTTTCCTGCCATGTATCTGCTGTGTACTACGCAGCTAACCGCCACACTGGGCTGACTCACATGGCATGACTTTTCCTCTGTCTCTTCTCCATCTCCCTCCTCTAGGCAGCTGCTGATATTTACAGCTTGCCCAACCTGGGAGTTTTCTTTTAGACACTAATAAAATTATCTTTGAGCTTCTGTTCAGTCCATTCTTAAATTCTTTTACTAATGAGACTGAAAGCCACAGGAGAGAATACTGATTTTACGGTACATAATGATATCTCAATAAAGCTGCTAAAATAAAAACAAAAGTATAAATTAATAAATAATATATTTATATTTGGCTTCCTATTTTTCCCAGTTTCAATCAATCAGTCGATTATAACACCAACAATTTCAGTACCAATCAAACCTTAGACTCAACAGAGTTTGTCAACACAAACAAAATCATTCTTTGGTGTCAAGAATGGGATACTATGTGACTAAGAGCCTCCCAGATCTCTGTGAACCATTAACAGAGATTTAAAGTGCAAGGGGTCAAGACCCATCTGTTCCTCTGGCTGTAGAAACACCTTAACTGACTCTGGCGAGTAGAATTTCATATTAGTCCTGGACATCAGCAGAAGAAGCCCCCAGAAGTAAATTGCTCATGGGGAGTGAGCGATAAACAAATAATCTTGAAAACACTTGCTACATACATGTTGGGGAATAGATATGATACAAATGATTATTGGTTGTGTACATGTACATTTAGAGCTCTAAACAGAGGCCAGACTCTCAATCTGACAGAGGCAGATACAAAAAAGTCAAAACCAAAACACGTAAAAAGAAAGAAAAGGAAAACCAGGATTCAGAGTTTTAAAAGACGGGAGGCTAAAACAAATTCTTTTGGAGAATTAAAAGAATACTACTTTTACCGGGGCTGGAGAGATGGCTCAGCAGTTAAGAACACTGACTGTTCTTGCAGAAACCCGGGTTCGAATCCCAGCACCCACATGGCAGCTAAAACTGTCCGTAACTCCAGTTCCAGGGGATCCAACCAGCCTCTTCTGACCTCTGCAGGCATTGCACGACATGGGTGCACTTACCTACATGCAGGCAATGAATGCATACACATAAAATAAAAACAGTAAATTAAAAAAATTTTTTAAAGAATAATACTTTTACAGAATTAAAAGAAAAATTTTAAACTTTGTGTTCAACAAAAATAAAGCTTTTATCTTCATTTAAATGAAGACCATATCTGCAGGCTTGACTCTGGCTTTCTCCATTCCTAGTATGACATCCTCTGGACCGGGAAAAAAGAAGCATCTATTCTGCAGACCGGTCAGTTTCTACATATTACCACCAACTAGCAAAAGGTCTTTAAATCAGTGAAAATATCAGCTTCCTATGGAGATGACTTTAGCTTGGAAGATTCTCTCTAAGCCTTGGGAACAGCACTAAGCCTTCTAAACTTCTCGTTTGTATTTATCTCTAAGGGCATGTATTTACCACTAGAAGGAGGTAGCTAATTCTTTCATTTGTCCTTCACCATCACCTACCCTCACAGCCTCTTGGGAAGATCACTGGCTATGGAAATAAGCACAGGCAAAGCTGAGTACCGACCCTGATAGACTCTCAAAACTGTCCTATGATACGACAGGCATGGACAAATTTTAATAGCTATGTTTCTTTGAATGTCTTCTTCGATTGCTTTCTAGAACAAACAACAGATATAGGGGTTTGCATTCTAGGTCAGGTTCCTCAATCTCTGCACTATTGACATTTGACTCCATATAATTTTTTGTTATGGAGGACTGTCTTTGTATAATAGACTGTTTAGGCCAGTCTGCAGAATACATGCTTCTTTTTTCCCAGCCCAGATGATGTCAGACACTAGGGATGGAGAAGGTCAGAGTCAATCCTGCAGACCATTGATGGTATCTACACATTAGATGCTAACATACCCACCACCATGAAAGTTTCCCAGTTAGTCCCATCTCTGGGTGTTGTCAAATATCTGCTGGTGTGACCAAATTGTCTCTATTTGAGAAAAATTGATCCAAACAGATTGAATGACAATGGTTTCCAGAAGCCGAAGACTGGGACAATGTTGTAATCAAAATGAAAGCATCTTTGTCTATGGAATTATGTAATCTACCTGTGATTGGTTACTTTAATCGTCACCTTAGCACATCCTAGAATCACCTGGCAATAGAGTCAATGAGGAATTGTCTACCTCAGTCTGGCTTGTGGACACATCTGTAGGATATTGTCTTCAGCTACTGGATAGGACTCAGCACACTGTGGGCAGCACTGTCTCTAGATAAGGGGTCGTGCACTGTATACAAGTGGATGGAGATGTCAAGCAGAGAGCCAGCAAGCAAGCAGGTGGGTATGAATTCGCTTCTTTCTGTTCTTGACTGTGGATGTCATGTGATGACCTGTTTCAAGTTCCTGCCTTGACTCCCCTGCTGTGATGGACTGTAACCTGGAAATGTGAGAAAAAATAAACCTTTCCTCCCCAAAGTTGCTTTTTTTCAGGGTATTTTATTACAACAGAGAGGAAACTACACTATCTAAGGTACTTGTTTCAATTGCCTATGAATAAGACCATGGTTACAGGCCTTCTCTTTAAAACAACCTCAGCACCATGCTAAATGCAGTCTTACACTTCCTTCTTGAAACAGCTTGTTATGTCCAATTTGTACATGAAATAAGTGTTGGGAAACAAATTCTACCAAAGACCACCATAGCTTCAAATTGCCTCAACACAACTCTTCTTCACCAAAAGACATGTGTTTCACCCTTTTATTACTCTTTTTAAAAGACCAGTTACATGAACTCTGCAAGTCACAGACCATCCCCAGTTCTAAATGTGATTCACTGCTTCTGAGAACTTCTGATCCGTGTGTGGTGAATCAATGCCAGCACATTCCCATTGTGGGAAAAATGCTTGGAGGGCTGTGATGGCCCAGAGGAGAGTCATTGGAATCATACTCATAAAGGAAGAACAAAATCTATGTTTTACAAGCGTACACAATAGAGATCTGCAATTATTCTGTGCCAGGTTACACCCCAGGACAAAAATCTTTATCTTACAGGGACACAGAATAAATTCCTACAATCATTCCATATGAGATTACACCCCAGGTTATAGAGCCTATCAGGAGAAGAATCCCAGGGAAATGGGTCAGAGAGCAGTCGAACTTCCTACAGGAAAAGGTGAGAGAGAATCAGAAGAGGGGATTCAGTCAGTTTTTGGTGTTTAACAGTCATGGGCTGCCCTAGAGAAAACATTTCTGGCATATTTCTAGCCTTATTATGCTGGGTCACATGGATAAGCTTCCAATCCAATAAGAGTCAGAAATGCAGAAGAAAAGTACCCTGGGAAAGTTCCCCTGCTCATGGGCAGCAGAGAATACAGTGCATTCCCCTGTCCCGCCTATAATTAAGATGAAAGGCATGCGTCCCTCCAATTTGCCATCCACTGGCATGGTTAACATTCCATCCTGCTGTGGTGGCCTGCTTCCTCTAATACAATACATTTTTTTAAGGGAAGAAAGAGGAAAATTTAAAAAGTAAAGCACACATTTTACTCTCTTGCGTTTCATAGAATGAGCTATTTCAGTTTCAACTATTTTTAACTCAGTTAAAAGAAAATATTTTTGAATTGCTCATTCCTTACAGGAACTAAAATATAAGGCTGCCTGTCTTCAAAGCCCAACTCTGTTTGCTCAAGGTGCTGCTGGTTTGGTTCCTGCCAACGCCTGTGAAGGGTCAGCTTCAAAAATGCTGGTCAGTGTGGTATGCGCCCAGAAGGTCACATGTTTTCCTCAGCCTCCTGGGGTATCAAAACCTGGCCAAGGAACCTTAGAGAAGAGGGGTGTTTGTAAAACCTCTGATACCCCTGAATTCCATGCAGAATGAAAATGGCACGGGAACAGTCCCTTCTCATAAAAAGGCCTTCCCTTTCTACCTCTCTTTAAAACATAAACCATGTCTAGACCGAGATCTTGACCTTGAATATGTGTGTTTTCAAAAACTCATCTACATTTTACACAAGCAGATGTACATACATATCAGTTACATAAGTATATGCATATATTAATTTCTTGGCTTTTTTTACATACATATAGACCTAACACATATTTAAATTTATGAACCTGATTTCCTTCAGTCTTCTAGAAAGGTGATCAGTAGATTCATAGGATAACATTGTTTAAACCACTTTTTTATCTATTTTATTATTATTTATATGTGTATATACAAGAGTACAGTTGACCCCAGAGGCCAGAAGAAGGTGTCAGATGCCCTGGAGCTGGAGTTTCAGGCAGTTATGAGCCACCTGACATGGGTACTGAGAACCAAATTCAAGACCTTTGAAAGTCCAGTAAGTGCTTTTAACTATTAAGCCATCTCTCCAGCCCAGGGTAACATTTTTAAGAGAAATTACTTCACTCACAGACTGCATGACATGAGACATAAATACAGTTCCATTATTCCTATCGTGCTGTATAGAATGGAACCCCACACTGACAAGCCACCCTGACTGAAGAAGTCACAGTTTGGAGAGCTTACAAACTTATGGGTCTGACCAAAATAAGTCATTTCTACAGCAGCCACATTCCATCCCCTCAAGGAGAATTCACACACTCAGTGAATAATTGGATAGTTTCCATGTTTTTCATGAAAAATTAAAGCATGCATATTAAAGTTTGGTCTTTCATGGTTGTATAGCAAGGTGGATGATCTGTTCCATGTATGTCAATACCACTGCCACTCATTGCAAGAGAGATACATCTTTCCAGAATGTCTAAAGCTGTACCTAAACAGACTGCCTAGGGCTTTCTACCCAACCAGCCCCAGCTTTGCATTCCATTGCTGGTATTTAACAGGAACTGAATTTCCTAGGACCCCAGAATGCCACTTTTCATTCAGTTATATTTTAGCTTCTTTCTAAAAAGTCCCTCCCACCTGCTCTGGGTCTCCCTGACTCCAGCTCACCCCTGAATGAGTCAGGCGTCTCCTAGTCACACCCACCCACCGTCTAGGGCTTTGGAAAGATGGTGGTTCTGTGGTTGAACTTGGAGACCACCGAACAGTCACTGAGCCATGAGTCGTCAGGAATTCCCAGACCAGACCTTCCAAAGATGAGTTCTTTCTTCACTTCTTTTTCTCCTGAGTGTCTCTTACTCATAATTCCCACCAGCAAAATATAGGACAGCAAGAGTCAGAGAAAGGAGATTTGTTTCATATCAAGATATGTTTCATGGGCATGAAAGGTTATTCAGCAAATTGCTGCAGTTCTCCTGCAGGGGAGGTTAAGTTTAATAAGTCAATTATATATGAAAGAAAGCAGGGCCTGGTGGCACAGGCCTGTAATCCCAGCTACTTGAGAGGCCAAAGCAGGAGGGCTGCAAGTTCAAGGTCCGCTTTGGCTCTAAACTGAGCTCATGGAGCAATGTAGTGAGACCCTTTCTCAAAAATTAAACATAAAAAGCTGAAGATGTAGCTCAATGGTAAAATGCTTCTCTGGCATGCCTGAACCCTGGGTTCAATCCCAAGCATAGAAAAAGAAAAAGGTTAAAAGAAAAAGTGAAGAAGTTATCTTTTCTTTTCAGTGATTAGTATAATAGAACAACAGAAAAGCTTTGTAAAATGTGGAAGTGTGAGCCATTAAGGAGGAAAAGAAACATAGACCTCGCCTAATGATTAACCAGCTAAGGGCTGGTCCTGGGACCAACAAGGGGCTCAGACTAACATATTAAGCAAAAAGCTACACAGAGACTTGCACTGACACCCAGTAAATCCCTTCTGTACACGCTGTGCACTGCAGAGACTATTGGCTCTAACACAAACCACAGCAAGAAAATTCTTTTTGTTTAAGCTCGTTTCTCTTAAAGTATGCAAAGCTATTACTTACTACATGGAAGAAATTGATGTTCCCAAATTCAAAAGGATCCCAGTGTCCAGGCCGGCTGCATCCCAGCAATAGAAAAGTGCTTTTATACAGCTGGACTTAGCTGGCCTGAGTTAGAATTCTTACCTGCACCCCCCTTGGAGTGTTCAGACACCCAACCACAGTAAAAGCTCACTTGCTCTAGGAATGAGGCAAAAGATGATCAAAGAAAGAGCCTCCTAAGGCTTCAGAGAACAAACATCTCCAAAGGGCCCCAGCAGCCAGACCACCCTCTCATCAGGAATGTGAGAGAGGAGTCCAGGACAATTGATTGTGGTTGTTTGAGGTAAACTTGAAGATTCCTTCCAACCTTGTAATGCCATTAGCTGGCTTCCTCCCAGAGACTTGTTGGAAATTGTGGCCTTTGAATTAATTCGAAAGGGAGTTAAAAATGGTTCCTGAAAAAGATGGATGTTAAAAACTAAGAGACAGAGTCTGCCTCAAAGTTCTACAGTGTCTCAAATCATTTTCTTTCATCACTCTCATCACCATCATCATCATTACTATCATCACCACCATCATCATGATCATCACCATCATCACCACCACCATCATCATCATCACTAGCACCATCATCATCATCATCATCACCACCACCACCACCACCACCATCATCATCACTAGCACCATCATCAAAGAGGAGGATCCAAGGTGGTTCCTCTCCTCCTCATGTGATTCTATGGGATCCATTTTTTATAAGAAACCAGCCTAATTATATTTCATTAAGTAATTATTTCTCACAATCACTCAGAACCTTGTTAGACTGACAGTGTTGTAGCACTAAAGATGTTGGTTTTGAAGAAGAAAGTCTAGAACAAGAAAAGAGCAGGCAATTAAAAGATCACTGTCTCTGGTAGAAAATGCCATCGACTTTAATTCTGATGAAGGATGCACCAAGAAAGATTTCCAACTTTTTCTCAATATACTTGGAATATTATCTTTTGAAGAAATAAAGCAGTGGAGAGAGACACTGAACGACAACAAAAAAAAATGGAAATACAAAGAGGAACATCCTCTAGAAAGTGACTGCCGAAATTAGAGGTTATTTTGGAGTATGCATATTACAGTCATATTTTTGTTTGTTTGCTTCAGTTTGTCTTTGGTTCATTCATTTATTTCTTTGTCTAATGGGAATACAAGCTTTCTAAGCACATAAAACAAAATACCTGAGACAAACAGTTTATAAAAAGAAAAGGTGTACTTTGGCTCGTTGTTTCAAAGGTTTCAGACTGTGATTTGCTGATCCATTGATGGGGGGCCTTTGATAAAGCAGAACATTATGACAGGAAGCTACAGAGCCCAGCAATGCTGCTCAACTCATGGTGAGCAGGATGGGGTAAGGAGGGAGAGAGAAAGGGCGGGAGGGAGGAAGAGACGGAGGGAGAGATGGAGGGAGAGACAGAGGGAGAGGCGGAGGGAGGGAGAAAGAGAGATTTAGTCCCTACATCCTCTTCAAGGGAACACCCCAATGACCTCCCATCTTCTAACAGTCTTCACCACCTAAAAGTTCTACCACCTTCTAATAGATCTACAAGTAGGTGAGCAAACCTTTAACACATAGGCCTTTATAGGACACTTTAGACCCAAACTATAGCAGGTAACACAGAAGTAATTGCAGAAACAGCTTTGATGATCACAACTGATGCCTAGCAACACATGCACCAAGCAGACACGATAACAAGCATGGTTTAGTTTCCAAAGAATGGGAGATGCTCATGCTTGTCTCAGGATTTCTTGATGGACATTTAAAACAGGCAGGAGGGGCTGGAGAGATGGCTCAGGGGTTAAAAGCACTGACTACTCTTGCAGAGGACACTCATTCAATCCCCAACACACACATAAGGCTAACAACCATCTGTAAGTCCAGTTCCAGGGCAATTTGATGCCCTCTCTGGCTCCCACAGGCCTTGCACAACATAGGTGCACTTACATACAAGCAAGCAATACACTCATACACATAAAATAAAAAATAAGATAAAATATTTTTAAAAAGATTATTGCTGAAACTAGGGATGTAGAAAAGAAAGGACTAAAGTTACTCAAACAGAAATTTAAAAAGCAAAAAGATCAAGCAAACCAAAGGAGTTTTAGGAACAAAGATGAATTTGGCAATTGAAGAAAGTAGATCGTTCCAGCCTGGAGCAAGACCCATCAAGACCAGAGGTAGTGAACACAGAGGAGGGAGGAGGGAGGGCAGACGCGAGCAGGAGGGTGCGAGTCCCCCAGCATGTGCCCAGGCAGGGCCATCACCAGGTGTCTGTCCACAGAAGCTCAGTGCCCAGAAGGAGAATGCCTGTCAGAGTCTGGGAACCAAGAGGCGGGCAGGGAGCCTGGAAAGTAGGTCAACACAATGACTCACATGGAGGGGCTGAGCAGGAGACCAGCCACAGCATGAGCAAAGGTGGAAGGCCAGAGAGTCAGAGTGGAAACATGGTGTTGATGGCTTGGCATGGGGGCGGTGCTGGAAACCACCCTTTCCCTCCCATAGGTCCTCAGTGCTGCTGTTTCCCTAGGAGTGTAGCCTGAGCAGAGGACAGTCAACACATTTGAACACATTGTGTGTGTGTGTGTGTGTGTGTGTGTGTGTGTGCGCACGCTAGTGTGTGTGAATACAAGTGGGGCAGTGAACATACACATGTGTACTTGTGGTTGTGGAGGTCCGAGGACAACCTCAACTACTATTCCTCTGTCACCAGCCACCTTGCTTTTTTTAAGACAAGGTCTCTCACTGACCTGGACCTAGACTACCCACCTGCTTCTATCTGCCAGGAATGGGCTTCCACACTTGCCTCTTACACATAGGTTCTGGGGAATGAAACCCAGATATTCGTGCTTGCAATACAAGCACTTTACATACTGAGCCCTCTTCCCGGCCCAAGTTGGATGTATTTTATAGGCTCTGTGGCCAACCTTATCTGACATGCTTCATGTGGGATTTTTACTATTCATTGAACAAATAAGTTGAGTTGGCACTGTGTTGAGCACTGAGTGGCATCCTGGGCACACAGATAAGAAAATCTGGCTTGGATCCACCTACTCATGAGACAGCATGTAAATGAATTGGTAGAGCAACTTACAGAGAAAACTGCTATAAATATTTTTAGAGGTTGCTTTTTTAATTGCTGAAGAATATAGTAAAAGAATTTAAGAGATGTTGACAGTAAGTTTGGCAACTTCGAAGTCCTAGCATTCAATGAACACTATGCATCATACGGTCTGCAGAAGTGAGGCAGTGAAAAGCAGAGCTAAATGTGAACATGTTTGAAAGGTAAAATAAGCCTCCACCTCAGCCAGGTGTCTCTTTCTCACTCTTATGTATGATTTAAAATAATCAGGGGTTGGAGAGATGGCTCAGTGATTAAGAGCACACATTCGACCCACGTTCAGTTCCCAGAACCCACATGGTAGCTAACAACCATCAGTAACTCCAGTTTCAGGGGATCTGATGCCCCCTTCTCACCTATGAGGGCATTAAATGACACAGGTGTGCCTCCCTACATGCAGGCAATTCACTCATACACATAAACTAAAAATAATATATAAAATATTTTTTAAAAAGTCATCTGCACACTAAGTCTCAAGTGGCTGCACATCTCTACCCCCAGACAGTCTCTAGACCGATACTATACCGTAACACTCTTTCTTTAATGAACTTACAGCTAGCTGAGATTACTTTGACTGATCATTTTTAATACAAAAATCATCCTGGATAATATAGATGATATCCACCTCTAGGCCACAGAGTAGTTTTGTGCAGAATAGTAAAAATAACTTCTTTCTCCCTGTAAGGCAGAAGCAAAGCACTTTCGAAAGCAGCTGGAACAGCCACTTTTCAAGTTCACATTTTCCTAAGCTGGTTATTCTTTCACTGTCACATGTACCCTCTGTGCACAGCATCTGCCTGGGGTGCCTGTCACCCATGTGACTCGGGCCAAAGAGGACTCTTAAGGAGATGAGGTCCACACTGCCTGCAGACAGCAGTGAGGATGCTGTCTCCTCAATGTCTCCAGGTGTCTCATGTCCTCTCATGGCACCCAGGAAACTGGCGGGTGACTCAACACCAGCTGAATAAAGTCCAAGCAGAATAAAGTCCAAGAGCTTTACTGGGGTGGGTGTACGGCCGGAAACAAAATAAAATCCAAGATTCTTTACTCAAGAGGGTGTTCAAAGTTCCCTCTTATTTTCAGTAAGTCTAGCAATTTATTAAAAATGTGACTATTTGATAGCAGATGAACCATACAGGGTGTTTTCCAGCCTCTTGCCTAAAGTAAATAGGAAATAATGCTTTGTTTTATATTTTTGGTTTTCTGCAACAATGTTGTGTTGAATGAATGAATAGAGAACATGAAAAGCATATAACATGGTAGTCAAAGGATAACACGCCCAGTGGAATAGAGCAAGGAATGGATTTGAAACAGCTGCTTATTTTGGCATCTGCATTACAGTGGAGTAACGTCACAGACAGACCACACATTCAATGCCATGAGCTTGGTCAAAACCAAATGGCAACCCAACAGCACAGGTGAGCCTGCAGTGACTTTGTTGAACTCACTCAGCAAGGCCACACGCCAGACTGAGCCTACTCTGGGAGACAGAATCTACTTACTCAGGTGCACATAATTTCTTTGTATGGGAATTTTGTAGCTTGAGAAACAAATTTTTCATGAATCAATGGGCCTTTACTTGGGGTTCAAAAAAGTGGAGGCCCACAAACTATATGTTTAAACAGTTAAAAGTTATAAACTCTGTTTTTTTAACTTTTTTTAAACTTTAAAATAATTTATTTATTATTTTTATTTTATGTGTATGAGTGTATTGCCTGCATGTAGGTAAGTGCACCTGTATTGTGCAATGTCTGCAGAGGTCAGAAGAGGCTGTTGGATGCCCTGGGACTGGAGTTACGGACAGTTGTTAGCTGCCATGTGGGTGCTGGGATTCAAACCCGGGTCTTCTGCAAGAACAACCAGTGTTCTTAACCACTGAGCCATCTCTCCAGCCCCAAAAGTTATAAACCCTGTTAATAAACAGTTACAGAAGAAATTTCCTGAGTTGGCAAGATAGCTTGTCAGATAAAGGCCCTTGCTGTAGAAGCCTGGTGACCTGAGTTCAGCCCCAGGAATGCTCATACATGTGGAAGGAGCTAACTGACTCCAAAAAGTTGCTCTCTGACCTCTATACGTGTATAACACACACACACACACACACACACACACACACACACATAAATAATAAATAGCATAAAAAATTTAAAACAATTCAATTTTCTCTTGAATCTGGAGAGATGGCTCAGTGGTTAAGAGTGCTTACTGCTCTTGTAGAGGACACCAGTTCAGTTCCCAGCACCTGCCTGGCTGCTCACAACCCCCTGTAACTCCAATTCCATGGAACTCAATGCCCTCTTCTGGACTTTGCTGGCTACTTCTGGCCTTTGAGGGCTCCTGTATGCACACACACATCACTTAAACTCACACAAGCACACACAGATACATATAAAAAAGAAATAAGGCCGGGCGAGGTGGCGCACGCCTTTAATCCCAGCACTAGGGAGATGGAGGCAGGCAGATCTCTGTGAGTCCAAGGCCAGCCTGGTCTACATAGTGAGTTCCAGGACAGCTGGGGCTACAGGGAGACCCTGTCTCAAAAAGACAAAATAAGAAAAGAAAAGAAAAAAAAAGAGAAAGAAACCAGGCGTGGTAGTGCGTGCCTTTAGTCCCAGCACTGCAAGGCAGGGAGATTTCTGTGAGGTCAAGACCACTACCTAGTGAGTTCTAAGCCAGCTGGGGCTACAGGGAGAACCCTGCCCCCCAAAAAAAAAGAAAAAAGAAAGAGAAAGAAATACTTTTTAAAAATTCTATCTTCTGGAAGTTCCAAGTTATTATACCTTCCTATTGACAAAATTAAGCACTGGCAAAGCTTGTCTTTTTCATATTACAGGAAGCTGGTAAAGTATCAAAGACAACTGAGCATAATTATGACTGTGCATGCAAGGACATCCTGTTCGTGGGCTGCTGATGCCTAGCTGAGTAATGAGGGCAAGGGCATCATGTGTTACTACGTATTCATCCCATACAAACCTATTGTTCTTTGTCCTAGCAAATTCACTAATTGTGTCGTTGAAATCTGATTTGTACACGTTTTCGTTTCTGTTGGTCTGCCACCAAGTTAAATATAAATCAACTTTGCAAAATAATGCAAAAAAGAAAGTTCTTTTGAAGTTCTTTTATGCATATTTAGTTGCTTACCCAGCCCAATTATTAAAATATACCCATTAAAATTAAAAGACAAAATATAAGTTGTAATTTGTTTATTTTAAATCTAAATAAGAATACTTAAAACACGTAGTTTGAAAATACAACTAATTATTGGAGTTTTTAATTATAAAAATTTTCAATTTTAGCCTTTGAGGTTCATTTAGCTACCTGGAGACTTGATTTTATATTTGGTGCACACTATGTCTAGATTTGCATCTTATGAACAGATTTACCAGTAAACCAAAGCTGGAGTGGTTCATGCAGTAATCCAGTCAGTAAAAAGACAGGTAAAGGAAGAGCCTGAGTTCCAGGCCAGCCTAGGCTAGGCCCTACACCATCGCAAAAAATGAGTAAAATGAATGCTTTATAATGTCTGCAACCTGCTGGAGTGCTGCAGATACGACACAAATTATTCAAGACCTGCCAAAGCACGTACTGAGACCCAGAAGTCTGCAGGAGCACCGCCTGAGGCATGGCCCACAAACAGTGTTTCCTTGTGCAGGGTTCCTTTGTGCTGGTGCTGTCTGAGAGAGGGACTGTAAAGTAGATTAATCCTAACTTTGTTGTGTATTGACCTTTGAACTGCTCCACATCCTCCAACACACATGACACCCACAACACTACATACATACCACATACACATGCACACACTACACACTCATCACACACAGACATACACACATATCACACACACCACACCACATACACATGCACACACTACACACACATCACACACACTACACACTCATCACACACAGACATACACACATATCACACACACCACACGCATCCATCATACACACAAATGTACACACCACACACCATACACATGCCATACACATGCCATACACACCACATACACCATATACATACCACATTCAACATACATACCACACATACCATGTACCACATACCACTCACACACACATACACATACCACACAGAGAGACACACACACACCACACACACAAACACATATCAGACACATACACCACTCATGCACATTACACACACCCCACACACAATGTACACCATACACCACATACATACCTCACATAGAGATACATACACATACAACACATATACACACACCGCACATATCATTCACATACACCACAAACACCACATATGCATACTACACATATCATACACACACAACATGCACCATACATATATACATTGCATACACTCACCACACACATAAATCACTCTCTCTCTCTCTCTCTCTCTCTCTCTCTCTCTCTCTCTCTCTTTCTGCCCTGTCCTTGTGTGACAAATCTCCATAGCATCTTCATAGATGGTCTTTTTAGTCTTTTTTTTTCCCACAGATTCAGGTGGGCAATGTGGACAGCAAGTCCCCAGGCCCAGATGTGTGTGTCACCAGAAGACTTGTCAGAGTGTGGACTTCCCCAGTCTTGGGACCAGTGTAATCATGCACGGCTCCCTTACTCAGAACAGCGGGTCATCAGTGGATGTGTCAGAGTGTGGGCCTCCAGGGCTTGGGACCAGTGCAATCACCTATGGCTTCCTCAGAGAGGCCTTAGCTTGATACTTGGTGATCCGTGGTTGTTGCTTTGATATTTTCTAGAACACAAATTTTATTTTGGGGTCTGTTTTATGTTTATCTTTTTTTTTCATTTTACTAATTGTGTAATTTTTATTTAAGTATTTTTAGTTTTGTGTGTTGACCTCTGCATTCTAAGTGAAGTCCAACGTGCATTATCTCCTGGAGTCTCATCTCCTTCGGTCCTGGCTGCCACCTTCCCCTGCCTCCCCCACCCCCATGCCTGGTTCCCCAGGCATTCATGGCTTTCCCTCATCTTACCTTGCAGCTAGCAGAGAACAGGGGTGGAGCCTTGGAAAGGCAGGGTTCAACCCAGGTGCCTTGCTGTAGCCAACCCCACAGTATAGTGTAAGTGCAGCCAGAGAGAAACCACACCTCAGAGGCAAGCACTTCACAGCCCTGATCCAAGGACCTTGTATGTCCCCAGGTAGCGTCCAACGACCTTGGGGCGTGACTTACCTGCCTGAGTTTGGGCTGGCACTAGACGAAAAGAGAGAATCAGGGTCAACTTCTCCAAATCACACCCATGCCCATGGTCCTGCATACCCTTCTAGTAGATGAAGGGAAGCCTCCAGGTCCCAGGAAATGTTTGCAAGGCCTCTGGGAGAAACACCACCTCCCAGACTCTAAAGCAAGCTGCCCTCCCTACCAGTGTCTGTCCCAAGCCTCCAGCTGACACCAACCTGTGGAAGGAATCTTCACTTTTCTTAGTCTGTTCTGTGCTCTCTCTTTTCAGCCAGCTCTAGGATTGGAGCCTCAAAATGCAATTGGTGCAGTTCCAGTCATGTACAAGTTAAATGCTCAGATGCTTGCATTTTGTATAATACAGAACAGTAAGAGTCATACTAAACATCTAAAATTTAAAGTAACCTTTTCCCAGATAGCATCAAGAAGCAAATAGCAAAATCAGCGTTATAAGCAAGAGCCTCTGAAGACTGGAACAAGCGCTCCTGTGTCGTAATGGGGGCATTCTCACTTTGCACTACGTTGGACAGATTATGGCACCAGCCCTGACAATGGAGTATGCTGGAGTACAGCTCAGTCCAAGATAGCAGTGATGGAAGCCAGCCTGCAGAGTTAATACATTCATTTGTCTGTTTAGTACTATTCAGGAAGGCAGCAGAAACAGTAGACCCAGTCCAGGGGGTTCTGTTGTCCCAGTTCAAATCTAAGAATAGAGCAGGACAGGCCTAAAGACAGGCCTGCTCCCCCTGCTGAGCTATATAGCAAAGGCCAGCAACATACTCCAAACTGGGGACAGATTAGCTGTGTTGGTATAATTAGAAACAAGACAGATTGGTAAATCAGCACAAAATGGATTGTCATTCTTTACCTTCTTTCTCTGACTTCAAACCTTTAAGAGAGCTTCCATGGGGCTGGAGAGATGGCTCAGCCATTAAGAGCACTTACTGCTCTTGCAGGGGACCTGGATTCAGTTCCCAGCACCTACATGGAAGCTCACAATTGCCTGTAACTCCAGTTCCAGGGGATCCCACACCCCCTCTTCTGGCCTCCTCTGGCTCTTGCACCCACGTGGTACACATAAACTCACACAGGCTCAAATGCATACACATAAATAATTGTTTTATCTATTATTTTTGTTTTATGTGTATGAGCGTATTGCCTGCATGTATATAAGTGTGCCTGTGTCATGCAGTGCCCACAGAGGTCAGAAAAGGGTTTGGAATCCCCTGAAATTAGACATATAGACAGTTGTTAGCCTCCTTGTGGGTGCTGGGAACAGAAGCTCTGCAAGAGGAGCCCATATGCACACCTGCTGAGCCATCTCTCCAGTCCCAATAATTTTTTTTTTTTTTGGTCTTTTTGAGACAGGCTCTCCCTATAGCCCCAGCTGGCCTGGAACTTGCTATGTACACCAGGCTGGCCTTGAACTCACAGAGATCCACCTGCCTCTGCTTCCTGTACACCACCACACACAGTCAATCCCAATAATTTTTAAGATGGACTCTACTTGAGGGCTGGAGAGATGGCTCAGTGATTCAGAACACTGGCTGCTCTTTCAGAGGACCTGGGTTCAGTTCCCAGCACCCACCTGGTGGCTAACAATCATCTGTAACTCCAGTTCCAGGGGATCCGATGCCCTCTTCTGACCTCTCTGGGCATTTCACAACACGAGTGTACTTACATGCATACAGGCAATACACGCATACACAAAAATTAAAAATAATAAATGAAATATTTTTAAAGCAACTTCTTTCTTTCTTTCTTTCTTCTTTCTTTCCTTCTTTCTTTCTTTCTTTCTTTCTAATGGGGCCTTTTGCTACCCTCTGAAGACATAACACTAAGACCCACTGACCAGGGTGGCCTCAGACTCAGAGATCTCCCTGCCTCTGCCTCCTGAGTACTGGGACTAAAGGTGTGTGCCACCACGCCCAGCCATAAAATATTTTTCTCCACTGTAGAAAGATGTATGTGGCTGTATTTGATATTGCTATGATGGCTTAAAATCTTTATGTGTATACACATGTAGTGATTAAGGTTTTATAAAGATGACTTCTTTTGATATTTTTATTGGACTTTGTTTTATAGATGAGTAAAATTGACCCTTGTATATAATACCTTTACTAATATGCCTCATATAAGTACTTCAGCATAGTAACTTTTATTAAACACTCAGCATTTAATATAAACTCATTAAACTGAAGTTTTTTTACTTTGGTCATTGAAATATTAACATATTTCAATTCTAAAGAGCTTTTAATTTTGAAATATCTTGCCTCTGACAAGATTCATTCAAGTGTTCCTAATGAATTAAAATTATGTATGTCACAAACACTTGTGAATGCTATCTTTATCTCAACTTGATTCCACACCTCCCCAACCTCCAAAAAAGTTCCTAAAAAATAACATCTCAACTGGAGAAAGAGCCCATGTAAGAAGGCAATTGAGTACTGAAGTTACAAGGCTCCGTGGGCAATTACTGAGCCTGGAAATTAAATTCAGTTCTCTCCCTCTAGAAGTATTTCTGACACTTTTTAACTGGCATGGCTTCGGTAAAATTGTGGTTAAATAATGGGATGTATTGTTGCTTGTGTGTTTTAAAATAAGCCATTGCTCTTACTTCAACTTGTCAGTCAATAAAGGTTAAAACGGAAAGTCCCCGTTCCCACGTTGTCTTCACGCCTGGAATCGTGCTCCACAGGTTTCCCTGTGTATCTCAGCTATCTTGACTTATAGGTCTCAGTTTAAGCTCAAGGCTTCAGGACTCCAGGGGAATCTGGGAAAGAAACAGGCTTTGTCCCGATGGCCATCTGATCCAAGTCTGTGCAACAAGGACAAAATGACTCCTGTTTAGAGTGCTAACTTGGCAGCACCTGGTTTCAAAACATGCCAGCTACTGTAAAGATACTGCACCAACTCCCGCCATCGCCTCCCTGTCCTGCCCAAGAGAGGAGCATTTGCACTACTCAACATCGAGGCCCGAGGCTTCAACACTGTCATGCCTCAGCCGCTGCTGTTCCTGCTGTCAGGACCCTGACTTCTTCCCATATGCCATCAGATAAATAATGGAAGGCATCTGACTGCTTGGTCATTTGCGCTCCAACTTTTCACAAGCTCTTGAGGGACATGGGAAGGGAGGACTCATAATATAGGAGATGTCATAATAAAGGAGATGGATGATGAGTTGGGTAGGATGTCAGCTAGGCTCTGATGCTCCACGGGCCATGGTAAATGTGCTGTTTTGTCTGCATTTATTTTAAAAGCATATCCATCTGTGGAGGTTGAGAAATGGATGCACACATCTCTGGGCACTGTGCTTGGTGTTTTTGAGGTCAGGTTGACGAAATGGAATGGGACTTCAGATTTACTGCTGAGAGCCAAGAGGGCCAAACTTGCGCTCTTTAAATCTGTCATGTTTAGCAACTATCAGCAGAAAAATGAACTTTCAGTTGTCTCATGGAGACAATTAACTGATTTTCCCAGTTGCAGCATACCACCCTCCCACCAGCCAAATCCTAGCTATCCTTCAGTCTCTCCCGCAAACCTGCGGCCAACGGCAATTTCCTCTTCTCTTCATTTCCTGCTTTGCTTTCTACAGTGTTTAATGGAAATTAATCCCCAGTCCTTTGTGTCCATTCTTATGTTATTAAATTCAGGTTGCTTGATACTGTCAGCAGTTCATCTTTTTGTATAATAGTGCTCGCTTCCTCATCAAATTATGTGGTCAGGGGAATAAATAGCTTTGTTCAGTAATTCAATATCTTTTCATCATGTCACATTAATATATTTTATATTCATTTGTTTACTTATAACCTTCTCTCAGATGCAATGTCTAACAGGCAGTGACTGTGTCTGTAACATTTTTCTCTTTCTGCAGCCCTTGGGAGTCAAACCCAGAGCCCCATGCACACTAGGTAAACATTCCACCACTGTCCTACGCTTTGAGGAGTCTTTAACCTTAGCAGTATCAAAAACGATACCCAGCTGCTGGAGAGGCAACCCGACTGGTAAAGTGCCTGCTCAGCATGCACGACTCTGAGTTCAGTCCCAGCACCACATAACTAGGTGCAGCGGTGCATACTGTAATCCCAGCACTAGGGAGGTGGATACAGAAAGATAAGGAGTCCCAGGTCATCCTGGGCTGCATGAGACCCTGCCTCAAAACAAACAGGAGGCCATACCTCACAAAAACCACTCAAGAGATATACTGGATGGATGGATGATGAATGGATGGGTGAATGGATAACTGGTATGCATTCCCTTCTACTTTAAATAGTACATCAACTAAAACCTGTACTGGTTTTGAAACACCTATCTTTAGATTCATACAGATACAGATACAGATTCAGGTCTACTTTCTGTTCACTCTCGTTCTCTGGCTAGCTGACATGGGTCCAACCAGTGGACAACTCTCAGCCCCAAAGTCATCTCCTTTAAAATGAGGAATACAGAAAGTTTAGAAAGGCAACATACAAAATAGGAGCACTTTTTGCCAGGGACCGTATTCCTTTTCTTTTGACGTAAGACTTCATGTAGCCCAGGTTGTCCTTGAACTCCTGATCCTCCCGTTTCTACCTCTTAGTACTGGTATTACAGATGTGCGCCACTGTGCCCAGTTTTATGCTGTGCCAAGGACTGAACTCAGGGCTTCATGCATGCTAGGCAAGCATTCTACTAATTAAGCCATATCTCTGTGCCCTCAGTACCATTTTATGTTTCTAAAGCTATAGATTGGAAGGGAAACGCAGTGGTGAAATATGAATGAAATCCCAGAAATGTAGTAAGCACTCAACAGTCTGTTCCACAGTTTGACCGTTATGATGCGGGGAATGACGGTGGTTAAGAAAAGAGCAAAGGAGGCTCCACTGATGCCGTTATACTTGGCCATCCTCTGGCAAAATGCTTCCTCTTGTCTGTCACGCTCCTTTCCAGGAGAGTTATTCAAACACAGGTCCATCATGCATGCCGGAATCACCAGGAGAATGAAACAAACACAGATGCATTCTCCAGCCTCACTTAAATGAACCGGGAAGCCAGTGTGGTAAAGACGAGCTAAAATAGGCCCCTGTGTCCAGGCAGAGCATATGTTTGACCCAAGTTAGAAATGTGTAGTGCCTATATTAGAGGGATGTATACAGAAAAGAAGACAGAGCACAAGAAAATAAAAAATAACAGAGATGGGGGCTGGAGGGTCGGCTCAGTGGTTAAGAGCACTGGCTGCTCTTGCAGAGGACCCGGGTTCGGGCCCAATCACACACATGATTGCTAACAACTGTCAATAACTCCAGTTCCAGGGGAATTCAGCATCTTCTTCTGACCCTCCCAGGCATTGCACAACACGGGTGCACTTACACACATGCAGGCAATACACTTATACACATAAAATAAAAATAATAAATAAAATTTAAAAAGAAAAATGACAGAGAGACAAAATTGTACATATGAGCCATCCGAGAATGTATAGGTAACTCTCACTTAAACAAAAGCCTCCTTATCAGATGTGATTGATATGCTCCAATCCAAATTTCGGTTAACTGAAAAAAAATCCTTCAAAGTATGTATTTAAGTTAAATTTTTATTTTATTTTCTTTTGATTGATTTTTTTCTTTTTATGGTCTTTTTGAGACAGGGTCTCCCTGTATTCCCAGCCAGTCTGGAACTCACTATGTAGGCCAGGCTGGCCTGGAACTCACAGAGATCCAACTGCCTCTGCCTCCCTAGTGTTGGGATTAAAGGTGTGTGGCCACTATGCCCCGGTTGATTTGTTTTTTGAGACAGGCTGTCACACGGTAGTTAAGGCTGACTTGTATTCACTATGTAGCCCAAGTTGGCCTTGAACTCATGTCAGTTCTCCTGCCTCAGCCTCCAGGGCACTGAATTTTCAGGTATAGGCATGAAGCACCATTCCCAGATTTAAAATCTTATCTGAACTTAAACATGCAAATGTCCAAGTCTTTGAAGGAGGGCCGAACATGTTTGAGGGTGGATTGAGGTCTAATGAGCTGCTTATTCATTGTGGCATAAAATACATCATCACATTTGTTTGTTTGTTTTTAATTTTATTTATTATTTTTATTTTATGTGTATGCATGTATTGCCTGCACGTATGTAACTGTACCCATGCCATGCAATGCCTGCAGAGATCAGAAGAGGGCATTGGATCCCCTGGAACTAGAGTTTCAGACCATTGTGAGGCACCATGTGGGTCCTGGGAATCAAACCAGGTCCTCTACAAGAACAGCCAGTGCTAGGTTAACCACTGAGCCATCTCTCCGGCCCTGTGGGTATGATTTTTAATGATATTTATAAATGCATTACTCAAACACTTTTTCTGATATCAATTGGATAGAAATAGTTTAACCTTGGTCCTTATCAAGTATTTCTAGAACATTTAATTCATATATTCCCAGAGACAATCACTCTCAATCTCCTTGCACTGTATTCCATTGGCTTGTGCACAAGTGAAATCTCCTACCTACCACAGAAACAGAGCGTATATAAAACCTTATTGAGAAACAAGATTAAATCTCCATAATCATTTGGCAGGAAGTATGAGGGTAAAAGTGAGGCCAGGATGAGTGGAAGAGATGAGCTGACTAGTTGTATGAACATCAGCATAACGTGGGCCCAGTCACAACCAAGTCAGCATGAGCCACTGAAGAGACCCACCTGTGTGCATGTCTCTGAAAGGCCAACAATACTAACCCTTACATAAGATGAGCAGTTTACTGAATGGTATCCTGTCCTCTAGTGACAACACAGGAAGAGCATCTGTAATCAGTTCACTTACATGATTTCATATGATGTTACCAATAACCGTATGTGCTGAATGTTATTTCCCTAGAAAAGAAGTACAGCTGGCCATGGCAGTGCATGTTTGTAACCGCAGCACTTGGAGGGCTGAGGCGGGAGAAGCATGGGTTTGATATATACAACAAGACCTTGTCTCCAAAAAATAAAGCAGAAGAAGGGAGGGAGGAAGGAAGGGAGGGAGGAAGGAAGGGAGGGAGGAAGGAAGGAAGGGAGGAAGGAGGGAGGGAGGGAGGGAAGAAACAAAACCCATCTTTTTGTTGTCTTTTTGTCTCACCTTC
>NW_008331650.1:1709954-1719954 GCF_000622305.1 Nannospalax galili
GGAAGGAAGGAAGGAAGGAAGGAAGGAAGGAAGGAGGGAGGGAGGGAGGGAGGGAGGGCGGAAGGAAGGAGGCACTTGTCTGTCTGTCCTCTTTAAGCCTCACAATTGCCCTCATTAAATGGTCTTCACTCTTTTGCAGTAAAGTCTTTGGAACATACAAGATTAGAGCTAGGACTAAAACCCATGTCATTGAATGGTAGAGTCATGACCCTTTCTCTGTCACAGAATGATGGTGATGGAGACTTGATCACCCAGATGAGGCACACAGGAATGGGGATTTATGCCCTTGTATTTAGTTGGGAATTTTCCAAGTAAAGCTTACTAAGAAGTTTAGGTGAAATTTTCTTTCATGGCACAAGGTAACTAATTTGTTTCTATTTTTTTTAAGATTTATTTTTATTTTATTTTTAACTTTGTGTGTGTGTGTGTGTGTGTGTGTGTGTGTGTATGTGTATACACATGAGTGAAAGTATCTGTGGTGGCCAGAAGAGGGCTTTGAATCCCTGGAGCTAGAGTTATAGGCAGTTGAATCCACCTGATCTGGGTGCTGGGAAGTGAACTTGGGTTCTCTGGAAGAGCTATCCATGTTCTTAACCACTGAGCCATCTCTCCAGTCCACTTTTACTACCGTTTTAAACTGAAAATAATTTGAAAACTCTTACTAGACTCTGATACTCATAGTCTGAAATAAAGTTAAATTTATTTAGTGTAGAGCATTGGAAAATACTGTTAGCTTTGTCAAGTTTGTGAAATGATTCTGGGCTTGGTAAACAATGACCCTCTATGGAAAATGTCTTCTGGCGTGTTACACAGTCACCTTTTATTTACAAAGTTTTCAAGTTTAATTTGGTTCACGATTTTAATATTTTAATTTGAAAGATGTCAAATGTATAGAAAAGTAGAGAGTAACATTACAGACTCTGTGTGCAGGTTCATTGACCATTAAGTCTTGGCTACAATCTTCAACCCCAATGCCCCTATGAGCTATTTTTAGAAAACTCTAAGCATCTCACTATTTTGTATGTAAATATGTCAGCATGTCTCTTTTTAAACATAACCACAAAACTAATATCCCATCTAAAACAACAATGTCCAATCACTGCTCAAAAACAATGACAATACTATGCTCTAAATAGGATATAGTTGGAGCATGCCTGTAATCCAGCTACTAGGAAGGCTGAGTAGGAGGATTAAAGTGCAAGACCAGCCTTGGCTACAGAGTGAGTTCCAGGCCATCCTGGGCTACATACATCATGCGACCCTGTCTCGAGATAAAACAGGGATGGGGATGTAGCTTGGTGGCACAGTGTTGGCTAGGTCCTGGATGTACTATTAAGCTTTAAGGATGAGATAGAAGCTGGCCAGGTAAATCAGGGACCTCAGAGCAGCAGCTCGGAGAAGGTCCTCGCTGGAGGCAGGACTTCCAGACTAGAGGTTCTTGCTCCTTTGTTGTCTCTTAACTGAGCACCTCTGCCTGAAGACTAGCCATTACCACGTGACGGGAACTGAGGGAATGCATCTGGACATCTGGTTGGGTCAATGGAACTGTCCTCTGTGAGAGGACATTTAGGGTCACATGGCTCATTGTTCTAAAACATAAACACGTGTACATATTTCATATCCTCTGTCTTTGGCAGATGTCGAACACATACTTTTCTCTATCCTGCATTTTTTTACTTGGCAGTTTCTTAGAAATCTGAAATTTCAGCTCAGAGATATCACATACCTAAGCTAAAGCCTAACATTCCATGATGTGGTTGTTCCAATCCTTTCACAAAAATGTTCTGTTGCTGTGATTAACAGTGTTTTAATTTTTTAATTAAATTTGTTTAGTCAACTCGACTTTCAGAAGATAAATTCTATAAGCTCTGCACTTATTTGAAGTCTGTGATAAGACATGACATTTTCTTTGGAACCATCCAAACATGACCCACACAGACCCCCTTATACACCCTATGGCTATGGTTCACATTCAGTATCCCTCAGAGCTCTATGTTGAAGGGTTGACTCCAGAGTGCTGCTGTGATGAAGTGGTGGAAACTGGAAGATGTGGTGCAGAAGTGGGAGGGCTTTAAATCATGGAGGAGGCTTTTGAAGGGGGCTGAGAAATGCTGGTGTGTTGCCCTGAGCTGTGCTGTATTGTGCTGTGTTTTGTCTCCTGATGTTGAGGTGAGTGTTTTATTCTGCCATATGTTCCTGCTGCAATCTTTTCCTCACTTCAAAGCAATGGGGCCAACCAACATCTAAAACACTGAATGGAAGCAAACCTTTCCCCTTTACAAGTTTATCATTTCAAGTATTTTGTTATAGTACTGGGAAGCTGACTAAGACAAAGACTACTGACAGGAAGACATAGAAAAACTCAAAATTGGATTATTTACTTTTGTGAAAGAGTAAAAACATATGCCACCTTAGCATTTTTTTTTCCTTTGTGGTTTTTTCTTCCTTCAAAAAAGACTTCTAAATTGAGGCTTAAGTGCATTCCAACACAGACAATATAAAATGATATTTTTAAAAAAAATGATTAAAACTCTGGAGAACAAGTAGATTTATTACTGCTAATATATTTTCAGTTGCTGTCATTATCTTCTCTGGGCTTTAGAGCTGAAGAAACTCCCTCTAAGCAACCAGATCAGTAGGAATTGGAGCCCAGGCTCCAAGCTTTGCAATGTGTCCTGGCAGAACTCCCCTGTTCTCACTTTTACGGAAATATATTCAAGAAAAATAGAATCAGAACCAACTATAGCTACCATGTGTGAATTTCTTCTTTTTTGTATGTCTCTGTGTGTGTTGAGGGGAGAGCTGGTACATGTGTATGTGGGAGGGGTGCAGTTGCATATGTGTCTAAGACAGATGTAGGGCCACAGGACAACCTTGAGTATCATTGCTCAGGTGCAACCCACTTTTCTATTTTGAGACAAGGTCTCTCACTAGCCCAAGACTCACCAAGTAGGCTAGGCTGACTGGCCAGCAAGCCCCAGGGACCTGCCTGTCCCTTCCTCCCTGGTGCTGGGATTACAAATGCTTGCCATCGGACTTGGCTTTTTAATGTGGATTCTGGGGTTTGAATTCAGGTACTGGTCCTAGTAAGGTAAGCACTTGGTACCCACTGAGCTTTCTCCCTCGCTCCCATGCGTGTATTTCTCAATGACTTACTGATCAGCTTTGACAGCAGCCCCTGGCCCTCCCAGCTCCCAGCTTCTCAGATAAACCACTTTGGTGCTGTTCACTTTTGCACTTTGCTCTCAATAGAAATAATGCGCTTTGTTAACAATGTAAGATTGGACTTTATATTGAGTCTGGCACACTACATTTTAACAGTTTTATTTTGAAATAGCTACATACTCATAGAAATTTACAAACAAAAGCCCTGAAGTCCTACTATACTTAGCTCCCAGCCTCCTCCAATAGGAACATCTTGCAGAACTACAGCAAAGTATCAAAACAAGGAAAACCAACAAAGAAATCACCTAGGAAACATACAGATTTCCCAGACTTTGGGTGTGTTCACTCATGCATTTCTTATGCATATGTATTCACATAGGCATGTGCATGTGTCTATCCTGTACTGTTTTTTTCACACACATAGATTTGTGTAACTATCCTTGTGTGTCAAAATATCAACCGCTCAGTCCACACAAGCTCTCTGTACTACTCTTTACAGCCACCTCTGTGCCCTGCCCCCATTCCTAACCTGTATTAATCCCCAAATCTTTTCTCTGTCTCTACTTCCCTAATTTTATTATTTCAAAAATGTTGAAAAAGCCGGGCATGGTGGCACACGCCTTTAATCCCAGCACTCAGGAGACAGAGGCAGGCAGATCTCTGTGAGTTCAAGGCCAGCCTGGTCTACATAGTGAGTTCCAGGACAGCTGGGGATACAGGGAGACCCTGTCTCAAAAAGATCCCCCCAAAAATGTTGAATAAATGAGGTCATATGATGTATCATTTTAAGTCCATTTTTTTAAGCCAACATAATTCCCTTCAAATGGATCCATGCTTTTGACTGTATCAATAGTTTCTTATTGTTGCATAACATTCCTGGTCTGGATTGTCGTAGCTTGTTTAACTATTCACCTGTTGAAGGACACTTGGGTTGTTTCCAGTTCTGGGCTATTATGACTAAAACTTCCATGAACCTTCATATGCAGGTTTTGTGTGAACATAAGTTTTCATTTCTCTGGGATAAATGCCCAAGACTGCAATTGTGAAATTGTGTGTAAGTACATGCTGAGATTTTTAAGACCCTGCCAAAGTGTGTTGCAGAGAGGCTGTACCACTCTTGTTTCTACAAGCAATGAGTGAGCAGTTGTTTTTCCTCTGAACCTTCACCAGTATCTGGTGCTACCCCTATGTTTTAACTGTTCACAGGCTGCAGTGATATTTGGGGATTTTAATTTCTGCTTTTCTAACAGTTAATGAAGCTAAACATCTTCATGTATGCTGTTTACTTAACTCTCTGTATGGTAATCCTCAGAGGGATTGTTAACTAAATATTCAGACCAGTTTCAGTCTCATCTAGCATGATAACTGAGATGCTGACAGAGAGCTAGTAGATTATTTTAGATTCCATCTAGGCAATCTGTAATCATGTGACATGTATCGTTCTGTGTCTGGCTTATTTTTTTTTTGTGGTAACATCCTCTAGGTCCATCTGAAAGATCAAGCATTTAACACCTGTGATTTGAAGTTTACTGAGGATCTGGGCTATAGCCACAGTTTGGAGAAATAGTATATATAAATAGTGCTTCACATAGTTCCAAAGAAATTTGGGGCCTTTAAAAGAAATTTTTGACAGTTTATTTATTATTTTTATTTAATGTGTATGACTGCATTGCCTGCATGTGAGTGCACCTGTGTCAATGTGTGTAGCAGTCAGAAGAGAGCATCAGATCACCTGGAACTGGAGTTATAGATGATTGTTAGCCAAACTGTGGGTGCTGAGAGCTGAACCTGGGTCCTCTGCAGGAGCAGTTAGTGCTCTTAACTGCTGAACCGTCTCTCCAGTCCTTTTGAAGAAACTTCAAATAAGTACAAATGACAAAATTTCCTCTTTTGTGGCTAAATACTATTCCGCTATGTATACACAGTATGTTTGCTTTGTCTATTCGTTTGCTGATGAAAATAGTTTGAATTCATACCTCGGCTATTGCAAACAATGCTTCAGTGAGCATTTTTCCACACACTGATTTCATTTCCTGGTAGAGAAATTTGTGGGTCATGTGGTGGTACTGTTTTTGACATATCTATGCTGTTTTCCACAAAATCCATACCAGTTTCTATTCCTTGAGGTACAAAGGAAAATAGTGCCAGAGGTTGGAGAGGCCATCTAGGATGGAGAGATAGTGAGAGGTGTGTCAGCATGTGTAAAGGTACAGTTAGACAGGATGGGTAAATTTGGTTTCCTGCACAGTAGGGTGGCTTTGGTTAAGAATGGACTAGCAATTCAAAAAGCTAAGAGAGAATTTTAAATGCTTCAATGCAAAGAAATGATCAAGGTTTGAATGATGGAATATTTTAGCTACTGTTTTGATTGTTAAAACAGTGTACACATGTATGAAACATCACATTTCATCTTGTACATTTGAATGATTTGTGGCAATTAAAAACATCTTAAAGCATCATTCTTAGAAAGTTGCATTTTCCAGTTCTCTATTCTTGGCCTCAAACCAAGTAGTCTGCCTTCCAGATCATGACTCTAGTATGTTATCTAGATTAAAGATATTAATACCAATGTGCAGTTCTATCTAGAGTCTAGATATTAATAGCAAGACCTCACTGTAACCTTGCTATGCACAGAGTATCAACCAGGCAGAGATCAGTGACATCAATCGTCTTTTCAGTGAAAACCAGTCTACATTATAGACAGCCTCCTCAATAAAAACACCCAGGGGAGCAGGAGCCAAGTTGGAGGAGGAGTAAGGGGCCTCAAGGAAAGTATGAAAACACAAGTTTGAGTTTTATAGTTATCAGAGATGGCTGAGAAACATTTACAGGAGTAATCTGATTCAGCCAAAAATGTCCTGTAAAAGTAGACAGAATGGAAGTTAACCACATGCAGTGGTCACTGAAATTTCTCACTGATGGTCTTTCATCCATGGAAAATGGAAAGTCAAAGAAACCCAAATCAGAGGTGCTAACTTTTTTCTCTTAAAAATAAATGGCACCAGAGAATGAAGAGAAACTATTTTTCACATAGGTGAGAGGACGATGTCCATGCATACGTTTGGGGTTTGTTTGCGAATTGCAAGGAAGATTGCCATTTCTTATAAAAAAGAACATCAGAAATATGTTTTATCATAAAACAATGTTCAAATATGATGACTAAGGGGAAAAGGGAAGAAGAGCTTGTGGAGGAGAGGGAGGAAAAGGAGGAAGAGGAGTTGGAGGAGAAGAAAGGGGGAGTAGGAAGGAGGAGAGAGGAGGGACAGGGAGGAGGGACAAGGAGGGGGGACAGGGAGGAGGGAGAGGGAGGAGGGAGATGGAGGAGGCCGAGGAGAAAGAAGAGAAGATTCTATTCTGGTCTATTTAAAAGATCAATTTAACCTTTAGCTATATTTTGAAACACGTTATTAGCCCAAGCCTCAGGAATGTGTGTTAACAGTTAGGATTGCTCAATCTCATTAGCAAAAGGCATCTCTCAAGCAATTAAATCCAGCCTAAAGAAAACTACCACTACCACGAAACACAACCAGGTTGGGCTTTGAGTCAAATGAAGAATAAGTAAGAAAAAACATTCTCAAAACCCTGTGAAGTGTTTGGGAGATTGTCTTTTTTCTTTTTAATGGGGCCAAACTCCAAGGTTGTATGTTTTTATTGACTGGCAGCCATGAATTCAGATGGGAGATGGAGTATGTGAGTCACTAATCTATGTGTGATTATAAGTGTATAAGCAAATGTTTATGCACCTTTTAAGTGTAAACTACTCAAACATTTCAGCCAATAAGCACAGAGCTACTTGTTCAAGTCTTCTTTCCACTAATTTCTTAGCCTTCAAGAACAAATGCTTAATCAGACATATGACCACAATGTGGGATGGGTATTCTAAAACAGCCAGAGCAAACATGTCTGATTCCACAATCTCTTCCTACAACTGGACTTTGATACGGAGATGTGGGTCTCTGTGTTTCCTTGAGAGTGGATGCCATGGGGCTACGTGGTGGTAGAGATGGTGTGTGAATTCCAAGATCAGGTTATCAGTGGCAACTGAGGAAGCTTCCAGATCATCAGATACTCATAGGTTTCAGCAGGTGTGGCTGTAGTCTGACTGTCTTGAACCCATCACACTGACATACTAAGCCAACCTGGGAGTACAGACCACCTGGGGAGGTTCTAGAACCCATGATAAGAAATGCCTGGTCCATCTCCAGCTTCCTCGACCTCCTTCATCTCATCTTTTGCAATGAAACTGGCATCTACCTGTGGCCATGTGACAGACTCTGGGCCACTCATTGAAGATGCTCCTAAATTCCTGACCTACAGAGATACTATTGGAGATCATAAAAATGCATTCTCCTTTTAAACTCTTAGGTTTCAGGATGATTTATTATGTATCAGTCCAGAGAACTTACTGAGCAGGTAACTTAATAAATGGCTTATTGGTTTGCTTATTGAGAAACACTGAATCATTATTCACAAAAGCTTGGTGAAAATGTAGACTTAATAATAGACACAGGTGACTTGCTTAGCCTTTGGTTAAAACCTTTTGTTTATTTATATTTATTTATTTCTACTTTTCTGATGCTGTTTTACTATTTTGCTGTGACAGGAATAAGGACTTCTTTATGATTTTTTTCGTAGAATTTTCTTCCTCCTCTTCAACCACGTGAATTATCTCATTCTTTAGGCTTCAGCTCAACACCTGGTCATCTGAGCCTCTGAGACAACCCCTCTGTCCAGACTTCTCAAGACACCTCTGGCTGCAACATTACTTGTTTAAACTCTATATTGTGTGTCTGTGTATGTGTGTCAGCACAAGTCCTTTCAAGGTAAACTAGAATTTTTTTTTGATGTGAAAAGATACATTTAACACATTTTGTACCATTTTATCCCTTTAAACTGCAACAAAGCATTCTTCGCCAGTCCGTATTTAATTTATTGGATATGTTATCTTGACAGACAATTGTTTACTTTAAGCATTATAAGGGATGATAGACTCTGATCCACTTGGTATTAGCAAAGACAAATTTTCTATGCACAGATCTGTATACTTATGAAGCCAAATTAATTCATTAAAAAGTTATAATTGAAGTAAAATTGATGGCTATTTTGCATAAAAGTGAATAATAGGTGTTTAACTAAATAAAATAGCCCTGTGGATTTTCTCATAAATATTCAAATGATTATAATCAAGAGAACCAATGTAACTTACAACTTTAAGTTCTAACTTCCTAATGTGATAGCCATAGTTTATCATGCACCCAATGACACCCTCAGTATTCAAATGAGGCTATAATCATATTTTTTGTTTTTAGTTTTTTTATTTATTTTGGAGACAGGGCCTTATGTGTCCCAGGCTGGCCTCTAAATCCTCATATAGCCAAGGATAACCTTGACCTGCTGATCCTTCTGTACTTCCTGAGTGCTGGGATTACAGGGTACACTGCCATGCTTAGTTTATACAGTACTAGAGATGGAACGCAGGATTTGGAGCACGCTAGGCAAGGACTTTACCCACTGAGCTACACCCTAGCCACAAAGTCATAATCATATTTTCTCTTAATCAAGGCTGTTACTACTGAAGTGATTTTTACAAAAAACTGTAGGCCTTAGGTTGTGAATGATATAGGGATTAACATTTTATTCAACTCATTTGCAGAAAAAATGAAATTGCTTATTGTCTTTATTTCAATACATATGATCTACTCATTTGCCCACAACTTTTTTGACCATTCAAGTTTACAAAGCAAGTGTGCCAGGTTTTGTTGCATAGGATACTGCCTCAAACCAAAGTTTGAAAAAAATAATTACCAGTGTGTTATTTGCTGACCTATGAACAAAGATGTCCGTTATTTGCTTGACTTTTTCAGTTTTCAACTAGCTGATTTTACACAGTTGGTCTAATCTTGGGCTGCCTCACTGAAGCAAGTTTGAGAGACTCAATAGATCTGCACAGGAGATTGACTTCAAGCTCCAAACAGCAGCAGTCACCTCTAGGAAGGTCTGACATTCTGACCAGAACCTCCCTTCCTGGAACTCCTCTTTGGAACTAGCAATCCATCCTACCATGGAAAGATGACCCCAGTTCCCAGGTGGACAGCAGAAGTCAGTGACTTGGAGAATGGAAATCCCTCAAGGCCAAGACTTAGTCACACAATGTAAACAACCTAGAAGCCAAAAGCAAAGTCCTATTAGAAAATCAAATGGGAAATGATCAGTTATAGAACATTCTAGCAACCCCATCAGTTTGGTCTTTTCTTCCACAGAAATCACATGATATTCTATTAAGGTAGTTATGGCTATTTATAGATTCTGTGTCAAACAATTGTGTGCATTGATATGTACACATATAAATAAATATAATTATAACTGCTTAGAATAAATATAGACCCCAAACAAGAAACAGAGCCTAGGGGCTTTCATCTCATGTTTACAGTCTTTCATTAGCTGTAGTGCTGGCAAAGATGTTGAAAAAAAGTTGTACAACCACCCAGGACTAGGAATCGTATAAATGCTCTTTTGCCTTGCAGTGAATTTGTCAAGTATAAGCTTATAATCACCAAGGTTTCTATTTATGGGAGATTTCAAGCTGCATCACAGGTCAAAACAGAGGCAAGTTATTGATATTTCTCAGTGTCTTAGCAGACCTAATAGACTGCCATACTAAATCTGACATAGTAGCTTAGACCTTCCAAACCCCTGTAAATGGAATGGTTGTTGAACTGTAAAGTAGTATCTAAGTGGCTACCATTTGCTTTCAGGAAAAGAACTTCATTGACCACCGAGTCTAGATATGCTAAAATAAACCAAATTTAATTGAACCAAATTGAGCTCTATTCAA
>NW_008331650.1:1722454-1728961 GCF_000622305.1 Nannospalax galili
GTCTTGAGCAAGTCCCTTTGGGTCCCAGGTAACAAATGGGATTAAAGTCTTCCCCATAAGATTTATATAATTCCAGCTTTAAATTTGATGACATAAAACACTACTTGACAATCTGATGTGATATCTAGTAGATGCTTATGAAACAGTGCTGGAATATTATGGGAAGAGTTTACAATTTCTCAAACATCTCCTTAGTACTTCAATGGGTTCATGGAAAGACCAGCAAGAGTGGTTGGTATTCAACGTGTAACCCAATAAACTGGGACCTCAAAAGTGAGTATGAGATCCACTCAGCAAACTCTACTTCTACATGGAGAATTTGTTTCCATTTGAATTGTAAACCAGTGTGTGTGTGTGTGTGTGTGTGTGTGTGTGTGTGTACACTGAGGACTGAAGCCAGATCCTCATGCATACTAAGTAGAGAGAGTTTTATATTCAGTGAATTTCACGCCTTACCATCTCCTCATACAAAGAAGTTTCTCTTGAAGGCATCCACTGGTGCTTTGCCAAAGATGGCTTCTCTCTCTGTATATGCCCCTGGTATTCAACAAGACTTACCACCTTGAAAGCATAGCTCCACACCACAAATAACAAGTCGTTCCCAAGATATTTGACTACTTTAGCCATACCCAGGTCCTGCAACTCTCTTCATCAGTAAGGGAGGTGGCTTAAAGAGAGCAGCGACTACGGAAGCTTCCCAATTACTTTCATTCTAATATAAAGTTTAGCTGCATTAGATCTATAACAATTACACGCACCAGTCTGACAGCAGTGGCCAGGAAGCATTTAAAACTAATTATCTGTACTTAGATTTAGGAGGAGGACTTTATTTCTCAATGTATTCTGAGTCGTGGCCCTGTGGCTTGGACAATATTTCATTCCCCTGTTACACAGGCCTACCACACTCTCGCCTAATATTTTTCAGAGCAGTAAAAATGCACACATAAGCAGATGCCTACAATTAAACAACCATCGTATTTAATTTTGCCAACTCCAGGGTTCTCAGACATTTGTTTCTATTTTCTCCCCTTGTCCTCTAAAAGTTTCTTAAAGGTATTTATTTGATTTAATACGTGAAAGTTATAAAGGTTTCCTGCACACACAGTTTCAATAGTGCAACAATGTACAGTATAGGTTTTAACTACGATAGTTTAAAAAAAAAAAAAAGAGGCAGTCAAATTAGTGGTTTAACCTCCTCAGTATTTTAGAATTTGAGAAAATGATGCTTAGGCAATTAGGGTTCTCTCTACCCCCAGCCCCAAGCTCAAGGTCAGTTTGACACTCTGAATGGTTAAATCATCCTTGGCAAAGACTCTGGACTTGGCAGACGCTCCCTAATGAGAAGTCCAGATGACTGGTATCATCTGTAATGCGACTGCCCTGCACTTAGCGTAGGACCCGTTTGTTTTTGTAAGAAATAGCAATGACTTAAAAGCAGTCATTAGGGATGTTTAAGATTTTAACTGCTTTGACACTAGATTCGGGCTTCTCCTTTAACAGCACCTTCTAGCATTAAACTCTGCACATAAATAAGCAGTGTGGGCCTTCTCAGGCAGCTCGCTTCTACTGCAGGGCCCAAAGGGTTCCATCAGCCTCTTGCTGGGGTGATGGAAAAAGGGAGTTTTCTCTGAAGTCCAGTCTGGATTTCACTGAAAAGTGAAGAACACCAAGCACTGAGGCTTCCAATACCCAGTTTCTTCAGAATTTTCAAGCCACTCAAAGGAAGCTGCAGAAAGGCTCAGCTTTGCCAGGACTGAGGTACCTATCAGATTGGGAGCTCAGGATCGTCAAGCAACTAACCCACTGGCAATTTAGTCAGTACAGTCTGAGAATAGTAATGTAAGGACTCATGACCAGTGAATCACTGGCTTCGTCCAAGCTTATCATTCTAAACCATGAGCTTCTGCACCATCTATTTCACATCTTTAAGCACTTTTCAGTTAATCGAGAAGAAATAAATGGCAAATTAGCATTTTTAAAGTTACTTTAAATATTTTACTTATTTTTATTTTATATGTATAAGTGCTTTACCTGCATGTAAGTGCACCACCTACATACAATGCCTTCAGAGCTCAGAAGAGAGCATTGGATCCCCTGGTACTGGAGTTAAGGACCTGTTGTTAGTTGCCATGTTGGTGCTGGGAACTGAACCTGAGTCTCGTGTAAGAGCAACAAGGGCTTTTAACCACTGAGCCATCTCTCCATCCCAAATTAGTACTTTTTATTTAGTCAATATATGGAAAATTTCCAGTCAATTGCCACAAACTAGTAACATTAAAACTCCATGTTGACCCAATCCTACTTAAACTCACATACTCTCCAAATTTTCTCAACAAAGATCAAAGAAGTTAACAACAAAACAATGGACTAGATAAAGTGATGCATTTTATGGTGTATTAGTTACTGTCTTTCATAAATAGAATATAACTTTAGTTTTTTATAAATTTTTCATTGAATTTTTGTGTATTTCATACATAAAATCATATTTATACCCCCTTCTCCTTTGGTACCCTCCCATAGCCCCCCATGGGGAGTTCATAATTCTGTGTTAAGGCCTATTATATAAAGTTAGTGTCCTGAGAGGTCCCTCAGTACAAGTTCGTCCACCACGGTTTAGTCAGCCTATCTAGAGTCTCTCCCTTCAAGAAGATCAGCTCCTCCTCTCCCAGCAGTATTCAGTTGCCAATAATTCTTCAACTGTGGTTGGGACCTGCTGTTCATTTCCACAGTTCTGCACTGGGTTTTTGTCTGTTAAGTTGACATGGGTCTTGTGCATGCTGACACCATTGCTGTAGGTTTGTATGAGAAGGGTCCTAAGTGACTGTAGGATCATTTCTGTAAGACCTCCTCCATGGCTCTTACAATCTTTCCACCCCCTCTTCCGCAATGGTCCCTGAGCCCTGGGTAGGTGGACTTCAATATAGGAGTCCTGTCCAAGGACCCACACTCTGCCAACTCTTACTCTGTGTGTTTTGACCATTTGTGGCCTTTTGTGTTCCTGGCCCTCTGTTGCATGAGGGACTGTCATTGATAAGAATCGAAAGATGCATTAGGGTTCTCTTCATCCCTTGCTCTGTGAGTCAAGTGTAGACGTTGCATCCTGGATGTGCAACTTTAGGGTTTGGGGTTTTTTTTTTAAGAATCAAAAAACCAGGAGTCTCAACTTCAAACTAGTTCTATACAGGAGGAAAAATACTTTATCAGTAATCTCTTACTTCAGTGAATGAAATCTGAGAATTAAACTGCTTAGAGACAAACTAGTAACAAGGGCTGTTGAGGAACACCACTATCTCTACATATGCTTGGCTTCACGGGAAAGAATTAATACCCAGAGAAGCGGTTAGACTCAGAAGCATGTGTGGCATTTAAAGGCATGAGATTATGAAGGAGTCACTGGATAGAGAAAGGGGTGAAGGTGGGCTGCTAGGGGTGGTAAATTGTGAAAATGTAAATATATGGGGAAACAAAATTAATGGAAGAGAGAGTTATTTGTGTCAGGCTAGTTTATGGAGACTCGGCCCTGTGTTGACTTTCAATCTTCTTTCTTCACAGCCATAAAACTCCCCCTAGAGAAGGGATTTGTGGCAGATCTCATTTGTAAGAAGTTTCTACTTTTTTCAAAAAAAAAAAAAGAAACTCCAAGAAAAGCTTCTTTCTGCACCTATTAGCCTTCAGTTTTCTTCAGCTCAGAATGAACCATATGCCAAAGTGACATATTTTAGGGTTAACATTTTATGATCCTCTTTATCATTAATTTTTTAGAGATTTCTTTTTCTTTCATGTCAAAATTGTTTTGTATTGTTTTTAGGTCACATACAAAAGAATGAGGTTTAATGACATCTATGCATGTGTATCTCTGCATTTTGCTCGTAATTGTCCTCTTATTGGCTTCCCTGTTCCTCCAGCTCCTTCCTGATCATCCTCTTCTCGGCAAGTATGCCACATTCTGTGTATTGGGATCCAAGACGCAGCCCCTAGGAGGTGAAGTAAAAAGTAGATTGGAGCCGGGCGTGGTGGCACACACCTTTAATCCCAGCACTCTGGAGGCAGAGACAGGAGGATCTCTGTGAGTTCAAGGCCAGCCTGGTCTACATAGTGAGTTCCAGGACAGCTGGGGCTACAGGGAGACCCTATCTCAAAAAGATTAAAAAAAAAAAGAAAGAAAGTAGATTGGAATAATTTCTCAATTCCTTCTATGTTGATCTTTCTATGTCATGGGTTTCACTTGCAATCTCTGCGCACAGTCCTGTAACAGGCTCAGTCTCAGAAGGCAAAAAAAAAGTGTAAGTGTAAATATGATACCAAATAAAGTGTGCAGAGGCTTTCTCCAAACACATTTGTCCAGCCAACAATGTTTTAAATAATGTATCTAATAAAAATGTTAATTTGGACTGGAAAGATGGCTCAATCATTAAGTGCATTGGCTGCTCTTACAGAGCACCCAGATTTGGTCCCCAGCACCCACATGGTGACTAAAAAACATCTGTAACTCTAATTGCAGGGGATCCGATGCTCTCTTCTGATCTCCGTGAGCTTTGCACATATGTGATGCACAACATACAGATGCAGGCAAAATATTCATACACATAAAATAAAAATAAATTAATTAAAAAATTTAAAGAATGTATTTAACACACGATACACACAGGTTATGAGATAGATATGTATTCTGTATGGGCAGAATTATAACACTATTTTTTAGGCCATCTAGTGAATTGCCTGATTGCCTAAAAGAAAATTAAATGGTTAGGGTTTTCCCTACAGTTCCATTTAACAGTTCAGCAGGTCACCATAATATGGCTGCTCTTCTACACTGTACACTGTAGTTCTGTTGAAAGGAGCAAATCCAGCTAGGTAAAACTAATCTGTCCCCAAGAATTGCAGCCTATGATGCAACCCAAACCCACCACAACTTCACACAGATTGAGAATCCCTCAGTCAAACTCCAAAATCTGAAAGACTCCAAAATTTAAAAAAGAAAAGATTAAGTGCTTATATGACAACACACATGGAAAATTCCACACTCGACCTCAACCAACAGGTCATAGTGAAAACACAGGAAAACTAAAAATAGTCTTTAATTTTTTTTTTTAAAAAAAGCTATCCTCAGTGTATCAAGTCACTTGTGTATCAAGTGACTATGAAACGTAAGTGAATTTCATGTTTAACTATGGTCTTGTCACCAATATATATGAAAATATTCCAAAGCTATCTGAAATTTAGGCACATTTCTGGTCATAAGCAATTAGTGGAAAGTATATTCAACTATAATCTGAAATGGGCTCACAAGAGGTTTTTTTTTTTTAATATGTCTAACAGGGGTATGGTTAGTCACACCTGTCATCCCAGCACTTAGGAGGCTGAGACAGGTGACCAGCAATCTGAAGCCAGCCTAGCACTCAGGAGGCTTTTAAGTAGGATGACCATGAATTTGAGGTCTGTATCTACAGTGATCTTCCAGATCTTTGGTAGGCAAAATTATGATGGAGGAAATTTCCAGGCTTAGCTTAGGAGAGAAATGCCTCTCCAAAGAGTAGCACCAGAACAGGTACTTGGCAGACTGCACTGGCTGTCTCTACCAGGACCCATGAAGTAGTAAAATGAGGACCAACAGGACTCTTCAACAAAAATATCCATTGAACTAAGGATACTCTTTCATGAAAGAGTAAGGAAACTTATTTCCAAAGTACTGGCAACCTATCACAGAAGAAAATTTAGCTGTAATGCCCTGTTACACAGGCATTCCCAGCTCTATTTATAATCCCAGTGACAGCAACTGCATCTGTATCGTGCTGGAAAGGCACTCGAGGACTTCATTTTCTGAATCCCTCTCTAGTGGTTGAAGAAGGGTGTGTCCTTTCATTACTGTTCCCTGAACTCCAACCAAGACCTGGTCAGTAGGCAGCAGGTCCACTCAGGAGGCCAAGAGGAAGCTTCTCAACTTGAGCCAGCTGGAAAGGGATGAAGCTTCCCTCAGCTAAAGCCATTTGGACTTTTTCTCAGACTAATCAGAATTGGTGGCTTACTCTCATAAACAAGGTGATCCCGCTGGTGTAGGTGCTACAGCCCAGCTGCTAAAATATTTAAGGAAAATACCTGCTTCAGTGGAGAACAGGATCAGAAAGAACTGCTCACAGAACAGAAAAATGAGAATTGAGGTGTGGTGCATTTTCCAAAGGTCATTGGTGCTTTCCAAAATTCCACTAAGAAATTTGGATAAGGATGGGGAGGGGGGTCTACCACCTCTGAAATTTTCCTTTGAGTTACCCAGGCAAACAGGTTTTATCAAGCTAGTTGTCCACATAGCAAATGAGTTTGGAGGAGAAAAGTAATTGAATCAGTCTGACAACTGGCTGTTCCAAACACAGCAGTAACACTGGGTCACAAAAAATCAAGAAAATACCAGTTGTTAAAAATAAGCAGTGTTTTCTGTATGAAACTCTGTATTTTAATAATGAAATGGAGATCTTTTTTAAAGGTTAAAACCTCATTTAATTTTATGTCTTA